>NC_089593.1:94566746-94924087 GCF_019320115.1 Miscanthus floridulus
GTGGACTAATCGGCAGGAGGAAAGTTACTGTATACGCTGATAGCCAATGAAAGTCAGCTTGTGAAGATGGTTGCCGATGACTGGTGGTGGTCGATGGAAAGGTTGATTTAGACTCGGGCGTTGCCAATGAGGTTGGAGGTGTTATTGTCGATGCCGATGAAGGAAGGCTTGAAGACTACTGCCGATGAAACAGGAAGTATGCCGATGGAAAGGAGGTCGGTGAGATTTCCATCGTAATTGAGGCGGACAGGGAAATAGATAGGAGTTGGTTTCCTTTTCTGTATTTATTAGAATATGATTCATGTAAGAGTCACGTATTTCCTTAGGTATGGATTTGGTGTCCTAGTTATGTTTGGTTATGTCTCTTTAGATTAGGGTATAAATATAGATTGAAGGGCAATGTAAAGGATATATCAATCAATATCAAAACCAATTTTTACTCCTATTTGCATCTACTTACTTTTCGGCGACTTCGTCAATTTGCACATTTTTTCTTTTTATGAGTTCTCATTGATTCGGCGAGTTGCATTACAGTGCAACCTTCAACGATTCTCAAGTTCTGCGTGAGTATCTCTTGGCCATGACTTCCGGGCGTATCGCTGTTGTCAGGACCAAAGTGCTCGTATCTTCATCCTTGTCGATTAACAGGTCAAATCGACTGGCATGCTTTGGATATCGATTCGGGTATTAGCCCTTTGTGTTTGCAGATCCACTTTTGCATCAACACATCTTTTGGCACGCTCGGTGGGACAAATCAATCCGATCAATATGTTCAATTCCGAGATCAATTCAGAGAACATTATCGCGGTATCAGAAGAAGATCTTAAGGAAGAGCAGAGGCAGGCTATGGAAAAAGCTGTAGAAGAATACAGGCAGCTTTGTCTGAAATCGTTTAGCCTGAACAAGAGTGGACAAGTCATCCAGAAGCAAGATTTGTCGTTGCCTCGGCAGGTTACCTTTGACTCCAATCCTGGTAAACTTTAAGAGATGGTTAATTCTGCAGTAAATCATGCTTTAATTAATCATTCCAATGTGTTGTCCAATACTGTTCATAATGCTATGGTTTGAACTCTCAAAGAAGGACAAACGGCACCACATTATGTTGGGCCTGCCTATCACCAACCAGAGCCGGTATCTGTTAATACTCCATCGGCTCCCTCGGCCGTTGTGGGTACAGAAGTTACTTCTCCTCCAGTATCAACAGGCTTACCTAATATTCAATCTACACCGATACGATCAGATCCGGTAGGACGAGTTCAGCTTAATACAGATCTAGCGGCATCAGCTATGTCAGGCCCTGTGTCTCAGAATAGCCAGATTCCTGCTAATTGGTGGGGATATGGTATGCCTCCGGAGTCATCTGCTTTCAATCCTGGGTTACCTCAAGTATTTGACGTAGTAGGAAAATCTCCTATACCATCGGCTGTTTCGTCAATGGCCCAAGTGCCTCAATATGTCACAACAACTACTGTGCAACCAACTCCAGGAGGTTTCTAGATGCCTTTGGTTCAAACACCCAGTTCAAATCCATCGGCAAGCTTACTGCCGATGCAACAGAAAGCCCCTGTTATGAGTCAAACTGGGGTTTAGTTCATGCCTCAAGCTGGTTATAATTATCCAACAATGTCAGCAAATTACCAGCCATCGGTAAGTTTTATACCGATGAGTTCTAGTAATGGTTGGTCAGGACAGTTACCTGTTCAACATACAGTTCAGCAAAATCAATAGGTTGTAGGGATTCAACAAGGTCATATGCAAGCTGGTGTCCAGAATCAAGCATCGGCAGCACAGCCGATGAATCCTATCCAACAGGTTAATGGACCACAAGTAACGGCAAATATGCCAATTGCTGGAGATCGTGGGCCACAAAGATATGTGGAGGGATATCAGCAGGCACCTCCTGTAGAAATTCAGCCAGTTCGTCATCAGGAGGCTGATGCTTTTTGGGCCGATAGGATAGCAGAAATTATGAAGGATCAGTTTGGGATAAAGTCCAAGGTCAATACTTATTCTTATCGAACTCCATATCCTCCTGCATATGATTTAATTCCTCTCCCAAATCGGTACAAGGTACCAGATTTCACTAAATTCTCCGGGCAAGATGACACATCAACAATGGAACACGTCAATCGCTTCATTATTCAATGTGGAGAGGCAGCTAGCAGAGATGAATTAAGAGTTCGATTATTTTCATCATCTTTGTCTGGATCGGCATTTACATGGTTCATTTCATTACCACCGAATTCTATTATTACTTGGGTTGATCTAGAAAAACAATTTCATAAGTATTTCTTTGCTGGAATCCATAAAAAGAAGCTTACCGATTTAGTAAAACTGAGACAGCGTAATGATGAATCGGTAGAAAGTTTTGTGCAAAGGCTACGAGATGTAAAGAATAAGTGCTACAGCCTGGTGCTGGATGATCGGCAGCTTACCGATCTGGCTTTCCAAGGATTATTGCCACATCTCAAAGATAGGTATGCTTCTCAGGAATTTGAAAGCCTCAGTCATCTCATGCAAAGGATCTCTAATCAAGATACTAGGGTTTTTGAACCTAAAAAGAATTGGAGTAAAAAGGTATCATTTGTTGAAGAAGTAGGAGATTCTGATTCTGATGAAGAACCAGTTATCGGCTTAGCTGAGTGGGTTAAGAATAAAAAGTCGATATCTTGTCCCTTTGGTCAAAAAGAGCCAGAAAAGTTTACCTTTGATATCACCAAGGCTGACAAAATATTTGATCTTCTGCTTCAAGAGGGCCAAATTAAGCTGTCACCTAATCATGTGATCCCATCGGCAGAAGAGTTGAAGAAGATCTTGTACTGCAAATGGCACAATGCAACTTCACACAGTACAAATGAGTGCAAGGTGTCCAGGCAACAGTTACAATCGGCTATTGAATCTGGGAGAATTAAGTTTGGTACTTCCAAGGCCCAGAAGCCGATGAAAATTGATCAACACCCTTTTCCAGCAAATATGTTGGAGGCCAAAGGGAAGACTAAGGTATTGACGTCAGAGGCTGCTGAGAAAAACGCGTCTGTGGATCCCCAACATCGGATAACTACCGATGATGCAAAAAGTAAGGACTTGCTGGGGGAAAGTAGTAGTTCCAAAAATCCTCCTCGACCTGGCATCGTGATTACTCATCGAAGGCAGTAGGAGAGTTGGCGTCAGCGAAATGACCGATATCGACAACAGCAAGAAGAGAGACGTCAGGAAGAATGGCATCGGCACAAAGATCATTGGAGGTGCCTGTTTTTCATCCATTGCTGGGAAGAAGGTATTAAATTGCCAACTGTTGAAAATTGCCCTGAGTGCAATGGTTATTATGGGGTCAATCGGTCAGAAAGGAGGTTTCAACCTGGTAATCAGGGTTTATCTATCAATGAGCCGATCAGAGGCAAAGCATCAGTGCATGATCGGCTGGGGGGCAGACTAAGTGTACATGAGAGGCTTGGTAAACGCGCTGGATATTTTCCAAGGAATCAAGAGGAGCTTGAGGAGATGGCAAACGCAAGAGTTCCCGATGAGGAAATATTCTACAGGGACCCTAATATACGCCGTGTAGAATCAACTAGGACCTGTTATCAGCCAGTTTGGAAAACCAAGTTTCCTCGATGGTGCCCAGAGGGTCTAACAAAGACACAGAGAAGGAGGATGCAACGTGAGCATCAGGAGGATTTATACCGAGAGGAAAATTCCTCCAATGAGAGGTCTGGTCATTAGCAGTGGCAGGTAAAACACAAAAATAAGGGTCCATCGGTAGATGTTAATATGGTATTCATGTTGCCGATGGAGTTTTTGGCACTATCTGATAATGAGGAAGAAGTTGTTCTCTCTGATCAAGTAGCTCAGTTGACACTAGATCCAATGATGGCTGTCTTTGAGAAACCTACCAATGACGAGAGACAACATCTTAAAGCTTTGTTTGTGAAAGGCAGAGTTGATGGGCAGCCTGTATCTAAGATACTCATTGATGGAGGGGCTGCGATTAATATTATGCCTTATGTGATGTATCGGAAACTTGGCAAGGGAGATCAAGACTTGACCAAAACCGATATGATGCTGAAGGATTTTGAAGGCAATGTGTCACCGGCTAAAGGGGCAATATGCGTTGAATTGACCATTGGCAGCAAAACCTTGCCGACGACGTTCTTTGTTATTAATGGCAAGGGTGCATATAATCTGCTTCTTGGGAGGGATTGGATTCATGCTAATTGTTGTGTTCCTTCTACAATGCATCAATGTCTCGTACAGTGGATTGGGGATAAGATTGAAGTTGTTCCTGGTGATTCTTCTTATATCATCGCATCGGCAGAATTAGATACTTATGAGCGAACCAGATGCATATCAGGAGAAGTTTGGGAAAGAGAATTCCTTAGAGTTGCTGACTATGAAATTCCACCGATCCAAGCAGTCGGTTCTGAAGAAGAATTTTAATGGATAGGTTTGCCGATGATGGAAAATTAGGTCAAGGGTTCACATCAGCAGATGATTTAGTAGAAGTAGATATTAGTGATGGCGATAGGCCAAGACCTACTTTTATTAGTGCTAAGTTAGATTCCAAGTGTAAGCAGCAAATGACTGATTTGTTAAAAGAGTATAAAGATTGTTTTGCTTGGGATTATACTGAGATGCCTAGATTAGACCGATCGATAGTTGAACATCGGTTACCTATCAAATCTGGATTTTGGCCACATCAGCAGCCAGCGCGCCGATGCAATCCTAATATACTTCCTGACATTAAGGCCGAAATAACTAAATTAATTGAGGCAAAGTTTATTCGACAGTGTCGATATGTAGAGTGGATCTCTAATGTGGTTCCTGTTTATAAGAAAAATGGAAAACTTCGTGTTTGTATTGATTTCAGGAATCTCAACAAAGCCACACCGATGGATGGCTATCCAATGCCTATTGCTGATTTGTTGATTGATGCTGCAGCCGGACATCAAATTATCAGCTTCATGGATGGTAATGCAGGCTACAATCAAATATTCATGGCTGAAGAAGATATTCCCAAGACTGCTTTTAGATGTCCAGGTCATGTAGGACTGTTTGAGTGGATAGTCATGACGTTTGGTTTGAAAAATGCTGGTGCTACTTATCAAAGAGCTATGAACTTTATTTTTCATGAATACATCGGCACATTAGTGGAGATCTACATTGATGACGTAGTGATTAAGTCTGGAGATATCACAAAACATCTAGCCAATCTACGAAAGATATTGGAGTGCACAAGGAAGCATGGATTGAAGATGAATCCTAATAAATGTGCATTTGGTGTATCGGCAGGACAATTCTTGGGTTTTATGGTGCATCAGCGGGGCATCAAAATCAGTAGGAGGTCTATTGATGCAATTAACAAGGTGGTTGCTCCTGCCAATAAAACTGAATTGCAATCTTTGATTGGTAAGATTAATTTTATCAGAAGATTCATATCTAATCTGTCGGGTAAGATCAAGGCTTTCAGTCCATTACCTAAATTAAAAACCGATCAGGAATTTGTATGGGGAGCTGAGCAGCAGTTAGCCCTGGATGAAATTAAGAAATATTTAACAAATCCTCCGGTGCTAGTTCCACCTCAACACGGGAAACCTTTCAGGTTGTATTTATCAACTGAAGATACCGTTATCGGTTCAGCTCTTATTCAAGAATTTGAAGGGAAAGAACGTGTTATTTATTATTTGAGCAGAAGATTAGTGGATGCTGAAACAAGGTATTCGGCCATCGAAAAATTATGTCTGTGCTTATACTTTTCTTGTGTCAAATTAAGACATTATTTGTTATCTACCGAATGTATGGTCATATGCAAAGACGATGTAGTCAAGTATATGCTGTCGATGCCGATATTAAGTGGTAGAATCAGCAAGTGGATTTTAGCATTATCAGAATTTGAACTACGTTATGAATCGACTAAGGCAGTTAAAGGGCAGGTTATGGCTAATTTTGTCACTCAGCATTGTAATATAGTGGGCTCTCTGGAGGTTGCTCCTTGGACACTTTTCTTCGATGGGTCCACATGTGGTGAAGGAGCAGGTATCGGCATTGTGTTGATTTCACCTCAAGGAAGGAAGTATGAGTTTTCATCACCGATTGTTGCTACATCGACAAACAATCAGGCTGAATACCAAGCCTTGATAAAAGGGTTAGAATTGCTGAAGGAAATACGTGCCGATGCTATTGAAATCTTTGGTGATTCTATGCTAGTTATAAATCAATTGGCTGGGATTTATGAATGCCGGAGTGAAGTTTTAATTTCGTATTATGAAAGATGTTTGCAATTATTGAAAGGGTTTGGAGATTTTTGTCTTGAACATATTTCTCGACTGCATAATGAAGAGGCTAATCGACTAGCTCAGCATGCTTCAGAGTATCAGCCTATTCAGGAAGTGCTAACATTAGCAGTCAATACCGATGATTGGAGAAGGGAGATTGTCGATTATTTAAAGGACCCATGTAAAAAGGTTGATAGGCGTATAAGGTTCCAAGCTACCAAGTATGTGCTCCTCGATGATGAATTATATTATCGAACTATAGATGGAGTTTTACTCAGATGTGTTAGCAGTGATGAATCGAAAAGTTTGATGGGTGAAATTCATGAAGGAGTGTGTGGAGCGCATCAATCGGCTTTTAAGATGAAGTGGATGATCAGAAGGAATGGATACTATTGGCCGACTATTCTTGAAAATTGTTTTAAATATTTTAAAGGATGTCAGGGGTGTCAAAAGTTTGGTAATATTCAAAGAGCGCCTGCATTGGCTATGAACCCTATAATTAAACCTTGGCCGTTCTGGGGGTGGGCTATTGATCTCATCGGTCAGATTTATCCGCCATCAAGCAAAGGACATAAATTTATTCTAGTTGCTACCGATTATTTCACAAAATGGGTTGAGGCAATTCCTTTAAAAAAGGTGACATCGGCTAACATGATCGATTTTGTGAAAGAGCATATTGTTTACCAATTTGGTATTCCTCAAACTATCACTACCGATCAGGGTACTATGTTTACATCAGGAGAATTTGATGAGTTTGCTATGGGTATGGGAATTAAAGTTTTAAATTCTTCTCCATATTATGCTCAAGCTAATGGTCAGGCTGAGGCTTCTAACAAAGGAATCATCAAACTCATTAAGCGCAAAATTGAAGAAAATCCTAAGAGGTGGCATACAGTATTAAATGAAGCCTTGTGGTCATATCGGATGTCATATCATGGTGCAACCAAAGTGACGCCTTATCAGTTAGTATATGGACACGACGTAGTATTGCCTTGGGAAATTAAAACTGGCTCTAGGCGAATACGTTCTCAAGATCAGCTGACAGTCGATGATTATGATACTCTTATGAAGGATGAGTTGGAAGATGTGACGGGTCATCGGTTAAGGGCTCTGGTTAGCATTGAAGAAAATAAGAAGAGAGTAGCCAGATGGTATGACAAGAAGGTGAAGGTAAAGGAGTTTGCCGATGGAGATCTGGTCTGGAAATTGATTTTACCGATTGGGACTAAAAGTTCAAAGTTCGGAAAGTGGTCTCCTAATTGGGAAGGTCCATATCAGATAAATCAGTCTGTTCCTGGTAATGCATATATTCTAGAAACCCTCGAAGGGGTCGTGTTTCCCAGAGCGTTAAATGGAAAATATTTAAAGAAATATTACCCTAGTATTTGGATGGATGCATAAAAGTATAAGTGCCGATGACAGTCCTATCGGCTAGAATTATACAAAGATGTCAATGTCTCATAAAGTGCCAATGCAATAGACAAGATTTACAAGTTTAACAAGGATTGGATAGCCAATATCGCACACAGGCGAATCTGGTTGGCTTCCTTCATTTCTTTGATGTCTTCATCGGCAGCACCTTCTACAGGCTTGAGTTTTTTCTTCATGGCCAAGGCTTTGTGAGCCTGGGTGTCTCTTTCTTGCTGAAGGGCCTTGATGGCATTGGGTAGCTGGCTTTCTTCTTGTTGAGCCTGAGTTAAGGCTGCCTCGACTTCTTTCAATTCAGCCAATAGAGCCATCTTCTTTGCCGATAAATCTAAGATTTTCTGCTTGAGTTCAGCGCCCGAAGTCTACAAGATGCCGATGCCCTTGTGCTTCTCATCGGCAATTTGTTTCAGTTGTAGCATCTCTTCCTTGAGTTGAGTCTGAGCTGCTCTATCAGCAATGCGTTGAGCAGCCCGTTGATACTGCAGTTGGCGGCTTTCTAAATGGGCTGCTGGGAAGAGTACTTCTTCAACATCGGCAGGGACCTGGCCATGGATTGTTTTGAAAATTGCCTTTGCGGAGTCCGAGTCATCTACTAGTTGGGCGGTATCCTGCTATAACAAGTTTAGGAGAGCTTCCAACTTGGACTTAGTTTCTGCCGATATTGTTCCCAGTGCAAGGGAAGAACTTGTTTCCTCTCCATCATCGTCAGAAACGTCAATAGCAAAGGAGAATAGGCTGTTTGGGGAGTCTTGTTCCTGAGGAAAAGAAAAGGAGGTCAGTTAAGGATAAGTATGAGTATTATAAATCAACTAGGTCAATCGGTTTACCTGTTTCAAGGCAATTTCCTATGCTTGATTAGAGGAAGCAGCCTGGAGTATGCCATGTGGAGGATCGACTGAGCTTGCCGATGGGATATCCTCTGTGACTTCATCGGTGGTTGGCTCTTGAGGTATGATGACCGATGACATTGGGGCAGATATAGGGATCGGCATGAACTTCTGTCGTTTTGGCTGTGCCTCAGCATCTGTTAAAGCTTTGCGCTTTGCTTGGGCATCGGCAATGATTGGCTGGGGGGCATCGGCACTTGTTGGTTGTGAAGCTTGGACATCTGGTACGTTTGCCGATGTACCCATTTGTTGCTGCAAAACAAGTGTAAGGTATGATATTTAACAGATAAAATGTGAAATCAAAGGGATACCTCTGAAGGTTTGTCAGAAGAAGTGGTGCTTGATATCGGAGGAATTGCCGATGACGATCTAGTAGCGGCTCTTACCCCCTGATGATTAATGTTAATACAGTTTGTGATCGGCATAAGTAGAAATAAACAAGGTTGTTACCTTGAATGCCTTGACCAAGGTTGTAGCAGCAGCCGATGGAGTGGCCCTAGCTGTAGCCAATTTGGACTTGGAGGTGATGGTCTTGGTACGGATCTTCTGGTGAGTCAAAGCAGCTAAGGTGGGGGCGTTGTAGCCGATCGGTGATATCGGGGAAACAGGCCGAAGATCGAAGGGTTTCCCACTTTTGCTCATAGTTGGTGCTGGGTTGTTAACCTGTCACGAGAAAGTTAGTTACCGATATATGAAAGGAAAAAGCAGAAGGGAGCTAAAAGGAACTTACTGCGTCATCAGGAATGGCGTATTCAGGGTCGATCATGTGCCGATATGTGTGAACAGATGTTGCAAACAGTTGTTCCATCCACTCTCGCCACCATTGCTTATATGATTCGGTGATGAAAGACACTGGCGTCCAGACGGATATATCAACATTTGTAGTATCGGCATCGGGGGAGAGTTGCACTACCCTGTTCCAATCTGTTCCGCAGGTGATTGTTTCTCTGGGTTTGATCACATCGGCAAAACAAAGTTTGATTGGCAATTACCCAAAAGCTAATTGACGGGATACTGCCGATGGGTTGTAAAATTCATACGTGATGTTGGTGTTTTTCCCGCTACCAAATGTATTTACTGGAATTGCCCTGGGAGTAATGATGGCCATCATGAGTTCATTATCCTGATTCAGAGTGTCATCGGCAAAGTTGAAAAGAAGGGGGAATCTATTTTCTTCATCAATATAAGGTACCCAGGCCCTATGATCACGAGAAAGACCATTGTAGAAGCTTTGGAAGAATCTGCCGATCTGGTCTTCATTGGCCTCTGTTCTAGGAAGGACGATTATGGCTTCACCAAAATTGAGGGGTGAGCGTGTTGCCGATTCATCGTCCCTAAGCACATGGTCTTTAGCAATTTCTCATGGGAATTGTTGGGCAAAAAAGTCCCATTGCAAACGTTTGTGCATATGGGCATTTAGCCACATGTTGATAAACCACCACGGGCCTCCTAGGTTGCCGATGGGTTCGCTAAGCAAAAGTTTATGAGACACTTGATGAAGAAGATGATAAGTGGAGCTCAGAAGGTATCGACCAAGAGGGAACCTTACACCATTAGCCAAAAGTTCAGCTGCGGGGAGGAAGGTGTTGGTTGGTCCTACTGATCGACCACAGAAGATAAATTTTTCTAACCACATATTCAAGAATGTGGCATGTTCCCTCTGGTTAACTGTCCCGGTCTTCTGGTATTCTTGAATGTATCCCGTCCAACCGCCGATGTTGCGGGTATTCACCCTATATTCAAATTTTCTATCATAGATGGAGCCTTCATCGGCAGTTGAAATATCCAAGCCAGTGAGCATGTGGACATTGGCAAGTGTGGGAGTAGCTGGGCCATGTCCAAACATAAAAGTGTTTGTTGTATCTGACCAGAAGTAAGCAGCTGCAATCATCATTGACTCATTCTTTTGCATATCGGCAATAGATAGCCTAATGCATTGGTCTAGCTTCCGTTCTACCCAGTATACTTGCATCGATCTATTAACCCTCAAGTACCAATCTTTCCACCCTTTGGTGGTTTTGGGCCAAGATCGGAATGTGTCTTTCCATAAATTCAGAGAGAAGTTTTGGGCTCTAAAGGGGATTCTGTTAACCTCTGCATTAATCAGATCAGTTGGATCTAGGTTGCCCATTGGTCCTAGGCATTGGACATGCGGCTGATCGGTTGGAATAATTAATTTGTTGCGCAGTTCCTAAGTTTAAAGGATTCGGAGAACAAAAGAAAAGAAAAATCACCAACTGTATGAACTTGCAAAAACTAGGGGAATCGAGGTAAAAGGTAATGGAAGTGGAACGAACCGCAGGGACGTCGAAGTTGATTGCCATTATCTTGAGGAAGATGGGGGCACGAGCCGGAGACTTGAGGTTAACGCTGGAGAAGAGTTCTTGTTGGTTGAGGTCACGCGGTTGTTCATCAGAGTCGCCGCCGGAAAGAGAAAATGTCAAAGATTGGAGTCTGAGGGTAGAAGACGAGCGTTCTAGAGGAATCTATTTATAAGCCGCTTGGAGTAGGGGTATTTTGGACTTATCTCTATACCGCGCGCATGTAGGTCGAGGTGGTTCAGATGGATATGGTAACTGTTCACACGATAATCAGGGGATTGTACAGATGAGTTGATGGCAAGTAATCATGACTTGGAAGGGATATTGGTACAGGATATTTTAATTCTGAAAATAACAGCATTATTATGTGAGGATCTTGCCGGTGGATTATTGTTTCGGTATCTTAACCATAATCAAGGCAAGAGTGGTTGGCGATTGTGCGATATTTACTAAGGTGCATGAATCAGGATTAGATTTGATTAGATTTGATAACAGATCAGGTTTTGGCTTGGAGGATGAGTTACGGTAATCGGGCGAAGGCAAACATTATCTGGAGTAAATTTTGGAGCATTAATGGTTTTATACTCCGAAATTGGGGGGCATGTGTTGACACCGTTTTTTGCACGTGTCAAAATGATCGGAGTGGACTAATCGGCAGGAGGAAAGTTACTATATACGCTAATAGCTGATGAAAGTCAGCTTGTGAAGATGGTTGCCGATGACTGGTGGTGGTCGATGGAAAGGTTGATTTAGACTCAGGCGTTGCCGATGAGGTTGGAGGTGTTATTGTCGATGCCGATGAAGGAAGTCTTGAAGACTACTGCCGATGAAACAGGAAGTATGCCGATGGAAAGGAGGTCGGTGAGATTTCCATCGTAATTGAGGCGGACAGGGAAATAGATAGGAGTTGGTTTCCTTTTCTGTATTTATTAGAATATGATTCATGTAAGAGTCACGTATTTCCTTAGGTATGGATTTGGTGTCCTAGTTATGTTTGGTTATGTCTCTTTAGATCAGGGTATAAATATAGATTGAAGGGCAATGTAAAGGATATATCAATCAATATCAAAACCAATTTTTACTCCTATTTGCATCTACTTACTTTTCGGCGACTTCGTCAATTTGCACATTTTTTCTTTTTACGAGTTCTCATTGATTCGGTGAGTTGCATTACAGTGCAACCTTTGACGATTCTCGAGTTCCGCGTGAGTACCTCTTGGCCGTGACTTCTGGGCGTATCGCTGTTGTCAGGACCAAAGTGCTCGTATCTTCATCCTTGTCGATTAACAGGTCAAATCGACTAGCACGCTTTGGATATCGATTTGGGTATTAGCCCTTTGTGTTTGCAGATCCACTTTTGCATCAACACTACCACTATTGCTTGAATAATTACTTGATCTAGTGGTTAGTATATGAATTTGTTCATGAGCTAGTGATCCCAAGTACTTGATCTAATTTGGATTGCTAACAAGTGACAAGTACAACATTGGCAAGATAACCCTTGCAAGAGGTGTGAAGAAGCTTGTCATTGGTTCAAACCGGACTTGGAAGCTTAGGCAAATCAATTTAGTTCAAGTCAATCATAGAAGCTCATGATAGAGATAAGAGTACAAGCACAAGACAACAATGCAAATGGATATCTAGTTTGTTTGTTTCAAATGGTATCTAGACTCAAGTATTTCATCATGATTTCATAAGTGATGTCTAGATCAACTCACAAGTGATATCCTATAAGTGGTACTCATAAAGATAGCAAATGTTCAAGAAATGGTCTTTATTGATAAATTCAACAAGTGGTTCCAAACTAGAAGATTCTTTCAAGTGGTATCTACTTCATACAAGCGGTATTACATCTATATATGATATCAACTATGAAAGACGATGGTTCCACAAGTGATCCTCAACTTTAAGTGATCATCAAATGAAGAATGCATCCTTCACCTACAAGAGCTCAAGTGTATCAAATGGATGACCCATGCTATCACATAGGGGGAGGTGTCCCACAAATTGATATCAAGATCAAAGATCCTATGTGTGGTATCTCAAGAAGCCCTACACAAGATATAAGTGGTACAAGCTACAAGTGGTATCTACAAGTGGTGTCATTCCAACAATCAAGAGATGTCCATCAAAAATGCAAGATTCAAGCCTCAACCATCTACCCCAAATGCATACCTTTGCATCAATGAGAAGCACACCTTTTATGGAAATTGATGACAAAGGGGGAGAGATTGTACAAAGATATGAAAGCTTGATTGAATGGGGGAGAGATCGTACAATGGGAGAGATGAGATATAAAAGAAATAGAGGTTGGACATGGACAAAGAGGGAGCAACATTGAAGAAAAGAGATGGATCAAAATTCTTGGACAAGAGAAGCACACAAGTAGGGGGAGCAAGCTCATGAACTTTGATTGATTGCATTTGATATGTGCATATTCATGTGCTTGCTTGCATTGCATAAGTTTTCAAATTCAAATATGCATGCTTGTGTGGTGTATGCTAGTTGTAGAACTTGAACGATGATTTGATAACTAGCACACATAGGATGATAGCTAGACACTTGGTATGCTTTACAAGTAATGCTAGTACCTTGTTTTTAATGTTGATCTCACGAGGTATCTAGTGATTTTATTTCCAAGTGACATCTAGCTAACCATGGTGCTAAGGATGAAGTTAAAGGTGCAACTCCGATTGGTATCACACTTCAAAGGTTTATTCTATACACCTTAGCATCATTCGGTAGTAATTACTCTCCCACAATTTCAATCTATGCATATATGCAAGCTTCAAATTAAATACTCTAGCACATATGTAGGGGGAGCTAATACTACCATTTCGGGTTTGTGGTACTTGTCCAAAATCATTTTCACATGGTAAAATTACTTGGGCAAGCAACATGAATCCAAAAGAGCTTAATTTCCATATCTTTGTAGAGTTGTCATCAATTACCAAAAAGGGGGAGATTGAAAGGTCCTTGTGTGGTTTTAGTAATAGAGTGACAACCTAGGTGGACTAATTGTGTTTATGTGAGATACACAGGTGATTAGTCCACAAGTACATATGTATGAGCAACATATGCCATGAAGGTGAAAATGGCTTGGAGATATTGCAAAGCTCACACATGTGATGATGAAGGAGCTCATTGCACATGAGACATGACATTGAGTCATGTGATCAAGGTGGAGAAGATCAAGACAAGACTTGGCTTGATGGACCGGTTGCAAGTGTGAAGGGCAAGTCGGAGGCTTTGGAGCGATGGACCGCGTGGCGGTGAAGCTTGAGCAAGACTTGGCGCCGATGGACGAAGGCAACGGTGAAAAGCAAGTGAAGTCAAGATCGATGAACCAATATGATCACGTGATGATATGAAGTGGATCATATCATTGTTGATCGTGTTGGTGCATGTGTTGCATAGACATTGGAGGAGATGGAATGGAATGCGCAAGGCAAAGGTATAACCTAGAGCATTTTATTTCACCGGTCATAGGTGTGTAGAGAAGTTTATGACCGGGTTTAGGATAGATGGCCGTACTATCAAGAGGGGCAAACTTGTTTGCATATCGGTCATCTAGTGCCACTTGAGTGATCTAACTTTGCATCATTGCTAGGATCGAGTGGCGTGGCAAGTTGAGTGGCTAATCCTTTGGAAAATGTTTGTGAAAAGCTAACACACATACACATGGTGGTGTACACTTGGTGGTGTTGGCACATTTGCAAAGGAGAAGAAGTTAGAGTTGTTGTGAATCAACTTAGAGAAGAGAAAAAGTTTTTTTGGTGTACTCCGAACTATAGGATGGTCCTTGGATTGGAATACTGCTTTGATCCATTGTGATTTGGATCAAGTATGCATGTGGGATGTGTAGCCCTCTGAGTAAGCTTTCCAAAATGTCCAAGATCATCAAAATCGGAGTTCGGAGCTAAGAGTTATAGCCGTTTTAGCGCCGAAAGGTCTGTGACCGGACGCTGCGCGAAAAACGACCGGACGCTGGGTTCCAGCATCCGGTCCCAGCGTCCGATCAGTGCTTTTAGCATATCCAGAAGCGACCGGACGCTGGGAGAGTCCGGTCAGTGATGACCGGATGCGTCCGGTCGCTGAAAAACATCGCTGGAACCACTCTGTAAGTGACCGGACGCCGAATCTTGCCCAGTGAAGGGGTAACGGCTAGTTTAGCCCATGGGGCTATAAATAGAAGTGGTGGCCGGCCTTGGGCTGTTTGCTGAGCACCCTCATGGCTATGTGGCTTGTGTAGGAGTGCTTGGATGCCCTCTAACTCACTTGTGCTTGCAAGAGTGCGAATCTATTGCGAGTGCGTGTGATTCTAGTGCGTTGCATTGTAAGATTGCATCGAGTGGCACTAGGTGATCGAGTTGCAAGCCGGTGGTGCTTGTTACTCTTGGAGGTTGCCACCTCCTAGACAGCTTGGTGGTGGTCTCCGTCGAAGCCCACAAGAAGCTTGTGCGGTGCTTCGGAGAAGAGCTTTGTGAGGGGCATTGTGCTCACCCCGCGGGAGCCACGAAGAACAACTCTAGTTGAGCGTGTCATTGAGCTACCCTTACTTTCGGGGTAGGTTCTTGCAGTGCCCGACGTGCGGGCTTGGCGGGTGATGCCAATTAGCTGCCGAACCACCAAGTGAGCGGTCGACACAACGGGGACATAGCGTGTTGGCAAGCACGTGAACCTCGGGAGGAAATCACCGTATCAACCTTGTTCTTCCCGTTGGTTTGCAATCCCCTTACACAAGCTTGTGATTACTTTTATATACATTGTGCTTATGTAGTTGCTCTTGTAATTAGTTAGCTTGTGTAGCTCACTAGTTACCTTCTTGCTTGTGTAGCATAGAAGTAGCTCCCTTGCATGGCTAATTTGGTTTGTGTAACCTTGTTAGTCACTTTGCTTAGTTTGTGTAGCTAAGTATTTGCGCTCTCTAATTTGGCATTGGTTGCCTTGTTATTGAGCATTGCTAGTGAGCTTAGTTGCCTTTGTGCTTTTGCTTACTAGCATGTGTAGGAGCTCCCTCATTGCTTGAAATACTAGTGACATAGGTTTGTGTGACCTTGCTCCTAGAATTGATTAGGTGAGCTCTAGTTAGCCCAGCACCTTTGTTGCTTAATTAGTATCTTTGGAAGGTGCTAGAGAACATAAATAGAGGGGTGTAGTCTTGGCTAGACCAATAGTTTTAATTCTGCACTTGTTTCGGTTAGCCGACGTAATTAATTTTAGAAAGGACTATTCACCCCCCCCCCTCTAGTCCGCCATCTCGACCTTACAGTGTCTCTGCCACAAATTCATGTAGGTCACTCAGCTCTTGCTTGCCAATCGTCTTCTGTGAGATCTTCAAAAAGAAGTAGCACATGCGGGTGATGGCCATTTTCAAGAACTCTGGCTTTATAGCCCTGATTGCAATAGGTAGAAACACTGTCAGCGTCACATGGCAATCGTGAGCCTTGCAGTGTGTTATTGACAAGTCCTCCATCGACACTAGCTTCTTCACATTTGCTAAAAACCCAGTCGGGACTTTGATCCCCCTCAGGAAAGTGCATATAGCTCTCTTCTCGTCAGGTGTTAGGTTGAAGCATGCCGCAGGCAGAGTGTATTTTCCATTAGCCTCAGGTACCGGGTGAAGCTGTGGCATCACGTTTAGCTGCACCATGTCTTTCCGTGCTTTCAGACCATCCTTTGACTTGCCTGTGTCCATCAAGGTAGCAATGAGACTCTCAAAGACATTCTTCTGCACGTGCATAGCATCAATGGCATGGGGGACCTCCAAGTCTGGCCAATAAGGCAAATACTGAAAGAAGATCGATTGTTTCTTGAAAGGTACTCCTTCGATAGGAGGTGTGCTTCTATCTCTGTTTGTTCCATCCGAATTCTTCTTTCCATAGACGACGCGTATATTTTTCACCATTCTGTACACGTGTTCTCCGTTACGATGTCTCTCCGGAGGGGGTTCAATCTCCAGGGCGTTGTCATAAAATCTAAAGAACAATTTGCTGCAATACTTGTGACTTGTCTTTAAGAAGCGTCGGTTCCTTAGGTAAACTATCTTCTTGGATGCATCCAGGTACACCCATGTAGTACCATCCAAGCAAACCAAGCATCCCGTCTTCCCTTTGATCTGTCTAGACAAAGCAAACAACACGAGGTAATCATTGGTAGTAACAAATATTATTGCTCTAAATATGAAGTCCTCCTTTCGGAACGCATCATACATCTGCTCCCCATGCCTCCATAGCATCTCTATTTCTTGCATCAAAGGCTTGAGGAACATGTCTATATCAATGCCTGGTTGTTTAGGACCAGAAATAAGAATAGTGAGAAGAAGGTACTTTCTCTTCTGACACAACCATGTTGGGATGTTGTACATGGTCAAGATCACTGGCCATGTGCTATGGTCGCTCATCCTCTCATTGAAGGGATTAATTCCATCGGTGCTCAAGCCAAACGTATATTTCTTGGGTCATCGCTGAATTCTTTGTGCTTCTCATCAAACATTTGCCACTGACTACAATCAGCTAGGTGTGCAATCTTATCATCATCCACCTTGCGCTCATCATCCCACCATGTCATGAGTGTGGCTTCTTTAGGGTTTAGGAAGATACGTCTCAAGCGGTCGGTCACTGGCAGGTACCACATTACCAAGGTAGGAATCCTTCTCTGCTTTGCATCATTGCCTAATGGAGTGTCCTCTGGGGGCTAAGATTCTTGTACCACCTTTTTTGTACCCTTCTTATTCCTCTTTTTCCCCGTGGAGGCTTCGTCCCCACTGTAAAGGTCATTGTTCTTATACCGGCTGGCCCCACACCAGGGACATTTATCTAGTGACTTGAATGTTTCGCCACGAAAAAGTATACAATGGTTGGGGCATGCATGGATTTTTTCAACCCCCATTGTCAATGGACTTATGACCTTCTTCGCTTGGTATGTGTTGGTGGGAACTGAGTTTGGTTGTGGAAGCACCCATGACAGGAGATGCAATAGATCATTGAAACTACAGTCTGACCAACCGTACTTAGCCTTCAGGATGAGCAGCTCAAGCACAAAACGTAGCAATGTCCAATGTGTCGGACAACCCTTTTCAACACCATACACAGTCTCCTTCAATGCTTTTGTCACCCTTTCCAAATTTTCTAAACCTTTCGGGCTATTTAGTAAAATCTCTAGTCCAAGGGCTCAAATCATGTCCTCCAAATCATCTTCATCCCTGACACGTGCTCCACCATCATTATTGGCACCACCTTCGTCGTTACCATCCCAACCACCAGCATCACCACCTTGTTCATTGCCAAACTCAAAATCCATTCGTGCATCAAGCTCTGCTGAATATTGGGACAGGGATTCTATGGTTTCGTCGTCGTATTCCTCCTCATCCTCGTCGTTAACAATAATCATTTCACCATGATGAATCCACACTGTGTAGTCCTCAACAAATCCTCGCATAATCAAATGTGATCTGATGATAGTCACATCTGTCCATGCCATACAGTTCTTGCAATCTTTACATGGGCAAATAATTGTATCCTTATTCTCTTTCAATGTCGTTGCATGCTTCTTTGCGGCTTCAATAAATTTATCCACCTCTTCATGGAAACCTACCTTGAACCTTAACGAACCATACATCCAAGAGTTCCTGTACTCCATCTTTTACAACAACAACAAAACAAACATTAAAGGACTACTTATTCAGATATATATAAAAATGAAACAAATTAATAATTACTTGAGAATAATTGTATATACTTCAGATATATATGAATATAAATCTAATATAATTACATGAAGCATACAAACACACCATGGTAAAGTAAAATTAATTAATGGCCCATTTATCCATAAATAATTAAAATACATATTTATTAATTACAATAAACAATTTCAAAGACAACAATTAGCAACAATTATACTTTACCCAATATCTTTCATACAAACCCTAGTCCAATTTCATCAAACATAAATTTACAAAAATAAAATTAATAAAAAAACCAAACCCTAGATTTAGATCCACATTGTAAGGAAAATGGACCCTTGGCCCATTTACTTTGGATTTTGGTGTTTGATGACCAACACAACCAAATTGGACTAATGAATTTGTAAGTGTTTGTTTTGTAGTTCAATAGGGTGCAAGACGTAACTTGGACGAAGGCGACGTGATGATCCGATAATCAACACCTCAAGGAAGACCTTAGGAGCGCAAGAGAAGACCCAAGAGATCAAGCAAAAGTCCAAGCATGAAGATTGGAACCAAGCCGTACGCAAGATCGCGAAGAAATGAGCTCACTGTGGTGACCGAACGCTGCGACCGGATGCTGGGCAAGTGGCTCGACAGATAGACAACCGAACGCTGGCGGCAACCGACCGGACGTAGGACAGCAGCATCCGATCGAGTACAGTAAGGTTCCAGAATGGCAAATCTGCGACCGGACGTGTCCGGTGGCAGGCGACCGGACGCTGGCCAGCGTCCGATCAGTATATTGCCGGCTCAACGGTCGGGACGACCGGACACGTCCGGTCAGTAGCAGTTTCGCGGGAATTCGACCCCAACGACTACTTTCTCAGTGGGGCTTATATATACAACCCCCAACCGGCCATTTGAGAAGTGTGGAGCTGAGGAAACATACTAAGGGTGTTGATACACCATTTTAGTGATCTCCACATGCATAGTGCTTACTGTTTCATTAGGTGATTAGCATAAGTGCTTTGCAAAGTGCTTAGGTTGATTAGACCACCGCTTATGCGCTTGCTCTAGGTTTATGCCTAGTGTTTAGTGTGGTTTGCATACCTCTTGCCACCCCGTGCTTGCGAGCACAAGTGTTGTACATCGGAGGGGCTTGAAGTCTTGCGAGATCACACTAACCGCGTTAGCGGTGTGGCCGCCACCGTGTACCAGAGGGAACAAGGCCCACGGCGTTTCGGCCGGAAGCTTGATAGTGAAGACGGCGGGGAGCATCCGGGAGAGGCTTGCCGAGAGGCACATCGAAGACCCACTTGCGCGTGGGGAAGGCCTGAGGCTATCCACGGAGGTAACCGACCGGGAGCTTGGCCCTTGTGAGGGATTCCTTGCGAGGGGCTCCAACGAGGACTAGGGGGAAGCTTGCGCGCTTCTCGATACCTCGGTAAAAATACTAGAGTCATCGACGGGAGTTTGCATATCTCTACCTTGCTCTTTAGCTTCCGCATTTACCTTAATTGTATTACTCCTTTTTGCGGTAGAGATAGCAACACACTAGCAAAACCGTAGTTGCACATCTAGATAGTTTATCTATTGCATAGGTTTTGCTAGGGTTAGAAAAAGAGGCCATAGTTTAGATTTAGAATTTTAAGTTGCCTAATTCACCCCCCCTCATAGGCGTCACGGTCCCTTCAATTGGTATCAGAGCCGGTTGGCTCAATTTGGACCTTTGGCTTAACCGTCGTTGAGCCAACGCTATTTAGAGTGGTTGGGATGGATACCGCTAGGCCTCCGCACTTTTACGGCACTAACTTCCCATACTATAATGCTAGAATGGCTTGCCACCTTGAGGCGGTTGATTTAGTTGTATGGGGAGTCATTCATGACGGGATGAAACCCATTAAGAATCCTAAAAAGCCCACAAAGAGTGACGAAAAAGAAATGCATTTTAATGCTAGAGCTAAGAATTGCTTGTTTGGATCTTTTAGCATGGATGTGTTTAACCAAATATTCACCTTAAATACGGCACATGAAATTTGGTTAAAACTCCAAGAGCTCCATGACGGCACAAGTAATGTCCATGAGCAAAAACATTGTCTAGCTAAGCAAAATTAGGATTCCTTTGCTATGAATGATGATGAGCTTGTTCGTGATATGTATTCTCAATTGAATCTAATTATCAATGAGCTCCATTTAATAGGATTATTAAAGCTAGATGATGCGGACATCGTGAGGAAGATCATCTCTGTTCTACCACAAAAGAAATATGCAAGCATCATCACCATCCTTCACAACATGGAGGACTTGAGCAATATGACCCCGGGCATAGCCGCTAGCAAGTTAGTGGCATTTGAAATGTCACGTAAGATGGGGCAAGAAGAAGCTTCTTCATCAAGCAAAGGCAAAGCTCTCGCTTGTAGCGAGAAGAAAAAGATGAAGGGCAAGAAAATTGAGTCAAGCTCAAGCTCCTCAAGTGAAGAAGAAGAAGATGATGATGATGAACCGAATTCAAGTGATGATCAATCTTCCTCCTCCACCTCCGATCTTGATGAAGAATCAATCAAAGTGATCAACAAGGTGAAGAAGATGATCCAAAGACTCAATGTCAAGGGTGTGCCCATCCAAATTCAAGATTTCATTTTCACAAATCAAAGAAAAGAGCAAAGAAAGAGAGGATGCTATGGATGCGGCGAAATGGGGCACTTTGTGGAAGTTTGTCCAAACAAGCCCACACCCAAGACAAAGAAGAAGGCATGCAAGAACCAAGCCCTCACATCAATAAGGTCATGGGATGATTCTTCAAGTGAAGAAGAACCCCATCACAAGAGGCAAGGCCGCAAGAACTCATCATCAAGCTCCTCTCGTGTGTGTCTTATGGCATGAGGTAATGAAAGCTCTTCCTCTAGTGAGAGTGATAGTGATGATGATATGCCTTCTTATCATAAACTTGTGCAAGAAAATCTTAATTATGCTAAAGCTTGCACTAGTCAACAAAAGAAGCTCAAAAGTTTAAAAGAAAAGCTAGATAGTTCACAAAAAACATACAAAATCTTGCTTGAACAATATGAGAACTTTGCTAATCTCAATGTTGAACTATCTACTAAAATTGAGAAACTTGAGAGTAGTGCAACAACAAATGCATGCACAATCAATGATGAGCAACTATTAAAGAAAAACGAAAAATTAAAAGAAAAGTTAGCTAGCTCACAAGAAGCATATAATAGTTTGTTTGCTAAATTGGAAACCATGTGCAAACATTGTGATGAGCTAACTAATAAAGTTGCTAATCTTGAAGCCGTTAGAACAACCCCCACCAAGGCATCTAAAAAGAAAAGTTCTATCGTTAACATGTCTAAAAAGGATGTCTCTACTTCGTGTAATGATTTATGTTTAGACTCACCTTTGTGCAACCAAGTTTGTGTTGAGAAAGTTGTTGTAGATACATGCACACAAGAGGTTGCAAAGGAGAATGAGCACCTCAAGCAAGAAGTAGCTCACCTCACCAAGGACTTGACTCAAGTGAAAGGCAAGGCGAAGCAAACCCAACTTCATCAAGATAACACCGTCAAGGGAGTGAAGAAGCTTGATGAAGGACAAACCATGGTTTGTTACGTGTGCCACAAGGAAGGTCACAAGTCCTATGAGTGCAAGGTGAAGAATGGGGGAGGAGCAAAGAAGGAGAAAAGCAAACAAGCAAGCTCTCCAACACCTACACCAACAAGGTGGACAATAAGGCCTCCACACCTTATCTCTTGAAGAAGAAGAAAAATGACAAGGTGGTGGCCATCAAGGTGAACAAGCAAGCCAACAATGGGGTCAAACGCTTTTGGGTGCCAAAGGAAATCATTTCCAACATGAAGAGCACCAAGAAGGTTTGGATCCTGAAAGGGAAGTGAGAGGTCCATCGGACTACGGAGAATTTGGAGACTTGGCAAAGTTTATGTGTATTTCATGGGGTGCATCATGATGGACAAAGTCATTGCCAAGTAGGTCAGTGAATACTATGGACCCAAATTTCTCCTTCCCATGTTAGGTAACTAGATGTCATTACTCTCAATTAGTATTCACTTCAATTAGTATTGTTTTTCAATTAATATACTCTTAAAGCATCTAGTTATCTTTCATGCACTAGTAGAGAACAGACCTTTGATCCTCGGCCAAAATGGGCTCTAGTCCCGGAATTTTTTGCCCCCGGGACTAGAAATACCTTTAGTCCCGGTTGGAGGCTCCAACCGGGACTAAAGGTCCCTGCCCAATGGCTACTGCGCCAGACAGAGGTGGCAGGGACCTTTAGTTCCAGTTGGAGCCACCAACCGGGACTAAAGGTATACTTTTACTCCCGGTTGGTGGCTCCAACCGGGAGTAAAGGTCTACTCCCGGGCCGTGGCTGCGCCCGGGGTTGGAAAGTTACCTTTAGTCCCAGTTGGATCCACCAACCGGGACTAAATGTTCTCCCTTTATAAATCGACCGTCTCCTCCTTCCTCCCCGAGCCCGAGCTCAGCACATTTTGAAGCTCACTACAGTAGTGTTCTTGCTTCCTCCCTCCCTCCATTGTTCCTCCATCATTCTTCGATTCCTCTGTCGATTTCTTCGATTCCTCCGTCGATTCTTCAGTTGTAAAGGTTACCAATCTCATACTCTCATTTTTTACCATTTTCTTATGCCATTTTGTTCACTATATATATTTATGGTTCTTTATTGTGGTTTTTTTCATTTGTAAGCAATTTGAGCTCAAAATCACTTCAAGCTTGCATATTTACATGAAAGAAGGTTAAAGTATATATAAATATAAACTTAGAAAATAGTTAGAAAATTATAGCAAATCCGTACTAGTTGAACTTGCGGACCGTGTTTAGCTCGGCGAGCATGTTCTCTGCCGAGCGGTAACAGACGTCAAGGAGGAGCTTTGATTCTACGAGGGAGAGCGACAACGGTCGTGGAAGACCGTGTTCCCTTCCTCGTAGAATCGGAGCTCTTCCTTGACCAAGTACGGTGCCGTCCGGTGGAGAAATGCTCGCCGAGATGATCACGTAAGCAAGGTCAACTAGTATGGATGGTTATTTATTCACATGTCCCGATATCGTCGCAGTAGTCTGTCAATCACCGTACCTAAACGTAGTATATATAAATAAAAACTTAGAAAATAGTTAGAAAATTATAGAAAATCCGTACTAGTTGAACTTGCAGGACCGTGTTCAGCTCGGCAAGCATGTTCTCTGTCAAGCGGTAACAGACATCAAGGAGGAGCTTTGATTCTACGAGGGAGAGCGACAACGGTCGTGGGAGACCGTGTTCCCTTCCTCGTAGAATCGGAGCTCTTCCTTGACCAAGTACGGTGCCGTCCGGTGGAGAAATGCTCGCTGAGATGATCACGTAAGCAAGTTCAACTAGTACGGATGGTTATTTATTCACATGTCCCGATATCGTCGCAGTAGTCTGTCAATCACCGTACTTTTTATTTTAACTTTTTATGAAATGAAAAACTTAGAAAATAGTTAGAAAATTATAGAAAATCCGTACTAGTTGAACTAGCGGACCGTGTTCATTTCGGCAAGCATGTTCTCTGCCGAGCGGTAACGGACGTCAAGGAGGAGCTTTGATTCTACGAGGGAGAGCGGCAACGGTCGTGGAAGACCGTGTTCCCTTCCTCGTAGAATTGGAGCTCTTCCGTGGCCAAGTACGGTGCCATCCGGTGGAGAAATGCTCGCCAAGATGATCACATAAGCAAGGTCAACTAGTACGGATGGTTATTTATTCACATGTCCCGATATCGTCGCAGTAGTCTGTTATGTGTGTACACTCCCATTCTTCTATTAATTTGCGGAAATATCATGTGAATTACTTACCTGCCGCAGTAAAAGACGAGAACACAATGACCATTAAAAATATCATTGTGTAGAGATCTAGATAATTTTATAGTTTGTTAATTTTATTTGTTTATAAAAGGAGAAATTTATAGTGTATTAAAAAATGAGTATAGAGAGTAGATGGCAACTGCTTCCGGGTCCTCGGCCTCTCATGGGTTTCCAAAGCGACTTAGGCCGGGCCTTCCTCTCATTCCATGCGGCAAGTGTCGTGATGAGACGAAGATTGTGATGGAGTACCGAGTGAAGAAGGAGGGTTCCAACAAGGATCATATCTTCCACAAGTGTTCGGATCGCAATGTGAGTTATTTTATCGTATTTAATGATTATGGTTAGTTTATACCTATTTTCATGATGGTTGTGATTAAAGTTCTAATTTTTTGTTTTAATTTCAGTGGGATGGCAGTGGACGATGTTCAGGCTTCTACTGGGAGGAAGAGTATGTTGAACTCGTGCAAAAATATCTTGCACAACAGGCAGATACGGCGGCTAATGAGGCAGTGATCCAGCCGAAGAAGCCCAAAGATGTTGCACAATCGAGGGATCTGTCTGTTTTAGTTGAGATTGGTCGCGAAATCCTTGTGCTCCTGAAATGTATTTTAGCTTTAGTTCTTTTAGTGGTAGTTGGGATTGTCTACATTGTAGCGATGCTTTCACAAATTTGTATCTTTTATGGTGGCACACATGTTGTATAAATAATTAATTATGATCTAGGTTTTAATATGATATTTATGTCATGTAATGCAGATGAGCCGTCATTGGATGTATAATGCTGATCGCCGCTCCCAAGAGTTCATTGACGGCATGCATTCTTTGTTATGTGCGGCCGAGGCAAACAAACGCGACGGTTTCATGTGCTGCCCATGTGCCATATGTAAGAATACGGTGGAATATCCTTGCTCAAGGACTCTTCATTCACACTTGTTCAAGTCAGGTTTTATGCCAAACTATATTTGTTGGACAAAGCATGGAGAAACCGGTGTTGTAATGGAAGAAGGTGAAGAAGAACAATGGGACAACAATGATATTATTCCTGATGGTGCGTGCTTCAATGATACTGCAATGGGAGAAGCTGAAGAAGAGGTAGCCGCAGAAGATGAGCCGGCTGATGATCTTTGTCAGGTCATTCGTGACGCACAAAGAGAATGTGAAAGTGAAAAGGAGAAGATCAAGTTCGAGCGGATGCTAGAAGATCACAAGAAATTGGTGTACCCAACTTGTGATGCAGGGCAGAAAAAGTTGGGAACCACACTAGAATTGCTGCAATAGAAGGCAAAGAATGGTGTATCTGACAAAGGATTTGGAGAGTTACTAAAAATCCAAAAGAAGATGCTTCCGAAGTACAATGAATTGCCCGCCACTACCTACGAAGCAAAACAAGTTGTCTGTCCTATGGGGCTAGAAATAGAGAAGATACATGCATGTCCTAATGACTGCATCCTGTACCGTGGCAAAGAGTACGAGAAATTGGATGCATGCTCGGTATGCCATGCGTCACAGTATAAGATCAGGCGAGATGACCCTAGTGATGTTGAGGGCGAACGTCCGCGTAAGAAAATCCCTGCCAAGGTTATGTGGTATGCTCCTATAATACCACGCTTGAAACATCTGTTCAGAAACAAAGAACATGCAAAATTGTTACGATGGTACAAAGAAGACCGTAAGGTAGACAATATGTTGAGACACCCTGCTGATGGGTCCCAGTGGAGAGCAATCGATAGAGAATTCCCGGAGTTTGCAAATGACGTAAGAAACTTAAGGTTTGCTTTAAGTACAGATGGTATCAATCCTTTTGGAGAGCAGAACAGTAGTCATAGCACTTGGCCTGTTACTCTAAGTATCTACAACATTCCTCCTTGGTTATGCATGAAGCGGAAGTTCATTATGATGCCTGTGCTCATCCAAGGCCCGAAGCAACCTGGCAATGACATCGATGTGTACCTGAGACCACTTATTGACGAACTTCTCATTTTGTGGAATAAAGAAGGTGTACGTGTGTAGGATGAGTACAAACAGGAACACTTTGATCTGCGAGCATTGTTGTTCGTAACAATCAATGATTGGCCTGCTCTAAGTAATCTTTCAGAACAGTCAAACAAGGGATATAATGCATGCACACACTGCTTCAGTGATATTAGAGGTGCATTCTTGAAAAAATGTCAAAAGGTCGTGTACCTTGGCCATCGTCGATTTCTTCCTGCAAATCACCCCGTAAGAAAGAAAGGCAAGCATTTTAAAGGGAAGGCAGACCACCTGACCAAGCCTCGCAACCGAACCGGTGAGGATGTACTCGATATGGTCAATGATGTGAAAGTCATCTTTGGAAAAGGACATGGAAGCCAACCTATTCCGAAAGACGCTAACGGTCACGCACCCATGTGGAAGAAGAAGTCCATATTTTGGGACCTACCCTATTGGCAAGTCTTGGAGGTCCGTAGCTCGATCGACATGATGCACCTGACGAAGAATCTTTGTGTGAACCTGCTAGGATTTATGGGTATGTATGAAAAGCCTAAGGACACATTTGAAGCACAACAGGACCTGCGTTGTTTGAGAGAAAGAGACAACTTGCATCCAGAGAAGATAGATGATGGATGCCATTACTTACGTCCTGCTAGCTACACTCTAAGCAAAGAGGAGAAGGAAATCATGTTTGAATGCTTAAACAACATCAAGGTACCATCTGGATTCTCCTCAAATATAAAGGGTATTATAAATGTGCCAGAGAAGAAATTCTATAACTTAAAGTCCCATGACTGTCACGTTCTCATGATGCAATTACTTCCAGTTGCATTAAGAGGAATTCTACCTCCAAATGTATGTCTAGCCACCGTGAAGCTATGTGCATTCCTCAATGCAATTTCTCAGAAGGCAATTGATCCAACTGATCTAGCTAAACTACAGAATGATGTGGTTCAATGTCTCGTCAGCTTTGAGTTGGTGTTCCCTCCTTCCTTCTTTGATATTATGACACACCTCCTAGTTCACCTAGTCAAGGAGATTTTCACTCTCGGTCCTGTGTTCCTACACAACATGTTCCCCTTAGAGAGATTCATGGGAGTCCTGAAGAAATATGTTCACAACCGTGCTCGCCCAGAAGGAAGCATCGCCAAGGGCTACGGAACAGAAGAGGTCATTAAGTTCTGTGTTGACTTTATTCCCGACCTTGACTCGATTGGTGTTCTTGAATCGAGACATGAGGGGAGACTAAGCGGAAAGGGGACACTAGGGAGGAAAACATATATTGGTACGGATGATGATTATTTCAATAAAGCGCACTACACAGTTCTACAGAACTCCTCTTTGGTAGATCCGTATATTAAGACACATAAGGATCTCTTATGATCCGAGTTTCCAGGGAAGACTGAAGCTTGGATTACGCATAAGCACATGGAAACTTTCGGCGGTTGGTTGCGAAAAAAATGTCAAGGTGATGAGAGCATCCATGAGCAACTGTATTTATTGGCTATGCAACCATCATGGCATATCGTCACATACAAAGGGTACGAGATAAATGAGAACATATTCTACACAGTAGCCCAAGATAAAAGGAGTACCAACCAAAACAGTGGTGTCCGCATAGATGCCACAGACCCGAATGGGAATAAGCAGACATATTATGGACGCATAGATGAAATATGGGAACTAGAATATGCACCTACTTTGAAGATCCCATTGTTCAAGTGCCAATGGGTCAAGGTGACCGGAGGTGGGGTAACAGTAGACAACGAGTATGGAATGACAACAGTAGACCTTAGTAATATTGGGTACAAAGACGAACCATTCGTCCTTGCCAAGGATGTGAATCAGGTGTTCTATGTCAATGATATGTCTACCAAACCAAAAAGAGGGAAAAACGATAATGACTCAACCAAAGAGCCAAAGCGCCACATAGTTCTTTCAGGGAAAAGAGTCATCGTGGGAATTGAGGACAAGTCAGACATGTCAGAAGAATATGAAAAGGATGACCGAATTCCACCCTTCAAAGTGAACAAAGACCCTAGCATCTTGGTAAATGATGAGGACACTCCATGGTTACGAAGCGATCATAACCAAGGGACATACGTAAAAAAGAAGTTCACTGCTGTGCCCACTTGATGATATAGTGATTTAATATAGTGTGTGTTTGAGATATTATATAATAATTGTGAATTCAGATGCTTATTATGTCATGTTTCAAATTAAATCAATGTTTGATTTGGTGGGATTTCTCTCTCAAAAAGGTAAATTAGGATACTGAGTGATGAAAAATTAAAATATTAATGTTAAAATGATGTGAAAACAAATTTCCTGTCCAAAACCAATAGCTTTAATAATTTTAATTAAACACTACATTTTTGCATTAACGAAATAATAAATATTAGTTACATTATGTTTTATAATTCTAACAAAAAATAAAAAAGTTAGGTTATAGATTTTTCCTATGTGCAATAAACAAAAAGAAAATTCATATTTTTAACAAAATAATTTTATGCCTTTTATTTAATTTATTATGTATTTAACAAAAACTATTGTATTTCTATTGTATTTAACAAGACTATTGCTTAAAACAGGCGGGAAACGAAACTGTAGGCCACCTTTACTCCCGGGTGGGAAGCCCACCCGGGAGTAAAGGTGGGCTACAGTTTCGTGGCCCACCAAATAAATCCTTTACTCCCGGTGCGTGTTACCAACCGGGAGTAAAGGTATACCTTTACTCCCGGTTGGTAACACGCACCGGGAGTAAAGGTACCTTTACTCCCGGTTGGTAATACGCACCGGGAGTAAAGGGTTTTTACTTCCTGTTGGTGGCTGGCACCGGGAGTAATTCTCTCTGATATATAACCTCCAGCGCCTGGCGCAGATCAATCCGCTCGTCTTCTTCCTCGTCGAACACCGCCGCCCTCTTCTTCCTCGCGCCGCTTCCGTTCGCCTTCCGTGACACCAGCGCCGCCCTCTTCTTCCTCGTGCGGCCTCCACCGCGCGCGCCCGTGCCCCTCCTCCGCGTGCGCCCGTGGCCCTCCACCGCATCCTCCTCTGCGCCCAAGGCCCTCCACCGCGCGTAGTTGCCCCACCGCGCCCGAGGCCCTCCACTGCCGAGCTCGAGGTGATATGTTCGTCGATCTCTTTGTACATTCGCCCGAGCCCTCCACTGCCGAGTTATAGATCACGTCGAAAACTACAACTTTGGTGTAAGCCATGTCAACGCTCGAGGTCGATTGAAAATTCCAAATTTTGAATCACAAAATCTAGGAACTGAAAATGAATATTTAGAACTCTAAATGATTTTAAATAAAAAACATATCTTAATGCAAGTTTTGAATATTTGGATATTATATGGATAAATTAGCAAGTTTAATTAGAGTGTCAAAAACTGCATTTTATGGTACTAAAATACATTTTAAGATCACTGGGACCTGAACTCATGACAAGTTTAATTAAGGACCACCAATGAAATTACTTTAGAAATTAATTAGATCGATATAAATCCATGGCTTGTATAATAAACACGCTATATATTATTTGGAAACAACGCTACGAACCATCCGCTAATGAACTTTCGTACAAACTCCTCAGGATGGCAACCATTGTCGTTGTCACTAAAGCTGAAAATGATCCAGCCCATCAACCGCCATATATTCATCACTATATGATATGCCATTATTCCAAGATGCAGTTTCAATAGAAGAATTTTTTCTATCTTCATAGATCAATGTTTGTTAACAAAATTTTATCCAAATATATTCATGTAGGGTCTTTTTTTTGAAGGATTTGTTGTAGGATATATAATGGTCAAATAGGAACTCAATTTTGATACCCAGTTTGTAAACTAAGCGTTTTTAGTTTATAAAAAATATCACATGTGATGATGTAAGCAGTTTTGGTTGGACTTGCATGCATGGCTACAGACAAATGAAGGAAAACTTCAACGTTTCTTTATTTGTGAACTTTGAATATACAGATATAATATATTAATGTTGCTAAAGTAATATGAGCATTACATATTTTTTCCGGGAAGACTATCTTCAAACTTTATATCATAGCATCAGAGATCGCCTGAAGAAGAAGAAAATAAATTCTTATCATTTCGGAAATAGTAATGGTTATATTAGCAATAAGACACATATACTTACATTTCATAATGACTTATACTTACATTATTAACATAGAATTTTCTCATATGATGAATGACTACATGGTTCACATGGTACATAGGATCACAACATCACGCACCGACACCGCCCCGGCCCGCCTCACATCGTCGTCGTCGTCGTCAGCACACCGGCCCGCCTCACGTCGTCGTCGTCAGCACACCGGCCACCGTGCCAACACGTATATATACGTCATTTGTATTCATATGCATGTATATATACGTCGCGGAGCACCGCCGCCCTCGTTCGTCCATGCGTTTCTATGTATACGGCGGAGCACCGCCGCCCTCGTTCACCCATGTGTACAGACATATATACGGCGGAGTGGAGCACCACCACTCTTGTCACACCGCCCTTTCTCGTGGCCTAGTTGATCAACATTCATATTATCGTTATCGTTAATGCTAAACAATCACACCAGGGCGAACCACGCTGTTGATGTCACCGACGTGGTTCGCCCTAGTCACCGACGCAATTTGCCCTCGGCCGTTTATGTATAGCCCTAATTCGCCCTAGTACCGATGTAGTTTGTCCTAGTGTGGTGAATTGCGTCCGTGACCGAGGGGCAAGATTTAATAATGCATATTGTTCGTAGATTTTACGCATGTAAGCAAAGATTTGACGTACTATATATTGGTTTTGTTTTTTGAAGCTAGATGGCCGACCCGAGAAACATGGATGAGGAGGAGTTGATGATGAATTTGATCAACACTAGCACTCAAGTTGCCGACGATGATGGTGCTAAAAATAACGTGCAAGAGGATGCAGATGACGGGAGTCAGTACTTAGCTCTTGAACAAAATGAGCAACAACATATTGGCCAAGTATATATTTTTTATTATTAGCTATATATATTATCATATGTCTTATGTGTGCTCATGACATTAAAAATAATGTTTATGTTTTGTAGCCCTCTGGATCGACATCAACAACTACAACGAAGAGTAAAAATGTTCGAGGTCCCAAAAAGCCATTGGAGGGCCGCTTCATCATCTCAGAGTTAAATGTGGATACAGGAGAACCAGGGGGGCCGAATAAAATGAAATTTGTGCACCACTGTGGTTACCTTGTACGAGACCGGCTCCCGATTAGTACCCGTGAATGGAAGAAGAAGACCAATGCTCCTCATATCAGTTTTGTCTCCGATCGTGACAAGGCGTTAATTTGGAATGATGTCTTGGTACATTTCACGCTCCAAACAGATGGTTATGATGATATAATAGATGGTGATGAATTGAAGGAGCGAGTTAGGGATTGGGCAATGAAGAAGATGGCCACCCAGTTTCAGACTTGGAAGAAACACCTATACACGACGTATGTCAAGAAGAACATAGCACCAAATTTTACTGTCCCAGGCCCGATCTCAAAGCAGAGGCCCTATTGGGATGAGTTTGTACAGTCCAAGACTTCGAAAGAGGGTGTGAGTCGGGTGATAAAGAACCAACGTAATGCCCAACAGAAGACATACCACCATACCTTGGGATCAGGTGGCTACCCGACTGCCATTAAGAAGTGGAACAAAATGGAAGCAGACCTTCTTGCCAAGGGTATCAGACCAGAATCACTCGAGTGGGGAGAACGTGCAAAGAATTGGTTTTTCGATCATGGGGGAACACTAGACCAGGAGACAGGGAAGTGCGTTTATGGCGCAAGACTGCAAGAAGCAGCAGAAAGATTGTTTTATGCTCAGAGAGCTACTGCTAGTGGTGCGTTCAGGCCCAATAGAGAGAAGGATGAGCTGACATACGCCATCGGGACTATTGAACATGGTGGCCGAACTAGAGGCAAAGGAAGTGTCTCGTGGGAGCATGGATTCCCTCAGGACAGACCTTCCTACAGAAGTTGCCAGAGAAAGAAGGAAGAAGAGGCACAGTGGCTCCAGAGGTTGGAGGAAGCGGTGCGTGAAGCACAGGAGCGGGAAAAAAACCTTGAAGCGAGAATGTAGGAGAAAATCAGAAGGCAAGTGCAAATAGCAGTGAGTGCAAGCAAGCAGGCATCAGAGCCAGGAATCAATATTAGCCAATCTGTTCAGTTGAAAAGCAGCTGCGCTTCCACGGAGATACCAAATCAAGGGGACACAGGACTGCGCTTCCCTATGGATGATGTCACTGAACCTTGTACAACGTGTGAGCTACACATTCCGAAGGAGAATTCCACAATCAAGGTGGCTATCGGTCTTGTTAATCCTATCGACCGAACCAAGACACCAAGGATTCATGGGAATATAATCCAAGAAGGATATGCTACCATCTCGGTAGATAAAGCTGAAAAAGGTTTTAGTGATTTGCCTCTTGACAATCCTGGAGGTGATGGCAAGAAGACTCTAGGAGAAGCGGAGAAGACATTCATTCTATGGTGCAAGCGCTACATCATCATTCCAGGGATGTCGGCTCCACCTCCTCCTGAACTACCTCACCATAGGTACGTGCGTATGAAAACACTACATCATTAATTTGTATTGGCTTAAATAATTAACAATCTGCTCATAATAATATGTCATTCCTTTTTTTGTAGCAGATCCTCCCCCAACCTAAATCCAATTGTTCAATCGCCAGATCATCATAGTGCTCTGTACGATGACATTGTGTTGGAAGACGAGGCTGCATCCACACCATCTCCAAGGAGGTCTCCAACGCCGCAGCCGCCACCTCCAAGGAGGTCTCCAACGCCGCTGCCAACACCTCCAAGGAGGTCTCCAACGCCTCCCCCGCCCCCGCCTACCAAGAAGCCTAGCAAGAGGCCAGCCCCTCAAACGAAGAACCAGTCCCCGCCTGCAAAGAAAGCCACCGTGAAACCAAGGGCTATTCCCAAAATAATATCTGAAGAGAAGGAAGAAGGAACTGATGCATATAAAAAAGACATGTCTAGATTCTATGACAAACTTAAAATGAATCAAGAAGCAAGGAGAAACCTGGAGAAACCATACTTCTTCATAGCTCCAGATATTCTAAGAAAAAAGGTGACTTCTTACCAGCAACAACAGCGGGAATCTCGTAAGCCGTCCAAATCAATGTTATCAGACTATGACCGCACTCTCACCAAGTCAATTTAGGCGGCACAGAAAAAGAAGCGGGCAGGGAAAGGAGTTGCCCAACTCGGACAACAAGCGCACCAATCAATCCCCCTGCTAGTTGTTGGTAATGAATATGGTTTGAATTTAGGATTAATGCATCAGGCAAACATACCTCCGGATGTCGATTTGGATCACCTTGGTGAATTTCTTGATGAGACTGGTCTCGACCTTTACCAGATGTTTGGTGATGGAAACATTGAGAGTGCGGCGGAGGTTGATATTTGGAAGAAAAAATTTGTACTAGGCCAGAGTCTATACAACCCTCAAGCCTTATCTGATCTGGGGACGCAAATGTACCTGCTAAACAAGTGGTACATGTAGGCGTCTACCAGTGGAGACTTCTGCGTTGGTGTCAGAATTAGAGACGAACATTGGTTCCGTGGCGATGATGTTATGTATGTTGACTTTGCAGAATTTCATCAATTATGCCACCTGACCTCTCTGGACAAAGTTATCATTAGCTGCTATTGCCTGTAAGTAATAATTCTTTCGATCTATTATTAAACTCATTATATGTGTGTATATGCATATAAATTATCCTAACAAGTACTATATATATGCAGATTTACAATGACAGAGCTCAGAAAGGAAGGCTGCAATGAAATTGGTTTTGTTGATCCCCATATAGTATTCAAAGACCCAATTACTCCAAAGACTAATTGGAAGTCTAAGTCAGAGAGTAACCTCATGAACTTCTTAGTGAACCAACGCCACAAGAAGGATATACTCTTTCCCTATAACTTCAAGTGAGTGTTAATCATGTCGATCATATCCTTAATGGCTTATATGTTGATTCTAGTTAATTAATGAGTGTTATGCGTTATATCCTATAAACACATGCAGCAATCACTGGATATTGATGGACATCGATCTGGTGAAAAGTCACTTGATAATCTATGACTCGATGAGAAAACTACAATAAGACTACCAAGATATGATAGATATTATCTAGAGGTAATTTTGGGATCTCTAGCAACTATATATACACACAAACATGATGATTAACTATATCTGATGACGTGGCAAATTTTTTATTGGGCAGTGTTTGGAAAACCTTTATTGAGAAGCAACACATGGAAAAATGCAAAGCGCCACTGAATATAATCCCTTTGAAAGTAAGTCCCCTGAATCGCATCATCTTTATTAATTAAACATATAGCTTTCACCGGATCACCAGATTGGATGACAAATCTTTTTCTCGTAAAGTGGTGTCTGAGGCAGGAACAAGGGAACAACTACTGTGGTTACTATGTTTGCAAGTTTATCAAGGTGCTCTCCCAAAGAACTCCTACAGAGAGACTCAAAGTACGTTAAAAATACACTATATATTCATTTAATTATTATTATTGATTGTGTTACTATGTCTTTATATATATATATGCACATATATTAATTTATTTTCCTTTAATTCAAACCTGTAGAGTCGATGGTTGGAGGAAAAGGTCATACGGCAAGACCAAATCAAAGCAATTCAAGAGTCTATAGCCGGATTTTTTAATGAGCAGGTCATCGATTCCAAGGGCGAGTTCTACTTCGACCCAACACTGCCATTGAAGCCAAGCTAGAGGATGAGAGGAAACTTGTTATGTCACAACAACTATAATGCAATCTTTTGTAATATATGCACATGAAATAATATAATATAAAATACACATATGCATGCATGCATGTAAATATATATATGATGCATGCATATATATATATATATATATTTCTATGCTTGAATTGTGTGATTTAATACGTTCATTGTGCTTGAACCGAAACATACTATATGCGCGTATAAATGTATAATTAGCAACGTACAATACGACTTCGAAAACCTATTTTGAAAAGAAAATAAAAAAAGAAAAAGAAAAGAAAAAAGAAAGAAACCTTTAGTCCCGGTTCGTATTACCAACCGGGACTAAAGGTGCCGGCCATCGTGGCATGTCAGGAGGCACCTTTAGCCCCGGTTGGTGTTACCCACCGGGACTAAAGGTCCTCCTTTAGTCCCGGTTCCTGACCCGGGACTAAAGGACCCCCCCCTTTAGTCCCGGATGCTTGCTCCCGGGTGGGGAACCGGGACTAGAGGGGGTTCCCCACCGGGAGTAAAGCTCGGTTCTCTACCAGTGATGCCTATGTTTGCATTTACATTCTTAATCTTCTCTCATGCATTCAATAGGTATATCATATGGTAGGCTTGCTCGGTTTCATTATCAACCCTTGGAGCAAACCTACATGGTTTAAAATTGTTTAGGAGCACGGCACATAGCTTGTTTTACAATTATTTATCTAATATGTGCCAAAGTCCAAATTGTAGATAATCTCTCCCAAATATCATCTTTCAAGTGGTATTTTGATACTTAAATCAATGTGCACAAATTTTACAAGTATTCAACACTTGTGTACACAAATTTAGGGGGAGCTTAATCTACAAGTTGGATGCTTTGAGACTAACACTTTTTCAAGATTATCTTGTGTGTAGTAGTCTCATTGCAAGGAAAATAGAGTCCCCGGAGGAAAGCATTATACTTCAATTGGTAGAAATCAAATTGATTTTCACATGTGGTATTTCTAAACCGATATCACCATGTTGATCTCACTCTGATATTTATTTGCTTTCTCCATGCATTATATAGATTAACCTCTCTTGTGCAATAAATTACTAATTTTGCATATGCTTTGCTTTTTATCACATGTATGCATATATTTAGGGGGAGCTTAGTCTATATAATGTGAGAGTCAAATCTTGTGATCCATTTCACTCTATATACAAAGGATCATGAAATTTGACCCTCCCTTGTGCTACTAATGTCTTCCTTTTCGGTGTTTGATGCCAAAGGGGGAGAATTTGAAGGACCAAAGGCAAGCATCAAGTTGATGTCTACAAGTGGCAATGGTCCGAGAAAGGGAGGAAAGTGAATTATGGATTAGTCTAAGTAATGGGAGAATTTTTTTTAGAAACCTAGGCTTTAATCCATAATATCACATGGGGACATTTGCAAGGGCAAGACAAGCTTTTAAGTAAAGTTTCAATTGGTATCTATCAATTAGTATCATATAACCTTGCCCTTTGCATTGCATCCTAGCAAGTAGGTAGTTTTTATCTTCCAAATTCTTATTATTTGCTTGCTTTGGTCGTGTTGGCATCAATCACCAAAAAGGGGGAGATTGTAAGGAAAATGGACCCTTGGCCCATTTACTTTGGATTTTGGTGTTTGATGACCAACACAACCAAATTGGACTAATGAATTTGCAAGTGTTTGTTTTGTAGTTCAATAAGGTGCAAGACGTAACTTGGACGAAGGCGACATGATGATCCGATAATCAACACCTCAAGCAAGACCTTAGGAGCAGAAGAGAAGTCACATAAGATCAAGCAAAAGTCCAAGCATGAAGATTGGAACCAAGTCGTACGCAAGATAGCGAAGAAATGAGCTCACTGTGGTGACCGGATGCTGGATAAGCGACTGGACGCTGCAACCGGATGCTGGGCAAGTGGCTCGGTAGATAGACGATCGAACGCTGGCGGCAACCGACCGGACGCAGGACAGCACCGTCCGATCGAGTACAGTAAGGTTCCAGAACGGCAAATCTGTGACCGGACGCGTCCGGTGGCAGGCGACCGGACGCTGGCCAGCGTCCGATCAGTATATTGCCGGCTCAACGGTCGGGACGACCGGACACGTCCGGTTAGGACGATTCAGCGTCCGGTCAGTAGCAGTTTCGCGGGAATTCGACCCCAACGGCTACTTTCTCAGTGGGGCTTATATATACAACCCCCAACCGGCCATTTGAGAAGTGTGGAGCTGAGGAAACATACTAAGGGTGTTGATACACCATTTTAGTGATCTCCACATACATAGTGCTTAGTGTTTCATTAGGTGATTAGCATAAGTGCTTTGTGAAGTGCTTAGGTTGATTAGACCACCGCTTATGCGCCTGCTCTAGGTTTATGCCTAGTGTTTAGTGAGGTTTGCATACCTCTTGCCACCCTGTGCTTACGAGCACAAGTGTTGTACATCGGAGGGGCTTAAAGTCTTACGAGATCACACCAACCGCGTTAGTGGTGTGGCCGCCACCGTGTACCAGAGGGAACAAGGCCCGCGGCGTTTCGGTCGGAAGCTTGATAGTGAAGACGGCGGGGAGCATCCGGGAGAGGCTTGCCGAGAGGCACATCGGAGACCCACTTGCGCGTGGGGAAGGCCCGAGGCTATACACGGAGGTACCCGATCGGGAGCTTGGTCTTTGTGAGGGATTCCTTGCGAGGGGCTCCAACGAGGACTAGGGGGAAGCTTGCGCGCTTCTCGATACCTCGGTAAAAATACCGGAGTCGTCGACGGGAGTTTGCATATCTCTACCTTGCTCTTTAGCTTCCGCATTTACCTTAATTGTATTACTCCTTTTTGCGGTAGAGATAGAACCACACTAGCAAAACCGTAGTTGCACATCTAGATAGTTTATCTATTGCATAGGTTTTGCTAGGGTTAGAAAAAAGGCCATAGTTTAGAGTTAGAATTTTAAGTTGCCTAATTCACCCTCTCCCACTTAGGCGTCACGATCCCTTCACACATGCACATGAAACAATTCATAAAACTAACTAATTGTTCACTAAAATCAAGAAACATGGACCAAATAAGGGTATGATCTTGTTCACCTCCCTAATTTAGCCTAGTACATTTAAAACTTGGGTCTAATTTGCTTTATAAGTAGCTCAAGCACCATAGAAGAGAGAGAAAAACAAAACTCTAATTACTCACTAACCAACCATTAAAACTTTAAAAAAAATATGGAATAGCATTTTCTTACCTTCTACAACCTCTCCACCAAAGGATTTGAGACCAAAACCTTCCCCCCTTAGTAGAGCAATTTTTGGGAGGTGCCCAAGGTCTCCCCACCTTTCTTTCACGGGTTGGAGTGAGTGACCCGAGGAGGAAGAAGGTGCTGCATCTGTTTTATATGGGGGGCATTTGTAGGAGCGGCTGGTGATTGAGCCGCCCCTACAAATCGGAGCTATAAATATGGGGTCATTTATAGGGGCGGCTCAATCACCAGCCGAGCCGCCCCTACAAATAGAATTTCCAGGGGCGGCTGGTGATTGAGCCGCCCCTACAAATCAGACCCCATTTGTAGAAGCGGCTCGTAACACCAGCCGCCCCTGTTGTTCTATTTGTAGGGACGGCTGGTGTCTGGGCACCCGAGCACGCCACTGTAAGGGTGGCTCCATCACCTGCCGCCCCTAAAAAAATCGATCCGTTGCTAAAAATCGTTTTTTATGTAGTGGTAGACCGGTCTTGTAGGCTGCCTACGGCGCGCTGGGCTAGGCTGGCCACGGTCGCGTTTCGCAAGGCCGCGGGCTAGCCGCTGGGCAGCTATTGCGTGGCCGTCGTGAGCGCGTGGCCGGTCATGACGAGCGCGAGCCAGGTTGATGCCGTGGCGGCTGCCGTGTGGTCGACGTGGCACCCATCTTGCAGCTCAATCCAACTACCATGTCGCGACCTAGCATGCCCTTCTGTTCGTCGTATATGAGTCGATGACCCCGGTCGCTGTGGTGGGGGTGATGCCCCTCTGCCTCGCCTGTCCCCGCTAGCCAGCACCGACGAGACCGCTCCAGGTTGGCGGCTCTAACTCAATTGCGTCGCGCCAAGCACTCCACCGCCTCGTCACTTGGGTGCACAGGTTTGCACTGCCATGGACAACCGGAGCCACTGGCCTTTATCCGATCGTGTCCGCTCGCCATGTGATGTGGCACACACTGGCACGCAGTAACTAGCATCAGGGCCGGCCGGCAGCGCTAGCTTAGCCTGCGCCCTGCAGGTGTGCCAATCATCAGCTCAATTTAGGACGACGACGACCTGGCGCGAGTGCATATGTGCTGTACGATGCACGCAGGACCATTATTCTATCTATCCAATATGCATGCATGCATGCCCCATGTTTTACAAACTGCCTGCTATTATTAGTAGCTAGGTGCACCTGCTGAATGCTGCAGGACGGGTCAAGATTAGAGCAGTAGTGCTCTAATCATGCATGGCCATCACGCGTACGATGCATGCAGTAGTGCTCAGCATGTCACGCTAACACAGCGAGGTGTGAGATCCAATATAATAACCGATAAATCTAGCCTATGACGTGTTGAGGACGTATACACCTTGCTAGATAGGATGACTAGGACGTACGATACGACAAACCTAATTGGCAACAGTGGCAGCCTTGCATGCCAGTCAATGATCGGTGTAGTACACACAAGTAGCATGCTGCATGCATGTACGTCAAGCTAGGCTGAGCAGCATGCATCCACATAGTACTCTATATTTCGTAAAACTATCTACTCCTAGAACCTAGATAGATATAGAGATACATGGCCATCACGCGTAACCAGAACTTCGCAATTTGTAATAGGTAATCAGAACTTATATTCTCTTCTTAATTGAAGGGCAGCGCTCCTGCCAATAAGTTCAAAAAATATATATATAGAGATACATAGATCTCTCCAAAATGAAACAACTAACTCTTCTCCTTGATTGCCCAGGCCGGCCGGCACCTTTGCAATCCCATGGCTAGCTTAGCCTGCGCCGGGCCCATTCTTTAGCAAAACTATCTAGTCGTCGTCGTCTAAGGTGACAGCTCACGCGTAATTAGTGTCAGTAAAAGTCACGCGCGTGCATGGTGATTTATCAGCTAACCATCTTATTTGTAGTTACGGAGTATACTACCCAATTGCTTTCAGTCACAAAATGACTATCACACTGGAGTGAGTACGTGCTCATGTGACGCTAGCTTTAATGTGACTATGTATGAGGCCCCAGCCAATAGATCGACCGATCACTTTCAGACAGCCTTCGTGTATCCTTTCTTTTGTTCATGCCATATTGAAAATTTTTGCCCGTACGTTTTTCAACCGGACAAAACGTACATACGCCTCTTTTGAAACAAGGTGGTACGGCCATTTGATGGCTACTTTGCACTTACTTGTTGCATGGTTGGTTAATTCTTCATTAACTTTTGCCCATTTGATACCTGCTACGTCCAAAGTCGTTTTTACCAAACCCTAGCTAGTTACATTATACTCCTAGTACGATACACGGTTTGTTCAGTGCATGACTTGCTCATGATAAACACACATTGTTCTTGCCAGTGGCGGAGCTTGAAGATAATTCAAGAGGGAGCCAATAGTATTAAAGCTTTTATTGGTGTGCAAATCTCTATTAATGTCATTAAGAAATTCAATTGCCACAAGTACATGTAGCTCTGCTACTGGTTCTTGCATTGTGTCCGATGCGTCAGACCAATGATAAATGAAAGTTGCTATATTTCAGGTGCTTATTGAATTTTCAAACATTTTTAGCCAATAATGTTACACAATTAACTAGTATAATTAAAATGACAACTTAGAAGAGACATTTCACGATTCTTTTTCAATAGCAAAACAACAAGATAAAATTGTATGCTGCCTAAACAACAACAAAAAAAACCAAACATCTGAAATACAGGAGAGTTGTATTTCATACGTACACTCCCACATGAAACAAGTGCGTGCATGCTGTCTTATTAAATAGCGCAGGGCTAGCGCCCGGACGTCCGGCCCCAGGCCTACGTCCGGACGCAGCTCCGACGCCTACAACCGCTTCACATGGGATGCCCCCCGCGCTCGCATCAGATCATGCGCCAGCAAATCACGTCCGGCCGCCCTTGACCGATCCTGCGCCAGAGACCATGTCAGACCATCCACGACTCGATCCCCATCCCGGTTGCGCCCCCGGCGTCAAGCTAGCCCGCCACGCTCCTTATTCCCCCGCCACGCCACGCTCCTCCCCCGTCGTGCTGCGCTCCTCCTCTCGTCGCGGCGACATCCCCGCCGCGCCCCCGTCCTCCGCCACGCCACGCTCCTCCGCCGCCGTGCCGCGCTCCTCCTCTCATCGCGGCGCCATCCCCACCGCGCCCCCATCCTCTACCATGTCTCATCTCCTGTGCAACATCCGTCTAACCGTTGCAACATATGCAATATACTATTGAAACATACTTATATAGTCATTGAAACATCTCTAGATGAAACACATGAAACATGCCTCTAAAACAGCTGAAACATTTGGAACATATATTTGCAACATACGTCTAAAACAGATGAAACATGTGGAACATACACTTGAAACATACGTTTGTAGCCATTGCAACATATGCAACATTAGATCTTTTTGCAATATCAAGATGAAACACATGAAACATACAGATGAAAAATATGAAACATACAGATGAAACACGTGAAACATACGTCTGAAAAAGCTGAAACACTTGAAACATATACTTGCAACATATGTATATAGTCATTGCAATATACGCAACATACAGATAAAACACTTGAAAACAACTTCTGAAACACACCTGAGAGAAAACATGGCGCCGCCGGTAGGCATAGCCTACCTGGTGGGGAACTAGGGTAGCCAGCGATACTTTATATAAGGTCGTACATACTTTATATAATGCACGGCTCCAAGTCTAAACGACGACCTGGTCTCGGTCATCATCACTAGTAGATGTCTCAAAAGGCCGGCGCGCGTCAACGTCGACGACAACGATCATGGGTGGAGGCCAGTGGCGGAGGGGGGCCTGGCACCCCCCAATGCTGTACTAGTCGGCTGTCCTGCCTGCTCTATCCACTCGGTCAGACTTGGATACTGCCACTGCCGACCTGCCTCGTTAGTTCCATTGTTGCTTTGCGTTTGCGATCCATCGACGATGGCTGACGCATAGGCTTACGATCGATCTGGAGTAGTATATGTGTCAAGCTCAGCAAGTTCATTACTGCACTAGTAGCTTAGCTAGCACGTGCATGCACGAGTGAGTACGATGAATGGCGCGGCGTCGATCGCTGCCAAACGAAGAAAGACACACCAGGGCGGCTGTGCTCTTTTTCTTCGTGTCCTGCATCGAGCAGTGTGTGTCGTCAACACCGCCGTACCATGGATTATTGGTGGCTCTGTCACTGACTATAGCTGCTAGCAATAATCGTTAGTACTCCTCCATTCGTCTAAAAAAAAGCCACCTAAGTTTTTTTTAATCAAACTTTCTTAAATTAGAATGTGTGTTTATAGAAAATAGTACTAATATTTGTGCCTCCGAATAAGCTTATTATAAAAAATAAAATATATTCAGCCATTAATCTAACAATACTTATTATATACTCTAAATACTAATAACCTCTTGTATATATATTATTTAGTCAAAGTTAAAAAAAATGATTGACTTATATGGAAGTGAGAAACACTCTTTACATAATAAATATTAATTAGCGAGAGTGCTGAAAGTAATTGTTGATCATTGGTATCAATCATATCCAGCATCGATCATATATGAGCATATAGCTTCATCCGTGCATGCATGTGTACGTAACGGAAAGCCCGTCCCAGTCAGTCAATCGCGCAGTCATATGCACAAAACCATGGCCACAACACACACATGCAGGTGGCATTGGCATGTGTGTGCCCGTCGTGTTCATCATCATATAGCTAGAGTTGTAGTAGATGCCTCGATCATTTGTGGCCGATCGAGAGATGGCTGTGGCCCGTCGTGTCAGCCTCACCTGGAAGGGAGCTCGATCCCTGTGTTAGCCGTTGCATATATCTATATCCATCCATGTACCTTGTACAAATGTACACACGTACATTGACTGCGTCTGGGACACGTACGGTGGACTACTATACTGTCATGCAGCATGTTGTTATAGATTAATTACCACTAAACCACACGCCACAACGTTTTGTTTTGTTATCTGACTTTTGCAGCAGAAGCAAATTACTACTAGAGAAGAGATGAATGCATGACTCTGGTCAGAGAACGAAGTACAAGTTGCATTGCACCGCTCTGCCCTGCAACTTCGTTCCATGGTGATCAAACCTTACCATTGTCCACGCATGCATGGATCGCTCGGATGTCCAAGTTCTTATCTGATTTCTTCCCGCTGACCAATTATCAGTGGTCAACCACGTACTCCTGCTGCTGCTCATTGGTCATCGACCGATCAGCAATCGAATCAGCTTTTGTCACTGTAGTTAGTCTTGCTGACCATAAGACCATTATCAGTGGCGGATGTAGTATAGGTGCATGGGGGTACAGCTGTACCCCCAAAAATTCTGTAGAAACACTAAGTATATGTACCTATAATATTTAATTATGTAAAACATTATCAAATAACAAATTCTTGAGCTCAAGTACTCATCTAAGATGATGGACTATAGCTCTTTCTTCTAAAGCCTGGGAATCCAAAGTTAACCTGTGCACAAACACAAGTATGAGATAAATACGAACGAGTTTTGCTAAAAAAAAAGATAAGTATGAAAACGAATTAATTGGACAGTTTTTTTTTTTTTGGAAAAGTTGACTCTTTTTCCTTCCAAACCATCATTATAGATGGATGCAGCTTCTTGTTACCTGCCATGCATCCCTGTCTGTAACAACTACTACTACTTGGATCAATCCACTGGGATATATAGTGGACTACTCCTAGATGGGATGGCCGTCTCTGACGACTATTCATTCTCTGATGATCTGGACCCATCCATGGATGGATGGACTGATATGCATGATGTCGATCGCCACATGCATGTAAACATCACCAGATATTCAGATGCATGCAACAGTTCCATGTAAACATGGTGCCGTCAGTGATCGATCCATGGATCCAAGTGGCACGAGTATTTTAAGAAGCAAAGCGGGTGAGGAAATATCTAACTGGTAGGTACCGGCCGGCAGTTGGCAGTTTTTTCTGGTGGCGATCTCATGCGTGCGTGCGTGGGGCCGGCGGGGTCGAGCAGAGCGATCAGATCAGGATGATATGTGGAAGAAAGGAACACAAGAGGTCAGTATGCTAATGCAATAATTAATAATGTACACATATATAATCAAAGGAGCTGGTGATCTATATCGACTAGAAATCTAGAATAATACTACTAGCTATAGTTCATGTGAGATGAAGTGCCAGAAGACTGGAGATCGAGAATCGATCAGTCGTTCGATCGAGCCAGGAATAATCTTTCTCGATCGGCCATCGCATGCACCTAGACGAGAGCACAAAGAAAGTACCTACACTACGGATCGGACTGCATGCCGCAGAGTGGTCATGCATGCATGTCAGGAGCGTGTGGCGACATGTGCGTGCCGGCGCCCGGCGTCATGCATGCATGTCAGGAGCGTGTGGCGACATGTGCGTGCCGGCGCCCGGCCGGCCGGGCGCCGCGGCGGCCCACGGTCCCCGGTCCTGGCCGAGCACATACAAAACGCGTAGCTAGCTGCACGGATGCATGCATGCATCATGTCTGGTTCACATATATACAGAGAGGACCAGCCGGCGCGCGGTCGGCCTGAATAATGCACGCATGGAAGAAAGCATGCACGATTCTTCCGTATGTATGTCTGCATGTACATAGTTTACAGGTGATCGAGTGCACGTACGCCGTGGCCATGCATCTGCTTTAACCTTTTGTTCCTTGTCGTCTGTATATATAATATATTGTCGACGACGTACGGCCGCCTCTTGACTAGCTTGTTTTTGCAGTAATTCCAAGTAGAACAAAAAGCAGTTCATTGTATTATTTTGCGCTACCAAGATTAACAAGTATATAAACAAATTCCTACGTTTTCTTTTTGTTTTGAAAACAAGCCCGCCTACCATTAATTGCCTTCGTTTCACCAAGGACGACGAGCCGATGTCCACACACAGTAAAAAGCTTTTGGACTTCTCGAGGCTCGTTAAGATCCAACCCAGCATTGTCGTTGCCATGTTCCAATGGGGGGTCGTCGTTGAGATCGATCTCATCAGCATATGAATCGGCCATGCGTAGATGTACAACAGAAGAACAAGCAAGTAGGAGTACGTACTCCAGTGCTTCTACGGAGCCTCTTAAATCTATATACACCCAAAAAAATAAGCAAGCGTATCGTCTGACCGTCCCGTCACCCCGCCCTCTTCGTAAAAAAAAAGCCTCCTTCTCCATAGCAAAAAAAAAAAAAAAAAAAAAAACACCCGCCCTCTCCGTAATAAATAAAAGAAAAAAGAAAAAAAAAGCCCGAGTCCTTCTCGGTAGAAAAAAAAGCCCGAGCCCTGTTTCCGTTTTCCCCGTTCCGCTCACCCTTTCAGAGTTCACATTGGCAAAGACCGGTGCTTCTTTAGTTCTCAAAAAGTTTCTAAAAAGTGTTACAGTAGTCATCACATCGAATCTTGTGATACGTACATAGAGCATTCAATGTAGATGAAAAAAAAACTAATTGCATAGTTTGGTTGGAAATTGCGAGACGAACGTTTTGAGCCTAATTAGTCCATAACTGAACACTAATTACCAAATAAAACGAAAATACTACGGTAGCTAAATTTCCAAAATTTACGAACTAAACACGCACTTGTTGTCACTTGCAAATTAATCTCCGCCCACGTCTAGGAAGTCTTGTCGCCAACTACTATCCTGTGCCTGCGACGGGTTCGACCTCGCCGTGTACATCACGCGGGCTACATGGTTCTCAAAAAGGCAATTGCGTCGGGTGGCGGCGTCACGTCGGGAGGTGGCGGCGCGTCGGTCTGCAGCGCCGTGCCGAGAGGCAGCAGCACGTCTGGCGGCAGCGTCGCATCGGCCGCCATCACTTCGTATGGAAGAGGAACCATCGCCCGTTGGGCAGAGACGAAGAGACGCTACCTTTCGAGCTCCAGTCACGTAAGTAAAAAGAAAGGAAAATAGAAAAAAGGAAATAAGGAAAAAGAAAATAAGAAAAATAGAAAAGAAGGAAATAAGGAAAAAGAAAATAAGAAAAAAGGATGCAATGGTAGGAATACGAGAGACACACACTGAGCGGCTATTTTGTGAAAACATTAATAGCGACAACAGTTTTGCAAAGCGATGACAGTTTTGCGAAGCCACTATTAGCGGTGGCAAATATCCAATTTTCTCGGAAGGTTCGCGTATTAGCGATTGAAGACAAAGAAAAGCAGACACTACAACCTTGTAGAGACGATCCTGGTGTTGGACACGACCACAGTAGAATGGTCTATCATCAATGCTCCATTCCCCGCAGGCTAATCCTACTATGTGGCATATATGCGGGAGACATGGCGAACTGTGCCTTGTTTTCAGTAATGATTGCAGCTCTGGTTCTACAACAACATAGGTTAATGGATGCTCATAAAAAATATCTCTTTGACGCCATAGACATAGACAAAAAAAAAATAGTCTTCATGCAACGCACGGGCATATATCTAGTAGAAGAAGAAAGTACTCCAAACGTTGCCCAAACACGACCGCGAACATCAAAAAAAAACGCCCAAACGCGCCTGTGAATGGATTTCGCACGGTGCAAAAAAAAGTGCCCAAATGGCAAAAACGCGAGCGCGAACTGGCCTCACAGTGCCACGCAAAATTGACGAGCTCTGCAAAAATACCGTACCTGAGAGGGATCAAACCGAAACGTACCCCTCCTGCCTAGGACCGTGGTGCCTTTGAATGTTTGTTGTATGGAAGATACCCGTAAGCCTATTTAATAAGGACAAACAGAAAAATATACCGTAGTTAATCACTTCTTGCTATGCTAAATGCTGTCCTAAACGATCTTAATTCCTAGGATGGAGGGAGTACTTAGCGGTGGTTGTTATAAATAAGTAAATAGATAAATATATAAATATATAAATAAATACACTAGTAATTGGACTTTTGGAGAGCCCAAATTATAGAAGTACTCCCTCCATATTGGTAATTCAAGTCGTTTCGGACAGCGACATAGTCTCCAAATTATAACTTTGACTTTTTATTTTTATAAAAATATTTATTGGAAAGTGATATATGTATATTTTTATGAAAGTACTTTTCAAGACAAATCTATTCATATGATTTTCACGTTCCCAAACTCAACAACTTAAAAATTATTCATGATTTATATTTTCAATGTTTGACCCAAGCCTTATCCAAAATGACTTGAATTACTACTATGGAGGGAGTACTAGTTTTGTGAACAATGGTTATAACGATTCTAATGCCCAATAATAATGAATTTCAAGTCCCATAGCAGCCCTAAAAAAGCAGCTAGCTAGAATTTAAACGAGTCGATAGTTCCATTTTATGAAAGGTGGCCTCTAATTAAACAACCACATTTACTACAGCATCAACCAAACTATAAATTAAATACTTGCTAGCTAATAGCCACAAATTAAGTACCAGTGCCACATCAAAAATTGGTAGCTATCATGAGCAATTCTATTCTAAGATACACTTATTAAAATGGAGAAACTAAATGGCCCAACTAAGCCATCACAAAAATCAAAAGCAATCTAACGAAGCAAGTTAGCTAGAAAATAAATGGGTCTATAGGTGCTAACCTTAAATGAACGGCACCAAATGGATTCACCAAAATCCAAATGCCTTCATAAAGAATTCCATGAAGGATGCTTGTTGCAGAAACAACAAGCATGAGAATCGAAGACAATATAACCAGCAAAAAAGCTACGAGTTTCAAAGGATTGCTTGTTAGCCGCCTTAAAGCACGGAGATCCTATCCAATCTCCAAAAACCACCCCATCCATGAGCAATTTGGTGAATAATGGTTGTAACAATGGAGAGAGAGGTGGAAAGACGTCTTCATAGAGGGTGTGCTCGGGCTAAGCAAGAGGAGAAAGAAGGCGGCTAGGGCTTCGTAATGTAGCTAGGGCATTAATTGCCAGGTCAACCAACAAACTGGCAGTGATGTCTATACTACTATCAAGTCTTGCTACGATATGACATTAAAATATCATTGTTGGGTGGTGTTATCAACCGATAGTCACAATTTGACTATCACTACTACTTCTTAGATCTAACTGGTAGTATTATATCGCTGTCGGGGCATAGGCGAGCCAGTAGTGAAAGCAGTCTTCACTACTGGGTGAATAGAATCCCCCAATCATTATCTGGATCCTAGACTTTAAACTCGACAATGAAGCATAATATTATTGCTGGCTCCAGCTTACCCAAAGTGTTTGCCTATTCTGTAGTAGCGATCGAAATAGTTTTTGATCGAACCATTGTTGAAACAAATGATGTTTTTTTTTCTAAAAATTGTTTCTTCTTTATGTACTAGGGTAATAGCACCGTGCCATAAGATTTTGGTTTAAAAACCGTCCCTTGACTTGTTTTTGCAGGAAGTCGAAAGGAAAAGTAGCTCATTGCTTTATTTTGCGCTACTAGGGATTTGTATATAAACAAGTTCCTGCGTTTTTGTTTGAAAATTGAAACAAAGCCCTACCACTGCCTTCGTCTCACCAAGGGACGACAACGTATTATCATATATCACAAACGAATATAAGAGGACAAGGTGTCGGTTCCACACCATAATAAAGCTTTGGACTTTATGAGAACCCAAATTATGGAACGACTAGTGTACTTAGATGAGGTTGTTATTATAAATAAACAAATATAGAAATATATACTGGTCTGAATCCAGTGATGTCCTGTAGCGCGATGCAGCCAAACTGATCGATCTGCTCCAGGCGGCTGACAGTTCGTGGTTTATTCCGACCAAATGGAATCAGACCAACTGAACTACCATGCAAAATTTGGATGTATGCTATAGCTTTCTGTGTTTGATACGATAATGGTACTGATCCACATGCTCATCACTAACTAATCAGTCACTGACCAAACCCTAGCTAATTACAATTGATTACTGGCTAACGGCCGGTCTGCGCAAGCTAGAGAGAGACCGTTAGCAGTTTATTAAGCAACTACTAACCCATGATTGATTTCAGGTCTGGGATTACTCAATTGATTCTACTATGAAACCACCACTACGTACCATGGCAACAAAAGCAATGCACATCATGATCAGCACATGACATGATATTCCGTAATTGGAAGCTGACACACAATTTAATCATCTTTACTAATAACAGGAGACACGTCCCCCAGCTGTGACCTGCACTAAGTATTTTTAGTGCCACTAATTGTTAAGTATTCTCTCCATTCAAAATTATAGACCATCCTAGCTTTTCTAAGCACATATATTTTACTATGAACCTAGATATATGCTATATCTAGATACATAGCAAAAACTATTCTAAATTGTAAGTCATTTTGTTTTTTTTAAGTATATAGTTTTTGCTATGAACAAGAAACATATATACTCCTTAGATTCTACTCCTCTTCAGTCACCAGCATGCAGCCAATAGTTGATGAGAGGGAGGCGCCCCTGCTCGCTGCTCGCATGTGCTAACGTGTTGTAGGGCTCCGTGTGCGGCTGTGTGCATAGGCCTTATACTCCCTCCGGTTCTCTAAAGCAAGTCGTTTTAGACATTGACACGGTCTTTAAGAAGCGACTTTGACTGCAACTTTTTATTATAAAATATAGTCAATATATACTTTTATAAAACTACATTTCGAGATGAATCTACTTACATCACTTTTATATTTTTAAACTCAACCCAAAAGAAGTTATTTATAGTCAAAGTTTAAAATATTTGACTTAAGACAACCTCAAAACGACTTGCTTTAGAGAACCGGAGCGAGTATTCATTAATTCTTCACGGTGTTCACTGTAGACGCGACTTAACCTTTATCATAGACAGTTCTAAAAAAAACCTTTATCATAGACACATAAAAAATACATCCAATTCACGTACGTGACGAGGACTCACACACGGAAATACGAGCCTGTCATGATTCTTATTACAGACGCATATAGAAAAAAACGCATTTGTGATGACGTACTCCTTGTCACACACAGGCGTAGTGAAAACACGTCCACGGTACAGTGGACCTCACAGTATTTTTTTTTCTCTGGCCGGAGACAAAAGCAACCAAAGACGAGGATGGCTTCCGACTCGTCTATGATGTAAATTGTATAATACCACTGTGTTTCACCCACATCTTTAACGCACACATTTTCTTGAGCCATGTCTCTAATGATATTGCTTCCAGGAGACCTGTTTCTTAGGAATTGAACGAACGTATCATATATATAGACGCGTTCCGACTAGGCCGGCCCTTGTCTAGTCTTGCATTAGAGACACATTTTGTTTCCGCGTCACTAATAAATTAGATGTCTTAACTTATTTGTGATATTTTGGCATAGTGTTCCACTGTGGTCGACTGCGTGCACCACACTTTCCACTTAATTCGGTAAGTTACGTTCTCATCGACGCTTTGCGCTTTTGCCGACAGCAGTCCTCTACATCATCGTTAGTGCTAACTGTTAGAATCGATGTGTGTACCTCTGTAACCGTAGGATTGGGTAAGCTCCTTTACGTTTCTCCTTGCGGCATAGCAACGTAGACGCCGGTGCCGCGGTGTAGTAGGAGTCGTCCAGCGCGGTGGAGAGAAGTCCAGTGGCGTCGGCGGTGACCCTGCAGGCGACGGCAGTGGTGGTGGCGGGCACATCCCGTCGCTGGCAGCACGGTCTTTAGATCGGTTTAGGGTTACTGTAGGTGGGTGTGGCGGCTCACGGCAAAACCTCGTAGTCCGAGCCCTCACCCCCACCTTCCTTTTATGTGTGCTGTGCGACAGGGGCCCACCAACCGAATTAGGGTTGGGCTCCCCCGATCAGGGAGCAGAGATAGGGCCCAATAGGCCGTTGGGCCTATTGATGGAGATCAACTAACATTCTCCCCCTTGATCTCATTCCATCTTTCACTTTCATATCATTTGCTTTTGTTCATTCCATTACAGATTAGCTCATAGAGCATGTCTCATCGTCACGGTCCATTGCCGATAGACTTAACAGCTACAACTCACTACTCTGTTCTGAAATAGATACTTATCTTTGGGCCTTCTTTTGTCCAGGAATATTTTAGGCTTTCTCTTAAACCCAAGCTAGCTACATGTTCTCTGAACACCATGTCCTTTGAACATGTTGGGTGGTAAGCCTTTTGTAAGCGGATCCGCGAGCATCCTTTCTGTTCTTATATGCTCAAGACTTATGACTTGATCCCGGACTTTATCTTTCACAACATAATACTCTATGTCAATGTGTTTGGCAGCACCACTTGACTTATGTTGTGAGCATACTGTACTGCCAGATTATTATCGCAGTATTACTTTAAGTGGTCTATAGATGTCGTCAACCACCTTTAAACCGGGTATGAACTTCGTTAGTTAGTTCACCTGCCCGTTGCCTCATAACACGCTACAAACTGTCATACATTGTGGACGATGTAGTGACAGTTTGCTTTGAGCTTTTCCATGAAATAGCTCCCCTTTGCGAGATGATAGAAAATCCACGTCTGGATATGTATTTACTCTTGCATAATCAGAATCTGAATATCCCACCATGTGGAGTGAATCAGATCTTCCATATGTCATCATGAGGCCTTTCGTTCCTTGCAAATAATGCAAGACTTTCTTTATCAATTTCAGTGTTCTATTCCAGAATTCCTCTGGAATCTGCCAAGTAAAACCCGGTAACAAATGCCAAGTCAGGGTGTGTTCATACTTGAGCATGTTGCAAGCTTCCGACAACTGAAGCATATGGAACCACTTTCACTTTATCGATTGAGCTCATATTGGTTCCTGGGGCATTTAAAATCCCCATATCTGTCGCCCTTGACTATAGGAGCAGGTGATTGACTATATTTGTGCATACTGAATTTCTTTAAGATCTTTTCCATGTATGCCTTTTGTGACAGTCCTTATACCCTTTTTCTTCTATCTTGGTGAATCTCGAGCCCTAGAACGAACGAGGCTTCGCCAAGATCTCTCATATCAAATTTCTTTGTTTCCAGTAGTAGACTGACATCACTACTAGCAAGTAAGATATCATCTACATACAGGACAAGAAAGATAAACTTCCTATTCTTAAACTTTGCATAGACACAATTGTCCTCTACCTTCTCTTTAAAACCCAAAATTCTTTATTGACTGATCAAACTTCAAGTACCACCGTCTTGAAGCTTGCTTTAATCTATAAATGGATTTCTTTAGGCGGCATCCCATTTGTTCTTTTTCTTCCATAACAAAACCTTTCGGTTGTGCCATGTAAATATTTTCCTCCAAGTCTCCGTTGAGAAATGCCATCTTTACATCCATCTGATGTAATTTTCAATCGTAATGTGCCACTAATGCCATTATGATTCTGAAGGAAACTTTACATGAGACTGGAGAAAATGTCTCATTGTAATCAATTCCTTCTCTTTGCATATAGCCTTTTGTCATAAGTCGCGCTTTATATTTCTCTATATTCCTTTGAGAGCCAAGTTTTGTTCTGTAGACCCATTTATAGCCTACTGTTTTGACTCCTTTAGGAATTATTTCCAAAACCCAAACTTTATTGACATTCATCGATTTCATTTCATCTTCCATGGCCTCAAGCCACTTTGATGAATGATCACTTCTTATGGCTTCTTCAAATGAGGTGGGATCATCCTCCATTTGAAATTACTTAGTGTTATACACATCATAATCAACAGAAATAGCTGATTTTCTAACTCTTTGAGACCTTCTAGGGGCCTCCACATTTGGCACAACTTTTATTTGAGGCTGTTGTTGCTCCCCCTCATGTGTGGCAATAGATTCTATAGGATCCTGAGGAACAGGTTCCTTATCGTCATTCATTGTTGCAACAAGTGGGATAACAACAGGTGCTGGCATCACAGTATCTAGCATTGTCGGTGCAGCTATAGCAGGTAGTGAGAAAAATGGCTCATGAATCATTAAAGTGGACGCATACACCCGCTCCACTTCAAGGACAATTTCTCGAGCTACCATGCTCCCCCTCATCTTTTCATCCTCTAGGAAAACAGCGTGTCTCATTTCTACAAACTTTGTATGTCTCTTTGGACAGTGGAAAACGAAAACCTTTTGACTTTTCTGTGTTGCCAATGAAATGGCACCTTACTGTTTTGGGATCTAACTTCTCAATGTTTGGGTTAAATACTTTAGCCTCAGCAGGGCTCTCCCACACACACGCAAGTGGTTTAGTGAGGGTACATTTTCTGTCCACAACTCATACGGTGTTTTGGGCACCGATTTACTTGATACTCTTTTGAGAATATGAATGAGGTTTTTAATGCCTCCATTCACAGGCTCAACTGTAAGGTGGAGTAACTTATCATACTGCCCACCATATCCATCAGGGTACGATTGATTCTTTTAGCTACTTTATTCTGCTGAGGTTCACCCGGTATAGAATACTGGGCTACTATGCTATTCTTTTAGGGTATGCCGACCGTAGTACTCCTCCATGGTCAGATCTGACTATCTTAATCTTTAATATCTTAAATTTATCCAATATATCTTTTCTTTCTTTGATTGGATAAATATAGCCATAATGGGAGTAATCATCTGTGAATGTTATGAACGAATCATAACCATCCACACTCTTTACAGGAAAGCTGATCACAGATGTCTGTGTGAATTATTTATAAGATTCCTGCGCTTCTTTTTTCATCTTTCTTAATCTTCTTTACATACTTTTTCTTTTATGCATTCTCTGCATTGTTCTAAATCTGAGAGCTCTAATGGAGGAAGAATATCATTCTTAACTTGTCTTTCTATTCTCCCCCTCGAAATATGGCCTAAACGACATTGCCATAATTTCGACAACGCATCGTGAGCTCTCTTATGCCACCACTTCAGCTGAGTAGCATATGTCTTTGAAGAGCCAGTGAACTGACTCTTTATTCTATCAAGTTACTCGGTGACCGTGTCACACTCTAGGATTTAGCCTACAATTGCAGGTTCAATCATGTTTTTTATCACAGCCAAACTTTTCTTATTGGTAGTGATTCATTTCCTATGCCCAAGGAGTCATAGGATATCTTTTGGGATTCAAAATCCCTCTCTTTAGTTGCCCAAATGGCATCATTCACTTTTGTCTCCCTCACCGGTGCCACAAACTCAGTGGAACACGGTGAGGTGACTACCCAGTTCACCTCAAACAAGATGAAAAACTAGGTTAAAACTTTTCTTAACATAGAAATAACATCATTTGCATGCCTTAATTCCAACGTTGGTCAAAATCAAAACATACAATTATTCTTATACACTAATTCTACATTACCGTTGGGCAGAAATAGAATTAATGCATAAATCTTTAACTTTCACAACTGTTCTTACACACTAATTCTACATCACCGTTGGGCAGAAGTAGAATTAATGCATAAATCTTTAAAATTAACATCTGTTCTTATACACTAATTCTACATCACCGTTGGGCAGAAGTAGAATTAATGCATAAATCATTAAAATTACGATATTGTTATTAACAACGTTGGTCAGAAAATAACAACATCATAATCATATCAAAACTCTTTTTCTCCAATTAAATACCACATTGGATCAAAATAACTAGAGAATCAACAATTTCTTTAACAGCGGAAAACTTTTCTTTTTCTCCAATTAAATACCACGTTAGTACAAATTAACTGGAGAATAAACAATTTCTCTAGCTGTGGAAAAACTTCTCCTTTCTTGAATTTTACCCACAGGGAAAATTGTTTTTTTTATATTTTCTTTAATCTATTAATCATTTTTTAGGAAATAAACATTTACTGGAAAAACTTTCTTTTTCTCCAGTTAAATACCATGTCGATTCAAAAACACTGGAGAACTTAGTTTTCTTTAGCAGCGGAAAAAACTTTCATTAATTTCTTGAATTTTACCCATAGGGAAAAAATTCTTTTTCTATTTTCTTTTGAGCCATTCCTTCATTTTCCAGGAAATAAAACCTTATTCAATGGAAAATGAAAAAAACAATTTCTCACTTTTTCTTTGATTTGGACTGGAACTGCCACAGTGGCCCAGCCCATCATTCTTTCTCACTCGGGCTCAAACCTTCTCTGTTGGCCCAAAAAACGGCAAATGCCGGCTCGGCCCAGCTCACCACGCGCGCTCAGGCCGCACCCAGGCCACAACCTGGGCCTGGGCCGGCAAAGCATCGCGTCCCGCGTGCCCGCCTGGGCCGCTCGGTCGGCTCGATCATTTGCAGCCGTTCGATCTGATCGACGGCTCGCCCGCGCATTTCGGGAGGTCAAAACCCCGCCGCAGCCAGTGCACAGCCAAACCCTAGAGTCATTTCGACGCTCTCTCCTCTCTCTTCTTCGCTCTCTCTTCTCAGCCGAGCACAACCGAGTCAGCGACGAGAGCGAGTCGGCGAGCGAGCGGACGGTGGAGCGAGGCAAGGCGCCGTCGCCGGCCCCCTCGCCGGCGCGCGTGCTCCCCAACGGGTGAGCACGCCGCCGTCGAGCGGCCTGGCCACGGTGCCCCCTTTGCTGAGCCCGGCGAGCAGCAGCCCCGGTTCGGTCTTCTTCTCCCTCGCCGGCGAAAGGCCGGTTCGGCTCCCTTTTCCCTTGTTCCCCGTCCCCTTCTCACCTTTGGGATTAACCCGTGGTGGGGTTGGGGTCAAGATCTAGGGTTAGGGTTGCGCTTTTCTATTCGATTCGATTCGGCCGATTCGTTTTTCTGTTCTTTTGATTTCTTTCTTTCGTTTGTTCACCCGAAAAGGGGATCTATGGTTAGGGTTTCGGCTCTGTTCATCTTAATGCCGAAACATATCCTTTTTCCTTTAATTTCTTTTCTTTTCGGATTTGATTCCGATTGAGATGAGGGGGGTAGGGTTCCGAAAGTCTTTCCCTTCCTTTTCTCTTCTTCTTCTTCTTCTTCCCCAATCGGATCTAGATGCTTTTCTTTGTTTGACCGATTGGGGTTAGCCCTTTCTCCATGTGAGTTAGGGTTAGGTCTTCTTTCTTTTCTTTGACATCCGAATGGATCTATTCTTTTCTTTACTTTTGCCGTGCGCTGTCGAACGGTGCGGCTCCTTTCCCCCACGCGCGGTGGCGGTGATGACCGGTAGACCGTGAGCCGGTCTCTCTTTCTTTTTGCTTTTACCCGGTTAGGGTTAGGGTTACACACTTGTAACCTGGCTCTGATACCAATGTTAGAATCGATGTGTGTACCTCTGTAACCGTAGGATTGGGTAAGCTCCTTTACGTTTCTCCTTGCGGCACAACAACGTAGACGCCGGTGCCACGGTGTAGTAGGAGTCGTCCAGCGCGGTGGAGAGAAGTCCAGTGGCGTCGGCGGTGACCCTGCAGGCGACGGCAGTGGTGGTGGCGGGCACATCCCGTCGCTGGCAGCACGGTCTTTAGATCGGTTTAGGGTTACTGTAGGTGGGTGTGGCGGCTCACGGCAAAACCTCATAGTCCGAGCCCTCACCCCCACCTTCCTTTTATGTGTGCTGTGCGACAGGGGCCCACCAACCGAATTAGGGTTGGGTTCCCCCGATCAGGGAGCAGAGATAGGGCCCAATAGGCCGTTGGTGGATATCAACTAACACTAACACATGCAATTCTGGTGGTTTGCACGTGTCGAGGCCTCCAAACGCACGAGACTATATATATATTCTTAGGGAGAAATTTTATTTATGTTTTCAGTGGTGCACGAGTTGGAGATGATATGTTGCATGGTAATGTACATACGAAAGTGAGACACGCATGCATATATGCTAGCTAAGCTTGTTGGTGAGACACCATATATGTATCTATATATAGCTACTAGCTAGCTAATAAGCTAGTAGTTGCTGTGTTTGAGAGCACAGTACGTGCGTGGCAAACTGGCATTGCAAGATGGCAGCTGGTGCATCTCAGGCCGATCGAGCTATATAGCAGCTAGCTAGCTAGCTTGTGAGTGAGATATAGTGTCCAGTAATTATCCATTATACTCGATTGTTACGTAAAGTGCTCTCTTATTGCAACTACATGCAGCTTTTATGCATGCACAATGTATACCTTGGAACGGCGATCAGCAAGCTCCAAAGGTCGAGTGACTTTTTCATTATGTCAAAGCTTCTCTTTTCACACTTTAATTTATCTGCGCTAGAAAACATACATGCATGTCAACGGAGAAAAAGAAAATAAAGCGTCCTTTATTGCGGAACAAATGTTGGGTGCAGGTTCGTCGTCGGATGTGGTGCGCGCCATTTGGACCCAATCGGTTCGCGCCAGGATTAATAGAACCATCCGGCACTACAATAATAGACTAGTACAGTATTCCTTTGCATACACACATTGTCAAATGTCAACTGCTGCTTCCACTTTCTCCTCTTCATACTATCATGCAAGTTTTTTTTTTAAAACCATCATTTATTTAGAGAGCCACTTGAATAAAAATCGTTTTTACATCTTTCCACTCTCTTCTGTGCGTACTCTAGAGAGTCAACCTCGCTCTTCATTTGGCTAGCGACAAATTCAGAATAGAAGATGGGTAGGATACCCAATTAAAGCTGTTGGAGGATATTTTTTTTACCAAAACCTCTACTCGTAAGAATTAGAAATTATATAGAGAGTCTCCTGGAGTTACTCTTCTTGCGGGCACGTGTGTTCCCTTGGTAGTGTTGGATGCCTATATATACACCAGTACAAAAAAGATTTTTTAGAACGCCTCCTATTTCTTGCAAGGACGGTTTACTTAGCAAATCATTTGTAACTAGTTCCAGGAACACGGTAGCTTATAAACAGCCTCTAGAAATATATTTTTAGGGACGGATATGTTAAGTAACATGTCACTAAAAGTAGATCTATTTTCAAAGACATAGAACCGCTCTTGAAAATATGATTTCTAAGGACGGCTACTTATGTCATCCGCCTTTGAAAATAGGTGATTTCTAGTGATGGTTCACTTAAGTAAACCACCCTTAAAAGTTGATTTAAAGGCAGTTGACTAAGTCAACCACCCTTAAAAATAGTTGCATCACAAATAAAATTTATAACTTTTTCAAATAAAGTCGGATGAAGACAAAGTTTATGTCAGAATTATAGAGCTCGACGAGATCTAAAACTCTGTAATTGATGAAATTTTTTATTCGTGATCATTTAGGGTCCCAAATATATATATATATTAAGTTCTCAGATTTAGAATTTTAATCTTTTGATTTTTCAAATCATCTTGGATAGAAACATGTTCTATATCAAAGTTTTTTTTTTGCTCTCCTGAGAACCCAGCGTGCCCAATGGCACTCAAAGTTTAGTGGTGTTACTGAACTCTCATCAAGTGGATTCAGGGCATATGTAGATACACATGGCTAGTTGCTAGTTGGAGCTAAAAACTAGCTCAAATTAACTACAATTTGCTAGTTAGTTTTTGGCTAACAATTAGTTGAAGCCTTTGCTAAAAATTAGCCCACTTAGTAGCCCTCCTATTTAGATGTACTAGAACTAATTTTGGCTGGTTTTTAGTTAGCTAGCAATTAGCCCTGCTATCCAAACAGACCTTGAATTTAGTTCCTTGCTCATTGACATATATAGTGTAGCCACCAATGCCTGCAAAAGAGGTACTCGTTGCAACTCATGGCTCGCTCCTAAAAACCATGGGGAACTCCAAGAGCCGTCCTAAATTTAATTAGTTGCCCTATATTCGGTCAGATAGAAGCATCTTAACAATTTTCCTATCTCGGACAACATATATATAGGATGTTGGATAAGAGGTTATGTTGCATATATAATTCTTATATAATTCGGATGTTGGGTATGAGAACTCACGGAGATGGTTGCAGTTGTCCTGTGACCCAACTAGACCCCTATCGTGGCAGCATCCCACGAGCCAGACAATCAGTAGTTGCACAAGCTATTAACCAGAAAACATAAAGCATCAGCCTACTAGTAGCTACACTAATGCGTCATTTTCCACGAATCCAGCGTCCGGGGACGACAGCAACAAATAAATCGGCTTAGTTAAACAAGCGTATCTTCCATGGCAACACGACTGCATGCGAAATTAAAATAGACTATATATCACTACCGGAGGCGGGCCCTTTGCTGAGTGCTTGTTGCACTCGGTAAAGGCAGCTTTGCACTCGGCAAAGCCTTTGCCGAGTGCAACACTCGGCAAAGAGTCTCCGTCGAATCCCCTTCCGGTAAAGGCTGCTTTGCCGAGTGCCAAATTTCAGGCACTCGGCAAAGATTTGACGCCGTCTATTTTTTTTTTAAAAAAACTCTTTGCCGAGTGCCACAGCACCGACACTCGGCAAAGGGTGTTTTTTATTTATTTTTTAAAATTTTTTTTTTGCCGAGTGCAATGACCATTGCACTCGGAAAGCGTGTTTTTTATTATTTTTTTATTTTCTTTGCCGAGTGCAATGGTCATTGCACTCGGCAGAGCCACCTCTAAATTTCTTTTTTTTTGTTTTTTGCTTTTCTATTTAAACAACAATGCATATATATATAATAGAAACCACAATTCAACAACAATAAATTACAAACCACATTTATATATTACAAACGACCAAATTTGTTCGAAATCCACAATTTATTACAAACCACAAGTTCATAGTCCACAAGTTCACAAGTTCGATACATAGAAACTACTCCACAAGCGGCTCACGGCGACTGTGCCCCAACGTGCGATCCCGGCGACGGTCCGAATGCGGATGGCCCGACTTGCGATGCCGGTGACCCTCCGACCTGGTTCGACGCCGGCCTCGATGTCCGCTGCACAAAAAAGAAGATATTGCACGTGAGTGACAAGATAAAAATGTAAGGAGTTTAAAGAAAAGTTAAAAATTTCGGCAGCACCTCCCCTGCACGGAGACGTTTCCAAAACCTGCAAGAAAAACGTCGGCACGAAGGTCGACAACCACATTTCCGGCACGAAGGCCGACACATCAACTAACCCGGCACGAAGGCCCACACATCAACAAATCCGGCACGAAGGTCATCTCTAGATTTGACACTAAGCATGAGCACAGAAAGTAAAACATACTCACCGGAGTAGACTGTGGAGGTGGCTGTGGTGCAAGCAGGTATAGTCGGATCTGCCAACCTTGTTGCTCCCCAAGTTGTTGCACGAATCTGAGCAAACCTTCTTGCTGGGCCTCAACAGCTTGTAGCCTCTGACGCTCGGCCTCCCGCTCGGCCCACTCAGCATCCTGGGCCTCCTGCTGGGCCCGAAGTTGCTGCAGCTCGGCCTGCAACATTTGACCCCAATGTTTCAATATTGCAGAGCTAAGGAACGTAAAAGTCAAAGAATGAGTCGGTGCAGTGGCGAGTCAGCGCTGTGCAGGCAGGACCGCAACGCCGACGAAGACGATTAGGGTTGCTGAGGTGCTCCGGGTCCCCTCCGACAAGTCCTGCTCTGCAAAAGAAGAAAAACATCACTAAAAGTTAAAAATTTCGGCAGAACCTCCCCTACACGGGGAGGTTTCCAAAACCTGCAAGAAAAACCGTCGGTACGATGGCCGACATCCACATTTGGGGCACGATGGCCAACACAACCACAAACCCGGCACGAAGGCCGTCAACGACATAAACGGTGCGATGGCCGACAACCCTGCGGCTTTACCTTCTCCTCCGGCAAGGGCGGGGATGATGGCGTGGACGACGTGGACGAACATTCGTCCCCTCCACCTCGGCTTCCTCCCCCTCTCCCCTTCTCCTCCTCCTTCTTCCTCCTCCTTCTTTTCCTTTTTATTCTCCTTCTTCCGCCTCCTTTTCTTCCTTCTTCTCTCTTCCTTCTTCTTTCCCCTTCTTCCTCCTCCTTTTTTCTCTTCCTTCTTCTTCCTTCTTCTTCCTTCTTCTTCCTTTTCTTCCTCCTTCTTCTTCCTCCTTCCTCTTCCTGCTACCTTCTCCTCTTCCTCCAGGCCGGCGGCGGGCTCGCCGGGGCCGCTGCCTTGGGCCAGCGCCAGGCAGGCGGGGCACGGCCGGCGCGCCGCTGTGGGGCACCGAGCAGCTGGCGGCCCGGAACCGGTGGCCGGAGGCTGACCGGGGTGGGGCGGGTGGCGCCAGAGCGGGCGAGGGCGGGCAGGGGGTGCCGGCGCCGGGCGCGGCCGGGGCGCCCCGGATCCGGTGGCCGGTGGCCGACCAGGGTGGGGAGGGGCGGCCGCGGCGGGGCGCAGCCAGGCCGACGGCGCGCCGACGCGGGTTCGCGGGCGGGTGTCGGGGACGGGGGCGGCGCGGGGGCGGGTCGGGTGCCAGGGTGGAGTAGGGCGGGCGTGGGGCTAGCACGGCGGTGGCGGCCGGCGGCAGGCGTGGGGCGAGCGCGGTGGCGGCGGCCGGCGGCGGGCGCAGGGCGACGTCGCATGTGGAGATGTCTGGGTTTTAGGCATCCGACGTCGCAACTTGCTCGAAACCTTCTCAATTTTTTACCATAGACTCTACATGCGATAACACGACGTCCCGACAAGTTTCATCATTTTCGGACTTTGTTCGGATTTTATATAATTTAAATATACTTTTGCCGCAGGTACCTCGTCATGTTACGTCAACAAGATGCTCGAAATTTCATGTGAGTTCCTGGATACGGCCTCAACATACACCAAATATCATGAATATCATTTTTTGAACGACCAAATTCGATTATTCCATGCACCTATAGTTCAAATTTGAAATATTCCATAAAATTCAACGAAACAAAAAAACTAACAAAATATAGCAAAAAAGTCAAAATTGTCCCAAATTTAAACATGGAGTTTTAAATAATGTGGGAAGGCCTCACAAAAAAATAGGTAAAAAAACAAAAAAAATATTTTGCCGAGTGCCGACCCTGGCACTCGGCAAAGAGGTCCTTTGCCAAGTGCGGGGAAGTGGCACTCGGCAAAGAAGGGATCTTTACCGAGTGCAGAGCCTTGGCACTCGGCAAAGAATTTTTTTAAAAAAATTTGACGGCGTAGGCGGGCTCGGCCGTCAAGTGCCATTTTTTTTGCCGAGTGTTGCACTCGGCAAAGAGGGCTTTTGCCGAGTGCCGCCCTTTGCCGAGTGCCGGGCACTCTGTGGCACTCGGCAAAGCCACTCTTTGCCGAGTGCCACCCGGTCCGGCACTCGGCAAAGAGTGGCTTCGCCGAGTGCCCGATTTTTGGCACTCGGCAAAGCTGGCGGCACTTGGCAAATCTGCGTTCTCCCGTAGTGTATGCAACCATGAGCTAGGTGTGTGTCGATGCGTCCTGCTTCGAGGATCGGATCGGATCGGAGTGCCTTTAATTTGCAAAATTCTACAAATTAAGAGCATATATATACTATATATTCGTACATACAAAATTATTAGTACTACATATATTTCGATCGAAAACCATCGGCACCAGTGTCACTAACACGCGTGTCATTCTAGTTTTTCTAGGTATATAATACATATCTAGGCGCGTAATAAAAGTCATGTAGCTAACAAACTAGACTACCTTATAATTTAGAATGAAGAGAGCAGAAATACAATGCAAGTTGGATCGGAGGAATTTAGTAGGAGGGGTAGTATAACCGAACTCAATTGGAGAAAACATATAAAGCATCAGCCTACTAGTTAAATATAATCCAAGTGGACGTAGGCAGGAGGGGGTAAAGTACCTTCCAATTGAGTTGGGTTATACTACCCCTCCTACTTGTATTTGTAAATTCCTCCTATCCAATTTGCATTGTATTTCTGCTCTCTTCATTATAAATTGTAAGTTAGTCTAGTTTTTTAGTTACATGACTTTTATTACGCACCTAGATATGTATTATATATATACCTAGAAAAACTAGAATGACACGCGTGTCAGTGACACTGGTGCCGACGGTTTTCAATCGAAATATATGAATTACTAATAATTTTGTATGTACGAATATATAGTATATATATGCTCTTAATTTGCAGAATTCTGCAAATTAAAGGCACTCCGATCCGATCCGATCCTCGAAGCAGGACGCATCGACACACACCTAGCTCATGGTTGCATATATAGTCTATTTTAATTTCGCTTGCAGTCGTGTTGCCATGGAAGATACGCTTGTTTAACTAAGCCGATTTATTTGTTGCTGTCGTCCCCGGACGCTGGATTCGTGGAAAATGACGCATTAGTGTAGCTACTATAGCTAGAGACGTCCTGTCAAAAAAAGATGGAATGAAAAATGAAAGCGAGACGCCGACCAAAAGGCTCCTCCTTATTGCATTGTTATTTCAAAGGTAGCGTGCTTGAGGCATATGCATGCTAGCACCAGTCTCTTAATATAATCCGCTGTTAGGACTAATGGTGCAATGTAATGCCATCTCATCAAACTGTCTTCTCCGCTAACCTTCTAGTTACAGACACCTGGGCCGAGCTAATTAGGTGAGTTTCACTTGACCCTAATCAGCTTCAACGTGTCCAAATTGTTCAAACATATACATATGGTTTTATTTCCATATATGCCAGTGTGGTAATTCTCTAGAAGATTTGAGCAGTTTGCACGCATGGTTCACACAAGCTTTTTATTTTATTTTATTTTTGCATTGGCTAGCTAATGATCACCAACATCACTCTCTGATTAGCAGTAATGACCTCTCACTATGTAAAGAATGCTTCGTTAGATTCACCAGTGTGTCACTGACCAACTTTAAGTTCTGATGATCTTCCAGATCTATCTGCAGGTGGGGAAGGACACTGATCGGACGCGTGTCCCAAGCAGAAATAAACGAGCCACTTGGAACACGTAAAAGAAACCCGGCGTCGAATCGGCACCGGACACGTGCCCTTTTGCTCCCCCAGGTGAGGTAACTTAGGTCTTAGGTGGGGGTCCACGTCATCCTCCACGCTTTATACTTTAATCGCCTTGTTGTGCATGCCTTGTACTATAGGAGTATATATATTTCCTCATAATCAAGGGAAGGATCTATCTAAACTCGTGTATTAAATTTGGACACTGATAACTACCCCTTACCAAAATTAGGCACTGTTTCAGAGAAGTAAACAAATCTCGGCTAGCTGCATGCAGTTCTATTTATAAACGGATGTGGATGATACTCCGCCTAGTGCATTTGATTAATCGTTTAAGAGAGATGGTTTGATATGCTCAAAAAAAAAAAAGAGAGAGAGAGATGGTTTGACAAAGATTGTGCTTTTTTTGACTGATCCCTTGAGTCCTTATTATTACTTGTACGTCTGTCTCATCGACTAGACTTATTGCACGTGCAGACGCTCTGATGATGCATTTCACAGTGGAATTTGCATTGGACGGTCCAATGACAAGCATTACATATATGTAGCCAAAGAAGTTAGCAACAACCTTCACACTCAGCAATACTAATACATTTTCCAGGAACTGCTTGAGAGACATGGCATGGAAGTCCGATTGCAAGATGGATCAAATCAAGGCGTCCGTCCGTGAGTCTCGGCCACAAACGAACCCCATCGCCGCTAGCACTACACATGGTCAGGAATGTCTCGGCGTTTATTTTCCCTTTTCAGAGAGGGAACATGCATGCTCATCTATCACAGCCATCAGGTAAGCAATAATGTTGCACTGCATTGAGAGTGCCTAATTAGCACCATTAGGGATCGGAAAAGCTTTATTTCACCAATGCATGCAACGCGACCTTGCGGACGTAAGGTCGCCGTCGTCTCAACGACGACGATCGCCAGGCCGGCGCGGCCGGTTAGCTAGCTAGCTAGCTCTCACGCACTGTCATTGTTGGGGGGTGCATGCCCGCACGCAGATGCAGCCAAGCAGTGGTGGTGAAGCGTACGTTGTTTGCTGAATCGGGCAGGCATCTGGATCGTCGACCTCATGCAGTCTGGCACCTACCAAACCAATGGTTGCCTGCAGCATCTCTCCTCTCAGCTCCGATATGATATGCTCCGATCCGTCAGCTGCATGCATGATAAGCTAGCGTTTGTACACGAGCGAAGCAGGACCACTGGTGTGCGCTTGCTGGCGTCACTTTCTCTCTTCTCTTTCCCCGAGTGCTGATGGTTGGCATCACTGACTAAAAACGGTAGAATTGGGGGATATGGGGGCCGGGTTCCCTCTTCTTTGAGGGGCGGTGGACTAAAATTCTGGAGAAGGAAAGAAAAAACTCCTCAAAGGCAAGCTTGGGGACTGTTGGATACTAAGCCAGATTTGTACATCACTGTCGGCCTCTGTCGGATTTGTGAGAACCGATAGTGGCGTACCTTCACTATCGGTTATGAGCTTGAAAATGAGAAAATGATTGGGGCTGAGCTAAAACCGGTAGTATTTTGGCGGCCACTTATCACTACCGGTTCAAACCACAAACCGACAGTGATTTGGCTCTATCGCTGTCGGTTTTAGCCAAGAACCGATGGTGATAAGCCTACATCACAAAAAGTCTACATCCGTCCTCTTCTTCCTCCTCTCTTCCATCCCGAGAACAGAGGCGCGCGTTTGGGCCCTTCCCTCCATTGTTGCGGCTGCTCTTCACCATGAAGCTAGCGCTTGGATTTTGAAGAATGGCTTCATCTTTTTGCTTTAAGGTTAGTAACAAATATCCACTCCTTTGATTTTCTTGCATAATTAGCTTTGTTTTGATGGCTACATTGCTTGATTCTCATTCTCGTTCTTTCTCTATTCTAGAGAGCACTTTTCCAATTGGACATTTGTGCAAGGCTCAAATTATGGTGAATCCATCATACAAACGATTGGTGTCTATGAACACATTTAAATTCCTAGCTAATTATTCCACGGTGGTCAAGATCATCATTGTTAGTATGTGATGCTATAATTAGTTCTTAGAAGTAGAGTAGAATAGATGTTCTTTATTATTGTGCAATAATTGTTTTTTTACTACGATTTTCAATTTACAGGGCCAGGACTACCAATTTCAAATTTTCAATAATTAGTGTACAATAATGTTTTCCAAAAATGGTACTTTCAAGTTACAATTGTTGTTCATGAAGCTCGATTTCTTATTAATTCTTTGTAATTACCGCCTCAGTATTTTTTTTGTGCAGAGATGGATCGAGAGTGGATGCATCTATCCCAAATGAACAAGCGATACATGCATGGCGTCAGCCAATTTATCACCGATGCCAATGCCCATGCTGGGAATGGGAACCTTGTCTTCTGCCCATGCAAAGATTGCAAGAATCAAAGGAACTTTCGTCAAATTGAGTCTATACGATCGCACTTGATTACCATGAGGTTCATGCCAAACTATACGATATGGACTATGCATGGTGAGGTTGGTGTGAATGTTCTGCAGGAAAACGATGATGATGTGGACATGCCTGACGTAGCCATCCATGATGCTGACGACGAACCCGGTGTCGATACAGAACCTATGGCCACAATTAATAATATGTTTAAGAACACGCTAGCTGACGACACCGAGGATAACGATGGCATTTCTCAGCTACTACATAATGTAGAGATCGGATGTCTTAGTGAAAGACAACTGAGAAAGCTAGAGAAAATGAGACAAGATGGTAAAACACCATTGTATAGGAATTGTCCAATGAGCAAACTAGAAGCCGACATCATGCTGTTAGAGTTCAAATCGATAAATGGATTGAGTGATAAAGGCTTCGATCAGTTGTTATGTATAATAAGGAAAATGCTCCTAGAAAAAAAATGAGTTGCCAGAAAAGACATGCTTGGCCAAGCAAATGATCTGCCCCATCGGCCTCGAGGTTGAAAAAATCCACGCGTGTTCCAATGATTGCATATTGTACCGTGGAGAAAAATACAAAGACTTGGACAAGTGCCCCAAGTATGAACCTCCACGGTACAAGGAAGGGCCGTCTGATGAGGGTACCAAGACCAAAGGAGGTCCCTTAAAGGTCCTTTGGTATTTCCCTATAGCTCCCCGGGTGTATAGGTTGTTTGCATGTGCAAAGTCAGCCAAGCTGTTGCGCTGGCATGGCAAAGAGTGTAACAAGGATGCAATGATGAGGCACCCCGCCGATGGGTATGACTGGAGGACTATCAATACTATGTTCTATAAGGACATCAGTGGAGAGGTAAGACATCTTTGGTTTGCTTTGAGCACAGATGGGATGAATCCTTTCGACTAGGTTAGAAGCAATCATAGCACTTGGCCAATGACGCTCTGTATATACAACCTTCCACCTTGGGTCTGTATGAAGCGGTCGTACATCCAGATGCCACTACTGATCCAAGAGCCAAGACAACCTGGGAATGACATCGATGTGTTTCTGGAACCAGTGATCGATGAACTAGTGGAGATGTTTGAAAAGGGTGTGTCGGATGTTTGGGACGAGTACAAAAAGGAACATGTCACGATCAAGGGAGTACTTATCGCTACAATCATCGACTTACCAGGTCGAGGTTCATTGTCCAGAGAGAAGACAAAAGGCTATACTAGATGTGTCGAGTGCTTGGACGACACCGAAGCGGTAAATCTGCCAAATAACTCAAAGATAGTTTATATGGGAGTGCTTGTTCTAGCTATACCAGAAACGCTCTCTCGATACACAAATGTTGACGTTGTGGACTATGTAAGTACCCTACACGCACGATATTACAATTAACTACTCTCTCGGGACACAAATTGTTAACTTTTGAGCACTTCCCATGATTTTATGTAGGTGTATAGCAAAATTTTGCATTCTAAAAAGCAAATAAGATAAGATTGGGTTCTTGGACCCCTTGCGAGTCAATGAGAAGACATGTCTAGGCCTCCATGAATGTGATGTGGAAGACCTAAAACAGAGATTGATTGCTGTTTTCGACGAATTCAAGATGAAGAATAAAACCCACATACTTCTAGCCTACAATTGCGAGTATGTGTTCTCGGCTTTTAATTTTATGCTTCTTTTTTCGTTAAGATTATTCAATAATTAGGATTCTGTGATTGCAGCAACCATTTCGTCTTCATTTGTGTTAATCTTGCCAAAAATCTGATCGAGGCGTGGGACTCAAAGAAAAAACAATTTCATCATCTGGATGCACCGGTGGCAGTGCTGAATTAGTAAGCGATCATACTAACATATTATTTTCTAATCACACATACCGCTTTCTAATGTTTCTCCTTTTAATGTTGCTCAGTGTCCGAAGAAGACATATTGGTGGGACTCAGGTCTCATTCAAGGTTGTCGAAATGGAGGGGAAGTACCTAAAACAGCCGGCGGTAAACAATAAATGCGGGTTTTATGTAATGTGGGCAATGCTTCGCTATATCGGCGGGAAATCGGAAGAAGCCAATAAGTTGGTGTGTATAATCCCTATTTTATTTATGTCTGTTAATCATTCAACAAAATGATTTATTGATTCCTCTTTGGATATCATCTTTTTTGAACGACAACGTAAGAAATATAACCACAAAAGGCTGTTAGACATGGAGATCGTCGCGCTGCAATCGGAGCTAGCAAAATTCATCTTAGCCGAGGTATTGAAAAAATGGAGTATTTTTCATTGCACAATCCGTGAAGTTCAAGGATCAGTATGGCCCAGAGTGGCTCGCCAGATTATTGTAAGAAGTCCGAGAAGCATTGCACAATTTATGAAGTCCGAGAACATTTCTTTTTTATTTTGAGGGATCAAGATCTTGATAAGAACATTTGGATTGTAACCGTAACATTTGTAATGTTTAATATTGAAGGATCTGTCGTCTACGTAGCGTATATAAAGCAAAATCCGATTCCACGAAAAGTATAAGTTAAAATAAATTATAAAATAATAAAATGCGAACGTGACATCACTGCCGGTTAGCAGAAAACCGGCAGTGTTGTCGTAAACATCGCTGCCGGTTAGCAACAAACCGGTAGTGATGGCACTGTCGGCTGGAGCCACAAACCGGCAGCGTTGGCTTAGCCATCACTGCCAGTTCTTGTCACAAACCAGTAGTGATTCTTACGACAACACTGTCGGTTACTGCTGGTTGAAACACAAACCGACAGTGTTGGTGGAAATGAACTCTACCGGGTGGTCTTATGAACCGGTAGTGTTGGTAGAATTGAACTCTGCCGGTTGTGTAAAGAACCGGCAGTGAAGTTGAAGAACACTGCCGGTTTGTAGGAACCGACAATGATAACTTACACTCATCACTATCGGTATGGTTGTGCCGGTTCAAAATCCGGTAGTGATGGGGTATTTTGAACCGGTAGTGAAGTGCTATTCTGACGTAGTGGGAGCACCGAAGACCCTCGAAAAGATAGGTTTTTATAATTGGGTGATCGGAATGTGGAACTAGTACTGATGATATGAGGCATGAACCATTATGTAGCTCGTTCATTCTCGCTAACGCTGATGATGATGGCGCCATGTTCTATTCTACTACAATACGAGTATACACATCGAGTGACTTGCCTCATCAGCTCTAGCACGTCGACCACGTTATCATGCCTCCTGAGCTCTAGCACCAACGCCACGAAGAATGAAGAGCCAGGATGAACCTAAACGAAAAGTTTGAGGACTAAAACAACCACTTTAAACTCCTAAAATACAACCACTTTGATAGTTCATAGATGGAATAACCTAAAAGTAAAATTTGAGGACTGAAATTCACTTTGATGATTTAGGCACGAAACTGAAACTGAGCCCAAAAGTGAACTTTTAGGACTAAAAATGACCACTTTGGTTCTTTAGGGACGAAATTAAGCATCTAGGGACAGTCAAGGGACAAGAATAGCTATTCCACCATTTGCAATCAGGAGATGCTAAGAGGTAGAGAGGTATGAACACCAACCTATGGCAACAAAATAAGTTAGCCTAGCTCAGCTTCTTCATTTTAGTACAAATGGGTGCTATGAGGAGGAGAAGCGTGGTCAGGAAAAACTAAAAAAGTATGTTGTTTGGCTTCTAGTTTCAGTCTATTTGGTCATAAACAGCTTATAACTTATATCAAACATGCCCTATATATACTCCGAAAATTAGTTTCTAACTACTGAAATTTGGTCCTACATAGCTCCTAAGGTATATGTAAAAAAAAACTTACTAATTCAACTAATAATCGGTGGTTGAGATGAATGAACTAGTTGACTGAGCTTCTTTCTTTGAAAACACGATAGGCTTGTTTGGATGACGCCCTGGCCTAGGAGTGCTTGGCCATGCATGTCAATAATCCAGCCGGCCACATGAAGTTGAAATTGTTGGAATGGAATGCCTATCTCTAGTTCAGAAAATTGCATTCAGGTTTCAATCCAAACATGTCCTATCTTATGGTACTCGACATGCGACATGCTAAAAAGAGATGAATCTAAAATATATATATTTTTTGAAAAAAAGGTGAATTCGTGCCATCAATTAGACTACTCTAAGTATCATGACATAGTAGCCATTCAATCTAATCCATTTTCTGAAAAGCTACTCAAAAGTTGCAACTATATTTTGAATTAACCACCTCTAACCTATATAATCTAAATTGCCTTAGATTTACATATAAATCACCACATAATCTAAGTAACCTCCTAACATTTTAGCCTATAGTACTGGAGAACATTAATAGATGTAATTAGTGGTGACTTAATTAGAAGGGCCATTTTTTTTCTCGTATATGGACTTGTGTCGATGGGTAGTACCTTGGCTTCTACGCTAACCAAAGAGGGAGCGAATTTTGGACACGTTCAAAAAGAAAAAAAGAGAAAGGAGAGAGGAGGGAAATTGATCGGTAAGCGAAGCTGCCTAACATCCCAGGTGCCCGACCCAAGCAGTGGGAGAAGGAGTGGCGGAGTCCGTTTGTCTCTGTGGGTGCGAGGGTTTATAATATGTGGGTATATATATATGATGAAAATTTGGCTCTTATCACTGTTTTTAAATTTAGCTCCGCCCATGGGAGAAGGAAGAGGAAGAAAAAGCGGCGGTCACGGTCACACTCACAGTCGAAGCTGCAGCAGTGTTGTTGTGCTGTCGTCTGCTGCGCGCGCGCGCGCTCACCTGGCCTCCCTCCTCCCTTCTCCCTTCTCCCGGAATCCACCACGTGGTCTTCCGTCTCCTCCACCCCTGTCTCCCGCTCCCCCTCCCAAACTCTATATATACCCTCCTCCGCCTCCTGCTCATCCATCCACCCCCCTCCCTCCGCCTCCTCCACGCTCTCCCCACGCTCCCCCGCAGTGTCGGAATCCTCGGACCGGCCGCAGCGTCGTCGCTCCATCTCACACTGTGCTCTCTAGCAGCAGCGATGCAGGCCCTCACAGCGAGCTCCCCTGCTTCTTCATCCTCCACCACCGTACACCGGCGAGGCGGCGGCGCCCCGTGCACGCGCACGCGCAGCGCGGTCCGCTTCGCCCCGCCCCGCGCCGCGGCGGCCGCCGTGCGCTATGCCGCGCCCCCGAAGCCGGCGGCGCCCATTGCACCCGCTCCCGCTCCCTCTCCGTCACCCGCCCCGGCGGCGGCCGGCGAGCAGGGCGATGGCGAGAAAGGCCTGAGCTTCCTGCAGCGCGCGGCGGCGGCGGCGCTGGACGCGTTCGAGTCCGGCGTGATCGCGAACCTCCTGGAGCGTCCGCGCGCGCTGCCGCGGTCGGCGGACCCGGCCGTGCAGATCGCCGGCAACTTCGCGCCCGTCGGCGAGCAGCCGCCCGTGCGGTCGCTGCCGGTCTCCAACCGCATCCCGCCCTTCATCTCCGGCGTGTACGTCCGCAACGGCGCCAACCCCTGCTTCGAGCCGGCGGCGGGGCACCACCTGTTCGACGGCGACGGCATGGTGCACGCGGTCCGCATCCGGAACGGCGCCGCGGAGTCCTACGCGTGCCGGTTCACCGAGACGGCGCGCCTCCGGCAGGAGCGCGCCCTGGGGCGGGCCGTCTTCCCCAAGGCCATCGGCGAGCTGCACGGACACTCTGGCATCGCGCGCCTGGCCCTCTTCTACGCGCGCGGGCTCTGCGGCCTCGTCGACCCGTCCCGTGGCACCGGCGTGGCCAACGCGGGGCTCGTCTACTTCAACGGCCGACTCCTCGCCATGTCCGAGGACGACCTCCCGTACCAGGTGCGCGTCACCGCCGACGGCGACCTCCGCACCGTGGGGCGGTACGACTTCGATGGACAGCTCGCCGGGTGCGCGTCCATGATCGCGCACCCGAAGCTGGACCCGGACTCCGGCGAGCTGTTCGCGCTCAGCTACGACGTCATCAAGCGGCCCTACCTGAGGTACTTCTACTTCCGGCCCGACGGCACCAAGTCGGACGACGTGGAGATCCCGCTGGCGCAGCCGACGATGATCCACGACTTCGCCATCACGGAGCGGTTCGTGGTGGTGCCCGACCACCAGGTGGTGTTCAAGCTGGGCGAGATGTTCCGCGGGGGTTCCCCCGTGGTGCTGGACGAGAGCAAGACCTCCCGCTTCGGCGTGCTGCCCAAGTACGCGCGCGACGCGTCGGAGATGGTGTGGGTGGACGTGCCGGACTGCTTCTGCTTCCACCTGTGGAACGCGTGGGAGGACGAGGCGACGGGGGAGGTGGTGGTGGTCGGGTCCTGCATGACCCCCGCCGACTCCATCTTCAACGACGATTCTGACTCCGACAACGACCGGCGACTCCAGAGCGTGCTGACCGAGATCAGGCTGGACACGCGGACGGGCGCGTCCACGCGGCGCGCCGTGCTGCCGGCGTCGGCGCAGGTGAACCTTGAGGTGGGGATGGTGAACCGCGGCATGCTGGGGCGGAGGACGCGGTACGCGTACCTGGCCGTGGCGGAGCCGTGGCCCAAGGTGTCCGGGTTCGCCAAGGTGGACCTGGCGACGGGCGACCTCGTCCGTTTCGACTACGGCGAGGGGCGGTTCGGCGGGGAGCCCTGCCTCGTGCCGAACGAGGGCGCCCCCGCGCGTGGCGAGGACGACGGGTACATCCTGTCCCTGGTCCGCGACGAGCACGCGGGGACGTCGGAGCTCCTGGTGGTGAACGCCGCCGACATGCGGCTGGAAGCCACGGTGCAGCTCCCGTCCCGTGTCCCCTACGGCTTCCACGGCACCTTCATCGGCGAACGGGAGCTGGAGGCCCAGGCCTGATGATGGTTTCTTGATTCCTTGGTTCTTTCTTGACACTGATGATGACGACTGATGATCGATCGATCCATCCCCCCACCGCCGCCGCTCCTCCTCCTCTGTTTCCGGTTCCTGGAGCAGCTGGAAACAGGGGAGGGCGAAGAAGCAGGGGATGGAGGGACAAGGCTGTTACCAGAGGGCGCCTGAGCCAGTACATAGGAGGTCCCCGGAGCCTTGTTCCCCACACCATTACCAGATGCAATGCAATGCATTATTTGCACTGCGCAGTCACCACTACTCGTACTCGGTTGTTTTCTTGTTTTTTTTAACCATGTTTTAAACATGGATTATGGCTAGTCAGTGAGTAGTAGGGTCAGCGACAGTACACTTGAGAGAAGGGGCTGCTGCAGCTAGTGTGCACTCCTCACTGTCACTGTTGTGCTTGTGTTTGTACAGGCAGTAGGGGGGGGGGGGGGGGGGGGGGGGGGGGGGGGTGCCAAGAGCCCAGCTCAGCTGGTCTTCTGTGTTTCCACCTCCACACTGTGAGTGTGTTTGGAGGCGGTGGTAATACGGTAGCAGTAGTAGCCTAGTAGCTAGTAGTAGTAGAAGATGATGATGATGATGAATTGAACCACCCAGTTGCTGCAACTGAGGTGAGGTTGTTCGCCCATGTCATGAACCATCTCCATCTCTCATTCTGTAGAATATACCAGTAGTATACATACATACGTACGTACGTACTGTTTCTCCTCCATCATATATGGTTCTGATTCTCATATACATATACAGATAGATAGACGACTACTCCTATAGTGGCAACAATGATGGAGCTCCTTGAGTTCTTTTTTGTTCGCACATGCTGCTCACCGAATCTGTTGGACTGCTGTTCCTGCTCCTTCCGCATTGTTCTGATTGCGCAACAGATGCCGGCGCCACGCATCATCACTAGTTTATTTAAGGTGGAGAAAAGGCCATGGCTTTCCCCAATCTGATTGCCGCTGTTCCCCTCTCCTTCTGCCGGCCGGCTAGCTATCTAAGTTCAGGCAGAGCATGCATGAATTCAGGTGTCTTTGCCTGTTTTCTGCTCTGAATTTCAGGTGAAGTAAGCTTACTAGTAGTACGGTAGATTCTTTGGGGGTGGATTCTCAGGTGAAATGTAAAGATCAGTCGGGAATGACCGGAACTCAATGGAGTCGGTGAAAAATGTGGTGTCGGTTAAAAAAGACAAGAGTCAAGTGTTCGTGTTTCCTCCCTTCCGGGCAAGAAATGTAAGATGACCTCCAGAAAAAAAAAAGAAAAGGAAAGAAAAAGAAGAACCACTAGTAAGTAATAATTCACCAATCAGCGTGCGCCACCACGAACGAACTGGTGGTGTCTGCCGTAGATAAGCAAACAAGAGAAAAAACAAAGGACGCCTGCCTGTGCCTGCCTCCGACACCGGCCTTCTTGGTCAGTTGGTTCTCCTATTCCCATTCGCATGGTGGGCAGAGCATTTGCAGCGGCGGCGGCGGCGGCAGCAGCCGTCCTTCGTCACCTTCGTTCGTTTTCTATTGTCCCTGCCTAATTCTGGATGCCTAAAGCGACCATAGTACTATGAACTAGCAGCAAATCTTGGCCGCCGCCGTCACCGGCCATCGTCGCTGGCTCGCTGCCTCCAAGAATCCCAATCCAACTCGCGTTCGTTCGAGTCCATCGCCTTCATTCGTAGTACAGCCAGCCTGCTTGTTTGTTTCCAAAGTTGCTCGATCGGTGTACCCTCGTGGGAACTGGACTCGAAACATCTGGGAAGAAGCATGGCGGCATGACTGACTGATGAGCAGCAGAGCAGATGCAGAGACCAAGCTTTCCTTGTTCCGTTGTTCGGCTCCTCTGCTTGGTGCCCAAGCATGCAAGAACAGCAGGATAGCAACTTGAGTTAGTCCTCATGCGTTGTGCATGTCTTTACTTGAGATAACCATACTAAACTTTAGCCGTATAAACTTTAGCTTCTACTAGTACCAAGCAGGTGGACTAAAAAGTGAACTACTCTGTCTGTTTCAATTTACAGATCATTTTGTCATTTCAAGATACCCAATGTATCAAACATATCGGATGTCTAGAAGCATAGAAAAAGCTATGTACATAGGAAAAACCACCCCCAAAGACAACGTGCACGAAATCTTCTAGTTTGTAAGCATTGTAGGTGACAACATGCACAAAATCTTTTGAAATTTTTTTCATAGCCTCCACATATGATATCATGGCATCTCAACAAGTTTCATGATTTTCGGACTTCGTTTGCTTTTTATAGAATTTAAAAACACTTCGTACGCAAGTTCGCGGTCATGTTTCATGAACCAGATGTCCGAAATTTTGGGTCCATTCTTGGATACGGCCTCACACTATACTCAGTAACATGACTATCATTTTTTGAATCATTAAATTCCATTATTCGTACCACATGCAGTTCAAAATTATATTTTTCGAAAAAATTCAAGTAAATGAAATAAAGTAACTAAATATAGCAAAAAGCCATAAAAAATCCCCAAATTCTAACTAGGAGTTCCTGGTGCTTTGAAAGGGCTGCACAAAAAATTTGGAGGCCAAAAACAAAAAAAAAATTGCCGAGTGCCGGGTTATGGCACTCGACAAAGAGGGCTCTATTTTTTTTTTAAATTTCCTCTTTGCCGAGTGCTTTCACAGGGCACTCGGCAAAGACATTTAAAAAAAAAATTAAATCTTTGCCGAGTGCCGTGCCAGGAGCACTCGGCAAAGTTTTTTTTAAAAAAAATTTAAAAAATCTTTGCCGAGTGCCGTGCCAGGGGCACTCGGCAAAGTATTTTTCAAAAAAAAATCTTTGCCGAGTGCTGTGCCAGGGGCACTCGGTAAAGTATTTTACAAAAAAAAATTTGCCGAGTGCCATATCTGGGACACTCGGCAAAGAAATTAAAAAAAAATTAAATCTTTGCCTTCTCTCTTTTTGTTGTCGTGGTAGTGATAGTTGTAGTAGTATTAGTTGTACTAGTAGAGCTAATGGTAGTAGTAGTATTAGAAGTAGTGGTAGTAGTAGTACAACTAGTGGTAGTAGTAGTAGTAGAATTAATGGTTGTAGTAGTAGAAGTAGTGGTAGTAGTAGTAATAGTGGAAGTAGTAGTAGAAGTAGTGGTACTACTTGAATATATTCTTCTGCATGGATTGATATCCAAATTACATGGCTTCTCTTGAGACATATGTGCTTGTCGGCCATTGTGCCGCTGTTTTTTTTAGGTTTTGGAAACCTTACCGTACAGGGGAGGTTCTGCCGAATTTTTTTAAATGACAGTATTTTGTTCCATTTTTGTAGAGAAGAGCCCGTTGGAGCCGAGTTGGAGTTCCCGTCGCCGTGCCGGTCTGCCTGCACTGCGCCGCCTCGCCACTACACCGACCCGCTATGGCCCCCGCTAGCTTGACTCCGCCGCCACCCTAGGTATAACCCCTCTTTCCGTATCATGGTCGTAGATCGCGTAACCTAGTTAGGCGTCTCCCATTCGAAAGAGATACGGTTGGATGTATACAGATCTTTGCATATCTTTGACCGTATCTGTTTTGGATTGTTCACGTTTTTTGGACAGCACGCGGATGCGTAGATGGGTTAGTTTCCATGGTCTGTTCCGGTCTGAGATAGAGTTTCGGCATCACCTCCCTGTGGTTCTCCGGATACGCACTCTTCTTTGGCAGGACGTGTATCTAGAGAACAGCAGGGAGGTGCTGCCGAAATTCTGTCTCAGATAGGAGTAGAGCATGGAAACTAACCTCATCTACGTATCCGCGGGTTAGATTAGGACCTATCCTCACCTATTAGATAGTAGGAACACCATGTAGATGCAATTGATGATTACATTACTCGCTGATACATATGTTAGAGGATGGATGACCATCAGTGAATGTACACGGGCTGGAGAAGTCAGAGTGATTACACCACGAAATGGATGAACAAGACCAATGCTTTCTTAAACAGTGCATTTGGCAAGGCTGCTAAAGGACATTGCCTAGTTTTGTGTCCCTGCAGCAAATGTGAAAATAGGAGGAGGGTAAACAAGGTGGAAATGGGTAAACATCTTGTGAAGAATGGATTTACGTCGGACTACACCCGGTGGGTCCACCATGGTGAAGCCCATCGTATGAGAGAGGAGGTGGTGAGACCACAGGTGGAGGCTTTTTATGCTGATGCCGGGGTACCAGACATGTTAGATGACTTTCACCAAGGACAGTTCGATGAGGGACATGAGAAGGAGGAGATGGAGGCAGCTGCATAGGCGTTCTACGACATGATGGACTCGGCATAGAAACCCCTTCACGATCGGTCAACAGTGTCTCAACTGGATGCCATTGGACGCTTAATGGGGTTGAAGTCCGAGTTAAACTTGAGTCGATCTGGCTTCGATAAGATGTTGGCCTTGATTGGCACCCTGCTTCCGGAGGACCACATTCTGCCAAAGAGCATGTACGAGTCATAGAAACTCCTTCGAGCACTTAAGATGTCATATGAGCAGATACATGCTTGTTCGAAGGGGTGCGTCCTATTTAGGAAAGAACACGAGCATGCAAAGTTCTGTCCAAAGTGTAAATCCTCCAGGTACCTAGAGGTAGACTTTGATGATGGCCAGAAGAGGCAACTTACGATCCTCGTGAAAATCCTACGGTACCTTCCGTTCCCACCGAGGATCCAATGGCTATACATGACCGAGGAATCCGTGAAACAGATGACATGGCACAAAAATGGCAAATGGTACAATCCTAACAAGATGGTACATCCATCCGATGGTGAAGCTTGGATCCGCTTTAATGACAAACATCGTGACAAAGTAGATGAGGCTCGTAATGTACGTGTCGCGCTAGCAACAGATGGCTTCAATCCTTATGGAATGATGGCTGCCCCATACACATGTTGGTTTGTCTTTGTTATCCCCTTTAATCTCTCCCCTAGTGTCTCCTTTCAACGACATAACGTATTCTTGTCGTTGATAATTCTTGGACACCCAGGGAGTAATATGGGTGTGTTCATAGAGCCCATGTTTGATGAATTGGTCCGTGCTTGGGACGAAGGGGTATGGACATACGATCAAGCTACAAAGACAACCTTCAAAATGCACGTTTGGTACCACTACTCCCTGCATGACTTCCTGGCGTATGGGATATTCTGCGCGTGGTGTGTTCACGGGAAGTTCCCATTCCCAATATGCAAGGAAGGTGTGAAGTTCATTTGGTTGCAGAAGGGTGGCAAGTATTCATCGTTCCACAGACATCGTCAATTCCTACCTTTTGACCATCCATTCAGACAAGACATCAAGAACTTAACGAAAGGTGTCAAAGTGACAAACCCTGCACTGTGGATGATGACCGGTGCCGAGGTTCATGCTCAGATAGATGCTCTCGTGCCTAATGAAGGTGGTTTTGTGGGATATGGTGAGCAACATATGTGGACTCATATCTCGGGCTTGACGAGACTCCCCTATTTCGATGACCTTCTTCATAGGTCCATGAACTCGATATACCAAAGACAACGCCGGCTGTAGGAGGAGGCGGAGAGGGCGGCGGAGGGATCAGACAGGAGGAGGAGGAGGACTGCCAGATGCAAGAGGGGGCCGTCTCCTCCCACGCCACGTGAGGAGGAGCTGGAGGAGGTGGCGCCTGTGGACGAGTCGGACGATGAGCTGGTTCGGTAGACGGACGAGGAGGAGGGGCCGCACGAGGACGACGAGTTGGAGGCGGTAGGCATGGGTTCCGCTTCCTCCAACTCCTCTTCGAGTGTCTACTTGCGAGGTCCCGCAAGCCTTCCACATGTTCCGCTTCCTCACCAACGCCCAGTGATTCGTCTCAAAGGGCAAAAGTAAGTAACTTTATATGTTATCACCACTACCTCATATGATATGATGAAAAAAACTAATAATTTTTTTAATCACTTGTGCAGGAACTGGGTGGTTGTGTAGGGTGGTAATGCACGGCTAGTCAACGGCATCCTGGGTCTTCTGTGCAGGCAATACTTCCCCAGCATTATCATGTATGCATCAAAGACAGAGCCGGCCTACTCGTTTGACCACTACACCATCGCCACCGATGCGGAGTACCCTAACAAGGCGGCGTGGGTGAAGGCAGAGCTTTGGGTAAGTCTCCCTCGCACAACATTGAAGACTTTTCTTGAAATAATGAATGGATACATCGCTTTTGTATGCAGACTTATTACAGATGCGAGGAGGGATTTGAGGCCAGGGCGGAGCAGGTGACTACCAAAGCCTATAAAAAACTCGTCTCCAACATGCATCATGAGGTGCGCATCTAGGCCATCGTAACCTACTACGGGTCGAAGCTTGGAGAGAGGAAAACCAAGAAAGATGCAAGAGAGATGCAGCTGACCCAGGAGTAGTACCTTGAGGTAAATGAAGAACATCAATATTGATTCGTTTTGAGATTAAGTTGGTTTAATTTGATCTTCTTATATGTCCAATACTTGATGACGTGTAGATGATTCCCTGGTGGTGCCAAGCGTATCCTGAGTGCTGGGCGATGATGGTGGACAGGTGGTTCACGGAGGAGTACCTCAAGATGCACAGGGATGCCCGGGACCGTCGTTTGTAGATGCAAGGTCCAACACACCATCAAGGGAGCCGCAACCTCGTTGGATATAAACAAGCATGGGTACGCGAATTCATTTATCTATTGTGACGCTCAGTTCTACCTATTTCTAATCATCGTGCTGTCTTTCTCCCAGTCGGCATCACATAGTGGTCAGGCTTGCTCGGACTTCTAGGCATGGTGTATGGCCCACAAGGGCAAGGCGACGTCCAACGTCTCCTTCAACCTGGAGGACCCGCCCGAGGAATACACGAACCCGAGCGTCCACTCCCACATCAGTGAGTACACTGAGGTGGCAAGGTCGCTCCATGGGTCAGACCACGATCCGAGCACGCAGGACTTCGATGGAGAGGCCGTCATGAGGGCAGGGCAAGGCAAGAAGCATGGGCGGTTCTGGCTTGGCGATGGCATCATCGACACGGCCTCTACTCCCTCTCTCTCCCAGATCCGAGCACGGAGCACGAGCGAGAGTCTGGCCATTCGCACACGGCCGACCGCTGCACAGCACCGGGTCGACACACTCGAGGTTATTCCTATTTTACTCGTCATACATTGATCTTTACACACCTTAATTAGCTTTGCATTACTGAAACATTAGAGTGAAATATTGCAGGCCTGACTAGAACAAGAAATGAGGCAACGTCAGGAGCTGGAGGCCGGGCAGCAGAGGATGGCGGCCTAGCTAGAGGCTGAGTGGGCCGAGCGGCAGGCCTAGGCGTAGAGGCTGATGGACATTACAGAGTTCCTACAAGGACTTGGGCAACGTGTGGGCTTCTCTCTGCCACCTGGGCTATTGGTTCCACCTCCGCCTCCGCGTCCTGCAGCTACAGTTGCTCCTATGAGTATGAAAGTTTTTTACTTTCGCTTGTGCTTTGCTTGTATGGCCTCTACCTTCCTAGATTAGCTATCCAAATAATCTTGTCTCAAATGCAATCTTTTCTCTTTTGTGCAGTCTCCATCTGATGGTGGTTCGAATAATCCACCTCATGCACCTCCGAATGATGGAGCTGGGCCTTCACCACAGTCGCCTTGACCGAGATGAGTGCACGTTGTATTTTTTTTATTTGTTGTTCACTTTGTGATATACTTGTGATGCACTTGTGGACTTTGATGGATTTGTGTATTTATTTGGATGGACTTGAGCACTTATTATTATATATGTGATATATATTGTGATGGATGTGATATGTGCGGATGGATGTGTGGATGGATGAGATATATATGTGATGGATGAGATATATATATATGATGGATGAGATATATATGTGATATATGATTGTATGAATTTATTTGTCATGATGAAATGTAAAAAAAATTGCAGTTTTGGGTCACTTTGCCGAGTGTTGCACTCGGCAAAGGACCTCTTTGCCGAGTGCAATGGTCACAACACTCGGCAAAGCTGGAAAAATTGGTGTCCAGAAAACTATTTTTCTAGCTTTGCCGAGTGCTGTGACCATGGCACTCGACAAAGAAATTTAAAAAAAAATTCAAACTTTGCCGAGTGCCGGACTTAGGGCACTCGGCAAAGAATTTTTTTTAAAAAAAAATTTCAAACTTTGCCGAGTGCCGGACAAAGGGCACTCGGGAAAGAAATTTTTTTAAAAAATTCAAACTTTGCCAAGTGCCGGACTGAGGGCACTCGGCAAAGGAATTTAAAAAAAAATAAACTTTCCAAGTGTCGGGCAGTGGGCACTCGGCAAAGAAATTAAAAAAAATCAAACTTTGCCGAGTGCCGAACAGGGGGCACTAGGCAAAAAATTTTTTTAAAAAAAATAAAAAAAACTTTGCCGAGTGCCTAAAGGTTGGCACTCGGCAAAGAAATTTTGTAAAAAAAATAAAAACTCTTTGCCGAGTGCCTGAAGGGTTGGCACTCGGCAAAGAAATTTTGTAGAAAAAATTAAAAAATCTTTGTCGGGTTGGCACTCGACAAAGTGACCGTCAACGGGACCGGCGCCGTGACGGTTGCTTTTCTTTGCCGAGTGTCCCCGGTGCACTCGGCAAAGCCTTTGCCGAGTGCCCGATAAAAGACACTCGGCAAAGAGGGCTTTGCCGATCAATTTTTTTGCCGTGTGTTCTTTGCCGAATGTCGCACTCGACAAAAGCTTTGCCGAGTGCAATCTGGCCTTTGCCCTGAATCCAGTAGTGTATGCCGCCAAATAGTACTACTCTGTGCATGCTTGATGCATGCGCATTTCTCATGTGCACAAAGGAAACGTATAGAAATAAATAAAAAAGAAAACTTGCATTGGCCTAAAGGTGTCTGCACTAATATCCAAAAGGTGTCTGCACTAATTTCCAGATAGAAACTGGCGTCGATGAACCAAAAAAAAAAAACTGATCAGTATAGCACACAACACCCAGCGTCACTATCACTAGCACTGGAGCTGATCTTTCAAAAAGCCGTCGCGTTCACGTCTCACCAGAAGCCTGAAGTATATAGTCAGTGATTTCTCGCTCATGGAGTCCTCCGTGATTTCCGGAGTCCCCCAAGGCGACTTCGTGGGCAATCTCGATCCCGATCCACAAATTTCCAGAACCCTAATTTCCCCACTAGAGTTTGGACGCTTAGGTCATAGTGTTGGATCGTGTTTGTGCCCCTTTATACCAGATCGCATCTATGGCAACGGTTCGAGGTGGATGGAGGGGGACAAGAACGCCTTTGGTGGCGGCGATGGCAGCTCCAGTCTGAACGTGACTGATCTCCTGATGAGGCTAAACCTAACTGAGGAAGAAGAAGCCGTAGGGGACTTTAGTGACGACGAAGGGGACGCTGAGCTTCCACTGGTGGAGCGGGCGGTGGTAGGGAAGGTCCTATCACCTATGATTGTGCATGTGAATACAGTCCGAGTGGCCATGAAACCTGCTTGGGGGAATCCGTGTGGCCTGAAGTTCTAGGCCATTGGGGAGAGAAGGGAGACAACATGTTTGTTGACGAGAGCTTGAGAGTAAGGTGGACATCAAGGTGAAATTTTTGCATTTTGGTCCCTTTTAAAAACATTTTTTTATAAATAGCTTTCTGTTGAAACGTTTTCTGACAATAGATCATTTTTCGGCGTATTAGGACACGGCGCCAAGGTATGAGGCTCGGCGCTGTGTCAGACAACGCCAAACTTTTGCCACGTCAGCGCGGACTCCGGTCGTAGTTGCCACGAAGGCGTTGGGCCCCGCGTACCTCGGCACTGTGTTACTTCACACCAAGCCGCAGACCTCAGCGTGGCACTGCTCGACGCTGGAGGTCTAGGTAGTCAACGCCGAGAGTCGTGGCCGGTGTCTTCTCTTTATTTGGAGCAGACAAAACCAGTGGGGCCGGTGGCAGCGTGTGGACAGCATTGGTACCTGGGGTTTGGTCGTTTGGACAGAGCAGAGGGTGAAATTTTTGCAATTTGGTCCCTTTTGAAAACATTTTTTTACAAAAAGACCTATGCCAAAACGTTTGCTGAAAATAGACCATTTTTAGGCGTCTTAGAACATGACGCCAAGGTATGAGGGCCGACGTCGACTGACACGACGCCGAGGTCTTGCCACGTCACGGACGACCCGGGTCGACGGCGACACGGTGGCGCATGGGGTCCGACACATCAGCGTTGTGTCAGCCAACGCCACAGGCCCAACCTCAGCGCGGTGGGACTACACGCCGAGCTTTTGGCACCATCCGGCGCGCGGCACAGGCGGCCCAACAACGCTTCGTGGCCCAATAGCTCGACGCGGGGTCACTTAACGCCAAGCCACCAGACTCAGCGTGGCCCGACTCAACGCCGAGGTCTGGACTCTTGAATCCACGCCGCGGCCCCCCTTCTTCCTCCCTCCATTCTGAAAGCCGGCGCTCTGCTCTCTCTTCGTCTCCCCCACGCCCCCACGAAACCCTAACCCCCAAATGCGACCCTAGGTGCCCGGATCTCGTCTCCCGAAGCTTCCTCGAGGTAATGGTCCCTCCCCTCCTCCAATCTATCCGCGTAGATGTGCTTGCATTGTCTCTAATCATGTGGAATCATGGGTGTATGGTGTTTTGGTATATGTGTATTTGCATTTGCAAAATGTATGGCTTAGGTTGATTGAGTGCATTGTTGTTTAACTGTTTTATGTGCTGAACATGTTAGGTTAGTTTGGTTTCTAGTTATTTTGGTCATTAGGGTTCTTTGTTTATTGTAGGTGTCATTAGGGTTAGTTATTTGTTGGTCATTAGGGTTAGTATGTATTTTAGTTATTTGTTGGTCATTAGATTTCAATTTTTTATGACTAGAAATGATTATGTTGTTGGGGTTGAAAAAGATGAAATGATATATTTTAGTTTCTACTTATTGGATTGAAACTCGCATGATATATTGATATGTGACACTACTTGTTGTGTGATGGCTGTAGATGGATAAATTAGTGAGGTTGCATCATGGAGGCCGTATTGTTAGGACAAGAGATGATAGTTTGGAATTTCTGGACATGTGTGAGGAGTTGTTGATTTTTTCTGAAACACCATCTTTGACCCAGTTAGTGGAGCGAGTGAAGGTTAAGTTAGGCTGGAATGAAGGAGACGTGCATGTTCAGTTTGAAGGTGTCATAGATGTTGGGTCATCGAAGGGTCCTCGGATCAAGCGGTTGCTCAAAATTACAAGCGAGTCTGAATGGAATGATTACAAGGCAGTTGTATTGGCCTCAGAAGTGCGATCTTTGGATTTAGTAGTAAGTAAGGAGTCCGGCTTAGGAAATGATAACTTCGAAGCATGCCCATCTTCCCCCGCTCACATAGGTTATGGTCCTTTGTCTGAAGAAGAAATACTTGTCACACAACTAGGCTACGGTGGAGATGAGGAGGAGAATGCGGTTGCCGATGGTGAGGGCAATCATGATAGTGATGAAGAGGATGATGATTATGTAATTGGTGATGCAGAAGAAGGTTTGGACGACGCTAGCGGAGACTTTTCTATTGAGGATGAGCTTAGCGACGAAGATGATCTTAGTGGTGAAGAAGACTTTGGTGATGCTAGGGCTACGAACCGTTTTGACATGGAGATAGCTGGAGATGATGAATCCTTCGTAGAGGAGATAGCCGAAGACTCTGATGACGATCGCCCTATTGGTCGTCTCAATTTTAAGGAAATAGAGATATTGTCTAGGGTCTTGCCTTGGAGAGATCCACTAGTTGGTGATTTCGAGGACCTTAGCCATGGTCACAGGGCAGTAGCTGATGGTGGGCCAAGTGATACAACAGTGCCTGATGTTAGCGGTTGCCTCATCATACGGAAGGGCATATTGTTTGCTACCATGGATGAGTTGAAAACATGGTTGCAAGAGTACTCCATTGTACACAACCTGACCTTTTAGGGTCATCAATTCATTCAAGGAGAAGAGGTACACTGTTGCTTGTGAAGAACAACAGTGTGGTTGGAGAGTATGTGCTAGGAAGACGAAGGCAGGCAAATGGAAGATTACCTCAATGAAGCAACCACATGTTTGTGCCACTGCTGAGGCAGAAGAGAACCATCTGCAGCTCAATTCTAGGTTCATTGCAAGGCTAGTTATGCCCCGTGGTGAAGCATATGCCAACCATTACGGTGTCCGCGTTGGTTGAGATCATCTTCCAACTGGTACAATTACTATGTCAAGTATGGAAAAGCATGGAGGGCAAAGCAGCGTGCACTGGAAATAATATTTGGAAATTGGGAAGAAGCTTATGAGCGCCTCCCTGTAATGTTGAACGCAATGAGGGCTGTAAATCCTAGGATGCACTTCGAGTATTTACCTAAGGAGGGTGAAACAAGGAATGGTAGCCAGGTATTTGGAAGGGCCTTTTGGGCGTTCGGGCAGAGCATCGAAGCATTCAAGCATTGTAGGCCCGTCGTCTCAATTGACGGGACCTTTCTTACAGGGAAATTTGAAGGCACAATGCTTGTTTGTATTGGGACAGATGCAGAAGACCAGCTTGTGCCATTGGCCTTTGCGATTGTTCGGAAGGAGGACACGGATAGTTGGTGTTGGTTTCTCAGGCTAGTAAGACAAGTGGTAATTGGTCTGGGACGTGATGTTTGTGTGATATCCGATAGGCATGCTGGCATTCTGAATGCCGTAGAATAAGAGATTCCTGGTTACGGCCAAATACATCACCGGTGGTGCACCAGACACCTTGCTCAGAATCTTATAAGGCGTGATCACACAAAGGACAACTTCAAATTATTTGAGGAGGTTTGCAGGCAGCAAGAGGTTCAATTATTCAAAGACAAGCTAGATGCCCTGAAGTTAGCCACAAATGTTGATGGCAGGCAATTCTTGAGCGAGTTGATGGCGTCGAAGGATAAGTGGTCACTTGCATATGACACCGGAGGTTGGAGATGGGGCTTCATGACTAGTAACATGGCAGAGATGTTCAATAGCCTTCTAAGAGGTTGTCGTGGTCTGCCTGTGACTGCTATTGCCTCATTCACCTTCTACAAGTTGAATGCTTGGTTCGTTTCGAGGAAGAAGCATGCGAGGTCTCTATGGACAGCAGGCAAAGCTTGGCCACTTTTAGCATCTCAGGAACTAGCTTTCTCAAAGAAAAAGTCTAAACGACAGAAGGGTTCATGTTTCGATCCGATCAACCATGGATATGAGATTCTAGAGGGTGGTGGAACTAACATTGGTGGTGAAGACCGGGGTGCTCGAAAACATAAAGTAGTGATCAATGAGAACAAGTGTACATGTGGAAAACCGACCATATACCATAGGCCTTGCTCCCACATGATTACAGCCTGTCGCCTTAGACGTGTTGACGCTGAGGTCCCTCCCCATATGGCCGCGGAGTTCTCTTTGAGGAACCTAATGAGCACCTGGAATCCTCAGTTCGAGCCATTTCTTGACGAGAGTCAATGGCCTACTTATGATGGCCCCAAGTATGTGGCTGATCTTGGTTTACTCTGGAAGAGTAGAGGACCTAGGCGGCGGAAGCGGTTCAGGATGGACATGGACCGAGCCACAAAAGGTAGATCAACCACGAGTAAGGTTGGGACACATTTTGTAGAGGACACCCAAAAGAGCCGTTGCTCTGGTTGCCATAAGACGGGCCACAATAAGAGAAAATGTCCTGAACTACTTAGACAACAGGTATCCACCAAGCTAGCTACTTGAATTGCTTTGTGTAATAGTGCATTGGTTTACTTTTGTTTTTTTATTGTTATGTTACTTCGTACCACATATACATGCTTTAACTTATACTAATGCTTTGGCATTCCTTATGTTGCAGGATGGATCGGTTCCCCCTTCTTGATCCAAGGTTCGATGAGCACCACCGGGCTCGGAGGATCGAGAACGGAGAGGTATATTCAATAATTCGTATGAAACAGTGCATTGTTCATCTTTTGCTCTATAGTCCATGCTCTTTATAAAGTGACATGAACTAATACTTTTTCATGCTTGTCTTTTTTTTGCAGGTTTTGAATGTGCTGAGGCCAATGACACATGAGGCCTCTACGACCATGGTCTACGACGAGAGGTACACGCCCCTCCTAAAGCTAGCGAACCTTGCTACCGTTGCTCGTGTTTGTCGTCGAGGCACGCCACCTTTCAACCCAGCAGCGCTGACGGCATTGATAGATCGGTGGCATCCGGAGACACACAGCTTTCACCTATCGTGCGGGGAGATGACGGTCACTCTCGAGGACGTTGCCATGATCCTTGGAGTGAACATCTGAGGATTCCCAGTGACAGGAGACACGGAGTCTGAAGGATGGCAGCAGCGGGTTGAGCACTTCTTGGGACATCCCCTAGCGGCAGTTGAGGCTGGCAAGAAACGGCACAGCAGTGGGGTGTCCCTGAGGTGGCTTCATCAGCAGTTTTGAGAGTGCCCACCCAACGTAGATGCCTAGACCATGACATACTACTATCGAGCCTACATGTCTGCACATGTTTGGTATGGTTCTCTTCCCTGACGGCACTGGAGACACAGTCGTCCTGGATGTACATCCCAGTGCCTTTGGAACTGGGAGGATGTCGGCAATAGGAGTTGGGGCTCGGCTATACTTGCCTTCCTATACCGTCAGCTTTGTGAGGCTTGCCGCCGTCCTAGAGGCGTGCACGCTACAATGTCAAGGGTGCATCACACTGTTGCAGGTAATAAAGCAAAGTTGTACAAGTTTCCACTATAATTCAATGTTTTTTCTTAACAAAAGTGATTAACATGCAAGTTTCCACTCTTTTTTGCAGATTTGGATGTGGGAGAGGCTTCTAGTTGGGAGACCGCATCAGCTTGATCCCCCACAACCTTGGTTTCCTCAAGGAGACGTAGTTGTCGCCCCTACCATGGCACACCTCTACGAGCGAGCCCATAGAACTTACCACGTGTCACGCCACGTGTACATCAGCTTCACCAATGAGCTGGACACCCTTTTGCCACTAGCATGTAAGTTTCCCACCCTTTTGGCCTAATCGAGGATATGTGCACAAATTGAGCGTCGACTAGTTGATGACGACGTTGTGTACAGGTTCAATGGCGCCCATATCGGCGGAGGCAAGTCACGGATCTCAACTTGAGCTCCTTGTGCACGGCAGACGAGGACGTCTGGACGATGAGGACCCCCCTTATTTGTTTCTATGCAGTGGAGTACCATCTCCCTCACCGTGTAGCACGACAGTTTGGTAGGCTGCAGCCTTCTCCGCCCGAGGATTTCTCCACCAGTTGGCAGCTCCACAAGTACGTAACATGCAATATTTTGTTCGTTTCACATGAATGAATCATTGAGTAGGCCTTCATATTGCCGCTATGGTGTAAAATTTGCAGGTTCAGCAGACAAAAAAATAAGAAGATCACCAACTGGCAGCTGGAGCACCAGCGCTACATTGATGAGTGGATGTTGATGGAGCAGAACAACATGGGCATCCACGCCGTCCATCGTGACAAGGCATTCGATGATTACCTTGTTTGGCTTGGTCAACGAACAAGGCTTCAATTGAGGCCCGCTTGGACGGAGCAAGACATTGCTGACATTGCGAGCGAGGATGAGGGCAACAACCCATATGACCAAGCTACCCGAGAAGGCAGGCAAGTTGAGATCGCCCCTGCGTTAGCCAGAGCTGTAAGTGATACAACTATTTCCATCTCTGAGGTCTTTACTGTGATGGAGACTTAAATTCTTGTTTTTGTTGCATAGAGCACGGAGATAATGAGGACAGTGGCCGAGCAAGGAAGGGCATTGATGATTCCTGTGGGCGATCCTGATGAGGCCTCCATGTTACGACAGCACATTCAGGTAGTCTCCTGTCATTCAGTTGATGTTACATCTTTATATAGTTTTGCGACCAACCCCACTTACTAATAGTGCTTTCAAAATGCAGCGTGCCATGCATCGCCTCCGAAAGGTAGCTGCACGCCTTGGATGTAGACGTGCCCCGGATGTGGCAGTCCCACAACAGCTTGGTGCTGGACCTTCTACTGCACATGTTGGAGGGACTTCATCTTCACATGGTGCACATGTTGGCAGGGACTTCTTCTTCACATGGTGCAGCAACTAGTGCAGAGGGTGGTCAAGGACATGGTCCTTATGATGATGAAGATGATGAAGGACAGGGAGAGTACTATGAGCATGAGTATGATGAGATTGGCATGTCCCAGCTTGAAGATGCACCCCAAGGAACTCAAGGCCCCTCCGGTTCTGGACGTCCACAGAGGACGCTCAGACCAGTGGACAGGTACACTCCAGGTACCTATCCGTTTGGGAGGGGAAAGCGTTACGCTCGCTGTCCACGTTAAGGTACATCTTTTGATATGGTAATCATGATACTTGGCTCAGATTTTAGCAAACACCAAATAGCTATGTGAAGGTAGTCTCATTAATGGTTTCTAACTTAGCTCAATATCCGCTAAAAGTTGTGAAAATGGACTACTGTAGGAAAAAAGAGAGACAAGGAAGAAAATGATGGAGCATTAGACAAGGAGCGAGCTAAAAGATCCAAAGACTTATATGCTATATTTTGTGCATGGACTATGTATGCATTGGACCTTATGTAATGCACTATGTATGGACCTTGTACTATGTTTGGACTATGTTGGATGATTGATGAAGCATATGTATGGACTATGTATGGATGTTGAATGTGTTGGACTATGTTGGATGTTGAATGTGTTGGACCTTATGTATGTATGGATGTTGAATGAATGTGTATGTCGGTGTGGTCATTTGTTATGTGAAATTCTATATGCTCATGTATTCTGTGTATTATGTGCTATGTGTATGCTCAGTTCATTGTTTTTTGGTGAACCCAGGAGCTCGGCGTCAATTGAACACACGCCGAGGGTGGACACCTCGGCGTTTAGTCAATTGACGCCGACCCCTAGTGCATACTGGAATCCTTTGCCTCGAAGCGACGAGGTGCCCAAGCTCGGCGTTCCGTAAATTGACGCCGAGCCATTAATCTCGGCGTGAAAATATTAAACGCCGAGGTAGGCGTGTGGGCTGACCCGACGACGCCCGTGGCCCAAACGTCAGCGTGGCTCGACTCGGCGCCTAGCTGTCCGATCTCGGCGTGGGCCGACTCAGCGCCGAGGTTCGGCCCAAACCTAGCGTGGGCCGTGGTGATCCAAACCCTAGGGTTGGCGTGGGCCGACTCGACGCCGAGCCTCAGCCCAACACTTCACGTAAACGGCCGAGCCAAACCCTAGGGTTGGCGTGGGCCGAATCAACGCCATGGTCATCTACCTCGGCGTCGTCCGACTTGACGCCGAGCCTATAAATCATAAAAAGAAAGAATAAAGTATTAAAGACAGAGGTCTTCTAAACCTTTGGTATAGGTTGAAATCCTATTTGCATGATTCAAATGAAAAATCTTTCTCAACGATTCCTCTTCTACTAACACGAGTTATACTAATAAGAGTAGACATGCTATATTTATGTTTGTTCCTGCAGGAAAAACCGAAGGTTGGTTCGATTTCAATCCCCTATTTTTAGAGAGAGTCAAATCTTTTTTTCAGTTTGGGAATCAACCATAGTACATGAAACTTAGAGATAGGTAAACTGCAATTTATGAAATAGCGAATGCACAACGATTACACTCACATCAAAACTAACAATGGCATGTCGCAAACTAAACCTAGCATGCCTTAGGGGATTGAAAGAAACAAGTGATACAGATGTTGCAAAGGTACTACGATTACACACTCACATGAAAACTAACAATGGCATGTTGCAAACTAAACCTAGCATGCCTTAGGAGATTGAAAAGAACAACTCATACAAGCATTCCACATTCGGATTGACTAACAAAGGTTGGTCCTAATAATGCTCCCACATATTGAACTGAGTTGCGCCTTCCCCATAGTATCCTCCAGTTGACGGTGGCGGTGGCGGTGGAGAAGGAGGCCCGTGCTTCTTATGGTACGGGCACTGGCAGTACGGATTATTGCATAGTGCCTCCTCTGCATCATTGCTATTGTCGTCGTTCGACTTGTCCCTGTTACCACTTCCAGGGCCATACTCTAGGTCAAAGATGCGTCCCTGTAGATATGTGATGTACTGTTGATGGGGATAGATAGGAGGAGGGTCGACCCATCTAGTGAAGCCACAGTTATCTGGACAGCTTGAATCCTGAAAACCCATCTACCAATAAGTACTACTACAAACCAAATGCAAATCTAAAAAAGGAGAGAGTTCAAAGGAAATACAAATCCTCGCGGGCATCTGAAGAAACGACGGCCTCCACCGTCACAGTCGTTGTACATCTACACAACGCAATCCAAACCGTGGCGGCATTTTGGCCAATCTTCAATGCGCTTGTCGTATGATCTAAGAGGTCTCTCACGGGTGAAGTCACTCTTCCTCTCCAAAGGAAATTCCTCTATTGGTTCTTCAAAAGAATCAGGACCCAGAGAACCCTCCCACACAATCGGAGGTCCCTTCCTCACCCCCTTTCCTCTCCCTCCGCCGAAACCCTTTCCACTCGAGGAACCTCCGCTCGACATTTGCTAAAACTAAACCAGAAAACAAGTTGTGTGGATGTGGAGCAAGACATGGAGCACTATATATAGAGATGAAGGCAGGTTCACCATGAATGCTACTTGACAAAAAACTTGTGTGCGTACTCATTTATTGAATCTGCAAAGGCTAGATGCTTCATCTGAAAAGCCTACAACCATGACTGGTCATTTCATCTGAAAAGGCTACACCTGTGTTTTGTCACTTCATCTAAATGCAGTACATCACTCTGATATTAATTCATTGCATATACGGATACAACAGTAAACGAATCTAGGCTTTTCAGTGAGTTTTCAAATAGACTTTTTCATTGACTGCAACAGTACTTGTAGCCCTTTCAGTGACTGCAACAGCACAAGTAGCCTTTTCAGTGCTACAAACAGTAGCACTACAGTCCTAGGATAGTTAACGAAGTACAGGGCATAAGACCATCTGAAATAAAAGCATAGTGCATTACAACATAATAAAAAAGTCCAGGGAATAAGTTCATCTGAAATAAAAGCAGAGTGCATTACAACATAGTAAAAAAAGTCCAGGGCTACACGACATCGCTCATGAATAAACCAAATACCTACTGAGTGCAACGAGGCCACTTTCCCTTCCTCTAGGCATCGGGATTCTCCTCCATCGCTGCCTTCGCTCGGCGCACACGCTCAAGCTTCTTCTCCCTCTCTGCCCTTTACGCAGCAACACGCCTCCTTTCCTCCTCTTCCTTATGCTCCTTTTCTATAGCCTCCTGTCTGCGTCTCTGCTCAAACCTCTCCTTAACCTCCGCATCCCACTCCTTCAGGCCTTCTAGATGCTGCTTGTCCGACTCCTTGATCTCAGTGTCAATCCACTGCTCAAAGTCACACAGTGGTGGAACGGTCTGCAAGAAAAACAAATTGTTACAAAACAAATAAATAAGCAATACTTAATATCACAAGAAAATTAATTAACACACAATAAAAATTCCTCACAATCGATGCACGACGCTGTTGCTTTGTAGGTTCCCATGCATAATTGGGACACATCCAGTACCCTCTGTCTATATGTTTCCTCATCTTCAGAGATGTCTACCTTACAAGGATCACCACAAAAGCACATGGATCGAGGAACACCTTCAGGGAGAGGCTTTAGGTCGTAGGGATTTGCCCTCTGGCGACCATAGCTACAATTGAAAGAATTTAGTCATATTAACGGAGAACCAAACCTAAACCTAGAGTTTTCTATTTGTTGCACAAATAATGAATAAACATTGGGATTACCTTGGAATACGAGCTTTACCACGCCTTGGACATCCTAACATTACGTAGAAAAAAAATCAATCCAAAGTACCTTGCAACGAATGTAAAGCTACTAACACTAAATCACCATACCTCCCAAATAAGCTTTTCATTACAAACCCTAAGCAAATTTGAATCCCAACAAACACAAAATTTAACTCAATGATTATAAACCAGAACATATAACAACAACAACAACCATACATTTGGGTCATTCAATCATTTGAACCACCATACATTGCACGAATGACATGAACATGAACCAAACCTATAATGCCAAGTTAAAAAAAAAACACAAACAACCGAATCTAAATGGATGAAATGAAAGAGGGGAAAGAGGAGTACCTTGGCAAAATGTTCAAGTCATAAAAAATTGAAATCTAATGACCAACAAATAACTAACCCTAATGACACCTACAATAAACAAAGAACCCTAATGACCAAAATAACTAGAAACCAAACTAACCTAACATGTTCAGCACATAAAACAGTTAAACAACAATGCACTCAATCAACCTAAGCCATACATTTTGCAAATACAAATACACATATACCAAAACATAATACACCCATGATTCCACATGATTAGAGATAATGCAAGCACATCTACGTGGATAGAATGGAGGAGGGGAGGGACCATTACCTCGAGGAAGCTTCGGGAGACGAGATCCGGGCACCTAGGGTCGCATTTGGGGGTTAGGGTTTCGTGGGGGCATGGGGGAGACGAAGAGAGAGCAAAGCGCCGGCTTTCAGAATGGAGGGAGGAAGAAGAAGGGGGCCGCGGCGCGGCTTCAAGGGTCCAAACCTCGGCGTTGAGTCGGGCCACGCTGAGTCAGGTGGCTCGGCATTAAGTGACCCCGCGCCGAGCTATTGGGCCACGAAGCGTTGTTGGGCCGCCTGGGCCACGCGTCGGATGGTGCCAAAAGCTCGGCGTGTAGTCCCACCGCACCGAGGTTGGGCCTGTGGCGTTGGCTGACACAACGCCGACGTGTTGGACCCCATGCGCCACCGTGTCGCCGTCGACCCGGGTCGTCCGTGATGTGGCAAGACCTTGGCGTCGTGTCAGTCGACGCCGGCCCTCATACCTTGGCATCATGTTCTAAGACGCCTAAAAATGGTCTATTTTCAGCAAACGTTTTGGCATAGGTCTTTTTGTAAAAAATGTTTTCAAAAGGGACCAAATTGCAAAAATTTCACCCTCTGCCCTGTCCAAACGACCAAACCCTAGGTACCAATGCTGTCCACACGCTGCCACCGGCCCCACTGGTTTTGTCTGCTCCAAATAAAGAGAAGACACCGGCCACGACTCTCGGCGTTGACTACCCAGACCTCCAGCGTCGAGCAGTGCCACGCTGAGGTCTGCGGCTCGGCGTGAAGTAACACAGCGCCGAGGTACACGGGGCCCAACGCCTTCGTGGCAACTGCGACCGGAGTCCGCGCTGACGTGGCAAAAGTTCAGAGTTGTTTGACACAGCGTCGAGCCTCATACCTTGGCGTCGTGTCCTAATACGCCGAAAAACGGTCTATTGTCATAAAACATTTCGACAGGAAGCTATTTGTAAAAAATGTTTTTAAAAGGGACCAAAATGCAAAAATTTCACGACATGAAGAGGGTTTTGACAGGAGCTCCATGGATAGTGGATAGACATGCAGTCATCCTGAAACAATACGATAAAAGGCTTGGCGCTTCAAAGATTATGTTTGATTGAATGGAGATCTGGTGAGGATCCTAAACTTGTCCCTAGGCTGGATGAATCGGCAAAGGTGAAGTCATGCAACATGGGCGTGGATGCGGACGGTAAGCAGACCAGCGGGGCGTTCTATATCATGGAACCGTATGGCAGTTTTAGTATAGGGTTACATGATATAGCAGGCCCTTAGTGGGTCTACTCTTTAATCATGTCATGCTTAGGATCGGATAGCACTACGTGTCGAAGGACAAGCCTACGCATGACAGTAGCATACAGGTCGTGACGGCATGAGCACGATGGCTAGAGGGTCGTGTCATGTATATAGGTATTGCCACGATCAAACAAATAGGTCAAACTAAGATTTCAACTAAATACATTATATGTCAAACACACATGAAGGTGCAATGCAAAAGGAAAATTATAAATATGAACCGAAATTAATATTATATAGAGAGTAATTGGAAAGTAAAGTTTAAATTATAGAAAAATAAGAAATGAAAGTATCAATATAAGTACAATGTTAGAATATGAACATGATATATAAGAAAAAATATAAGCAATTTTGGTTAGCCACGGGGCCCTATAGGAGGAGTGCGGTTGAGATGGACCAACGGCCACATACGTACATGGGGACGCATCCGAAACTGTTGCTTCTTGAAGTCTACCGAGCTAAGCTAGCCCCACTCACACGTTGCATTGTAGCATTGCTCAAGTGGCGACGCCGGGAGAGGTTGACGCCCACCTTGCCGGCGAGGGAACCCGGCTGCAACGATCACCATCGTCCCGTCCCGACGACCGGACACGGCACGTCGTCGGCGTTCCAGCTCTGCATGCCTATCGAGGGCCTGGCCGCCGGATGCCTACGTTTCAAGCGCACGCCAAAGCTAAGGGGCGGCAGGTCCTCGATCGATCGGACGGTCGCTATCGGATGCCACCGCTAGACTCACGTCCATCGCATCATCTGCTTCTCCTCTAGTTCTCTAGCTTAGTCCGGCCAATTCGTTCTGCGACAGCTGGCCGGTCGTCCATCCGGCCAGTACGTCTGGATTGTCTATCACACACGTACTTCCATCCATGTCCCCATCTTTTGCAAGTTGCAACTAATAAGTAACCAAAAATGGATCGATATATATATGTTAATGCGTACTCGTGGTTCTAAAGTGTAAGTCATTCTGTGTTTTCTCTAGATACAGAACTGTTCTAAATTGTAATCGATCATTCTGTCTTTTCTACAAACATAGATTTTACTATGTATTTATTAGACATTATGTATATCAAGATAATTTGGAACGGAATGTGTTGACAGAAGATGCTCGACAGTCCACCGAGGGGTATCCCACGATGGTAGATTTATCGGTGGAGGTGCGCGTGATATGAACCAGACGGTAACAGAGACACAAGACACAAGATTTATACAGGTTCAGGCCGTCAGCATGACGTAAAATCCTACATCATGTGTTCTGTTATTTTGTATTGATTGTGTATCAGATTCGATATATATCGTTTAGGGGACCCCTGCCCCTCCTTATATACTCTGGTGGGGTAGGGTTACAAGGAAAATATCCTATTTGGTATTACAATATCTTCTTATAGTCTTGCGGTGCACGCCGACCAGAGCCGAGCACCGTAGGCCATGATCTTATTGGCTGGGCCACCTTTGATGGTGCGGCCCATGTCTTATCTTATGGATACTGTCAACAACAGGATGAAGATGTTCTTATTTCATATCCCTTCATTTCGCATGTACAGGGGTACACAAAGACCTATAGCCAGAGTCCAAGGACAATGGCCGCAACAAAGTTAACTTAGGGGAGGAAGAAAAGGAGGTTGGAGGACGGCAATGGCGCCATTTTAATTTAAATCTTAACTCTAGAACATCGCATACTGCACAGATGAGGGGCAGGGGATCTCACCGGCGCGCCGGGAGGACGCCGACTGTCGGTGAGTGTCGGGCAGGTGGCCGGCCGGTGTCGGGCAGCAGGCGGGCGGCGTTGACCAGGCAGCCCACGGTGGGCAGGCACCGGCGGCGGGCGGCAGGCTAAGCGTAGGGCTGCCGGCGTCGAGCAAGGGGCTCCCTGCGGGCGGGCACCGAGGTGGCGCAGGGTCTCACTGGGGGTGGGCGAGCGGGACCGTGCTCGCGCTCGCGCTCGGTTTCGCGGCGGGGACAAGGGCGTGGGCCAGCCGGTGGCTGTGGCAGACCGGCCGGGCGGGGGGGGGGGGGGGGGGGGGGGGGGAGGTCGACGGTGGAGGCGGGCGGGGTGGGGAGGGAGGGGGGCGGCGGAGGGGTTGCGGTGGAGGGTGTGCGGTCGGCGGCGCGTGGGGAGGGAGCTCGACTGCGGCGGGCGTGGGAAGCACGATGGAGTGGGGAGGGAGGAGGGCGCGTGGGGGGGGGGGGAGCTCGACGGCGGCGCGAGGGGAGGGAGGTCGACGGCGGCGCGCCACAGCCACCGATGGAGTGGGGAGGAATGGAGAAATGGTCAGAGCCGGCCAGCGGCTTATCTATTTTGCGGCCTGTTTGCCGAGTGTCGGCCCGATACGACACTCGGCAATGTTTTTAAAAAAAATTCCATCAGTTTGCCGAGTGTCGGCCGATGGCGCACTCGGTAAACTACTTAAAATCCCTGTTCTCCCTTAACAAGAAATTTTAAAAAAAGTTTATTACATTGTTGCCGAGTGCCACCTATGCAGCACTAGGCAAACTTATTTCTATATTTCATGCTACCCTTTTCTTTCCTCTACTTAATTACTTTCCTCTATTTCATGTTTCACTAATTTCATGAAATGAACTTACAATACACTTTGTTAGGTGCACTCACAAATGTATATTTCAAGCTTGTACAAAAATTGGACTATTATTTCCTGTGTTTGTATATCACGCATCAAAAATTCAATAATTGCGACGAAAGAATTAAAATTACGAAATGGCTCCGCAAAATTGCCAAAAATTCACAAGAAGCGATCTTTGTTCTCTATTGTATATACAAAAAATTTTGAAGTGAAACTCCAAATTGACATTCAAATTGTCTCCTCATCTTACCGGATCTTTCTCACATCTTAGAAACTTCTCCGGAGATGATCCGATTTGTAAGCAGCGTACGTGTCAACTTTGCCGAAACACTCTCAATTTTTTACCATAGCCTCCACGTATGATATCATGACAACTCGATGAATTTCGTGATTTTCAGACTTCGTTTGTTTTTTATAGAATTTTCAGACGTTTTCGCCACGCGTTTCTGCTCATGTTTCGCGAACACAATGTTCGAAATTTCTGGTCTGGCCCTAGATACGGTCTCAAAACAGACTCAGTGACAAGAATATCATTTTTTATTCACTTTTTTCGGATATTCGAAGCACTTGCAGTTCATATCCAAAAAATTACCGAAAATTCATTTGACTAAAATAAATTGACGAAATATAGTAAAATAACTCAGAAATGTACATTACTTCAACACAGAGCAACAGGTATTGTAAGAGAACAGTACAAAAAGTTTGGGGGGCAAAATCAAAAAAAAATTTGTTTGCTGAGTGTCAGATTCTGACACTCGGCATATAACAACATTTGCCGAGTGTCGAAAGGTGACACTCGGTATAGATGTGTGTTTGCCGAGTGTTGTATTTTGGCACTCGGCATATAGGTGGGTTTGCCGTGTGTTAACGTGTGACACTCGGCAAAATGATAACGGAGGTCGACGGTGTTACCCGGACATGAAGTTGCCGTGTGTCTATTGTTTGTCGAGTGTAGGCACTCGGCGTAAACTGTTATGCCATGAGTTTTATTGTTGTTGAGTGTCGTCTTTGGGACACTCGACAAACACCATGTTTGCCGAGTGCCCGAAATCTTGCCCACGGCAAAGGTGGGGACACTCGGCAACTTAGGTGTTTCCGGTAGTGTTGTTGAGATCCATTGGACAAAGACTCTGAGATTGGCCCCTGCGATGAGAAGCAGAAACCTGCGGATGTCCTGAATTCCACGGAGAGCCACGCCGCCGGCTTCAGATTGGAAAACGCCTCTGAATCTTGTGTAAGGCGGCGCCGCAGCAAATTGCTGACGATCCCGATCTGGTCACGATAGGGCACGGAGTCATCCTATCCAACGAGGTGTTGTTTCTGACTCCGGACACCATCACGTGTCACCACCGTGTTGCCTCGGGGCTCATCGCAGGTGTTCATGAAGGTCGCCGTGGAGTTGCCATGAACCACGTAGATCTTGAGGTACGCCATCTGGTTCGTTATGGGATCAGCTCACACATCCCCTACCTAGCGTGTCAATTATCGACAGAAGATGCTTGGCAGTCTATCGAGGGGTATCCCACGATGGTAGATTTATCGGTGGAGGTGCGTGTGATACGAACCAGATGGTAACAGAGACATAAGACACAAGATTTATGCAGGTTCAGGCCGTCAGCATGACGTAAAACCCTACATCCCACTAGTAGAGAAATGACCTTTCATCCGCTTCGATTTTGGGCTTTAGTCTCGGTATTTTTTGCGTCCGGGAGTAAATGAAGAATTAGTCTTGGTTGGAGCTACCAATAGGGACTAAAGGCCCCTATACTGGCACGCTTTCGCAGCAGGCCACCTTTAGTCCCGGTTGATGTTACCAACCCGGACTAAAGGCCCTTCAACCTTTAGTCCCGGCTGGTAATACCAACCGGGACTAAAGGGTGACCTTTTAGTCCCGGTTGGTGTCAACAACCTAGATTAAAGGTCTCCCACCCAGGACTAAAGGTATCCCATAGGTCAATTCAAAAGGAGAGTGTCCAGGACCCTGTCACATGTGGTGTACAGTTGAATTGGTAAGGAGTTTATGCGCGAGGAAAGAGGTACTGAGTTCGAATCTCACACATCGCAAGAGAGGTCTCCCTATAATTTCGTTTATTTTTCTCCTGAGGATGGACCTTTAGTCCCGGTTATGTGACCCGGGACTAAAGGCCAAGACCTTGAGTCCCGGATCGTAGTCCCGGTTGGGAAACCGGGACAAAAGCTAGTTCCCAACTGGGACTACAACCCATTTCTCTACTAGTGTCCTATGTTCTGTTATTTTGTATTGATTGTGTATCAGATTCGATATATATCGGTTAGGGGACCCCTGCCCCTCCTTATATACTCTGGTGGGGTAGGGTTACAAGGAAAATATCCTTTTTGGTATTACAATATCTTCTTGTAGTCTTGCGGTGCACGCCGACCAGAGTCGAGCACCATAGGCCATGATCTTATGGGCTGGGCCACCTCTGATTATGCGGCTCATGTCTTGTCTTATGGATACCGGAGGCCATACCGTACCCCCACAAAATGAGTACGTAGTAGTATGTGGAAAACTTTTTTCATCAAGTAGGGTGTTTGGTTTGAGGAGCCACTTCATCGTAGATGAGGTAATGCATCATGAGTCTATTGCTCAAAATTTGTCAAATTTGGTGGAATGACTTCATTCCTCGTACTAGTACTAATTGTTAGCACGTGAGGAATAAAGTGATGATGGCATCAACCTATTCCATACCAGAAACCAAACAAAAAAAGGGAGGAATGAGTCGATGATAGCCAACTCATTCCTCAAACCAAACACACCACTCCCTCCATCCAAAAAAGATAAGTGTATTATATTTTGATCTGGAAAAAAGTTATATATAGAAAATTGATTTTGACCCTATTAAGAGTCGGTCTCATCTCAAAAACACCTTGAACACAAATATATAGATATACAAGTTTTATGTCCTAAACTTATATATAATTTGACTAATTGTTGATCAAAGTGCACAAGTAAATCACAGATATCCAGGTAAGCTTTAACAAAAGAGCCTTACTACACGAGTCGGTATTGCTCAAACTATGATTTATACTACATTCCAAATTATAATGTAGCTCTATTCTAAGTCAAGCTCCTCTAACTTTGACTAAGGTTTTATAAAAATATATTAACATCTAAATTCAAATAAAAATTACCATCACCTAATATTTGAAATATAGGTGTTGATGCATTTTCAAAAAATAATGAAAATTAAATAGGTCTCTCTTGGGATAAAGCTAAAAATTATGATTTTTAATAGAGGCTATATATCAACATCATCCACCGCAAATTCGGACATACTAAATTCCGTCTTGAAGGCCTAAAAGTTACCACGTCAATCATGAAAAAGAGCATATGCATCATTGACCTTTATTGATCACCTTAAAAGTCCATGCCATCATGTGCAATAAACATATATACAACTAATTTCAGAATAAAAGATGTATAAAAAATAGTGTTTTATTTACTTACTACTTAAGGAGAGAAAAATATGTAAACAAATAGTTTATATATGTCAAATAAAATTAGTAAATATCTAAATTAATAATGTAGATAATAAAGATTGTAATTTGAATTATTGATGGATTAGAAAGCAAAGTGTGTAACTAGAGAGCACACGCAAATATAATTACTTAATATGTAATGTTGTGAACAAAATTAGAAAAAATAGTATTTTATTTCCACATGGGTTATGAGCAAAACATATAAATAAAGAATCCATTTATCACAAATGCAATAAATAATACTTAATGTGGAATAGAAATATACAAAATTGATTTCCACGTGGGATTGGAAATATGTAAATAAGTAGACAATTTAAAAGAAATTAAATAGCTCACATTAGATTAATGAATAGCTAAAATCAAGAATAATAAATAAGAAAAAATAATATTCGATTTTCGTATGGATTGGGAACCAAATATCTAGATGAAGAGTATAAGAAATGCAGTTTAAAGAATTGAAATTAGTATTAGAAAACAGAAACAAGGGTCATATCAAAGAGAATCTTTGAACAATTTCAAAATGACAATATTTTTGGGTTCACGCTTCATCTCGCCCGAGCCTTAGATTCGCGCTGCGTCTCGCGCGACCCTTGGGTTCACGCTTCGTCTCACCCGACCCCTCGACCACGCCTGACCCTTGGGTTCGCGTTCTGTTTTGCCCGACTCTTGGGTTCGTGCTCTATCTTGCCCGACCCCTCGGCCGCGCATGATCCTTGGGTTTGCCCTCCGTCTCGCCTGACCCCAAGGCCGTGCCGCAGGCTTCGTCTTGCCCGACGCCTCGGGTTCGCTCTCCGTCTCGTCCGACGGCGACCCACAACCTTACACCCACCGGGTGCGCTCGTGAAACAAGTGTAAATAGCCCCTTCACAACTTCATAGAAGTCCCAAAGGGGCTCGAGGGCTCCTATCGGGTTCATAAACCCAGGGTCCCCAATGGACCCGCTTCCCTGTAAAACTTGGCCCAACAGGCGGCGCAGCGACAACGTGCGCCTGGGCCGGCCTGAGTACATAATGACAGGCCGGGACAATGATTCGGTCCCCGACCGAAAGGACTGGCCAAGGTGGGACCGCAGTCCAGCTTCGACCTCCTTCTCCGACCAAGGATACGTTAGACCTCTGCTCGCTGCTCTTTTCCGACCGACACGGTCGAGACCGACTGGGACCGACTGATCAGGGACGCCCGCTCGGTGAGAGCCCGGGGATCAGGCGGAGCAGATAAGGTAAGGCGCTCAAGTCAACCGCAATATCGAGGACCGTACCCTGCCATGCCCTGCGCACCTACAGGATGGTGCCACCAAGCCATGCCAGACGGGCACTATACAACCTTCCAGGCGCGTCAGAACACAAACAGTATTGTAGGCACCGATGTTTGCCGTACCAGGCGAACATGGTAGAGCCTGCTAGAAGCGTCTGAACATAAACAGTATTGTGGGCGCTGATAACCATCTCGTACCCGACAGCGTGGGCAACAAGACTAAGTAGCACACGTATACACTCTCTCTCTTTCTCTGACTTGTAAGGCCATCCCTTTCAAACTATAAAAGGGGATAGCTCTCTCCTAAAAGCTCTCTCGAAAAAGAAAAAAAGGGTTAGACAACTCGAGGACTTGACGACCTAAGGACTCGAACTGCTCAATAGCTCTAGAACCCGACAGCTACACAGAGCATACGCTCTAATACTTAGCGCACGTTAGAGCATCCGTCACTCTCGGCCACTCGGATCGGAGTCCGACCGGACCTCTTACACCCTCTTCTTATTCCTACTCGTTTGTAACCCCATAGCAAACTTCGAGCACCTGGGCTCAGGAATAAAGTCACCAACCGACTGAAACTACACGTAGGGCACGTTGCCTGAACCGGTATAAATCCTGTGTCATTGAGTGCTAGGCCACATCCGATCACAACGTACGATAAAACTACAAATATTTACTTGCTGGTCACTTTTCGCACCGATAGGAAGTGTGCCTTCACTGGTCACTTTTCGCACCGATAGGAAGTGTGCCTTCAAGGATGAAATTGGTCTGGTTTGTATGAAGGCCAAGAAGAAAATTAAGGATGTACTTCTTAATTGGTGTGAGAATTTCTCTTTATGAGTATATTCTTTCTCTTTTGGCATCGACTGCCTTGTAATTCTGTATATACTGTACTCCTCTCCATTTATATAAAATACCAAAAATATAAGTGTAAGATTTATGCTTCCATAGATTAATTAAGAAGATAATGAAAGAGCGGTCGTTATATTGGTGGTGCCTTGTCACAAGATCACTTGGTTATTAAGTATGTTATCTAGCAATCTAGTAACTCTTGGAGCAGCTAATGGTTTTAATTTAATTATATTCATGTTCCTTTTCGACCAAGCGAGCGTTGGTGGAAAAGGTAGCAAAATGCAACAATAACCCCACTCAGCTTTGAACAAACAAGACCAACATCGCATCCAGGAGGTGTGACCAAAAAAGAAACTAGAGACCCAGCACAAATAAGCTGCGTATGCATGCATTGACCGGCCGAACACCAGTGAGGTGAGGTGGACTAGCATTATATACGTTACGTTGACCCCCGGCCAGATAGTTGGTAGAAGCACACACTCATGCATGTCAGCGGATAACGACAGCGACCGCGGCAAAATGTCAACCCACCATGCATATGCATGCTGCAACACTACCAGGAGGCCACGCCCGTTTCCACTATATCCAATTCACACAACAGATAAAGTTACAGCAGTCAACTCCTGACAGACTCATGGATCGATTAAACAAATATGGGGCCTTACAGCACTACTAAAGATCGCCACTAGCAACTAATAACAAACACAAAACCTTTTTGCCGACGCACAGTGCGACGAGTCGTGTTCCTGTCGACTGTCGTTGTCCCTGATCTCCTGTGGTCAAGGAAGACTAAGGACTCTTGGACTCTGATCCTAGCTAGTTACTATCACCCTCTCCTTTTCAAATCATAGTCGATTTAATTTTACCGAGCTTTTACTGTATAATACAGCTAGATATACATTATGTCTATGTCTAGATGCTGATTAAAACTAATATTTATTTAGAAAAGACAAAATTACTTGAAAATTTGGAGAAGGCGGAGTAGGTGGCAACATATATATATACTTACAATAGTGTAGTGCATGCTGGTTTCGTTGCTGTGTTTCCCCAATGGCCAATGGCCAATGCAACAAGAACGTAGCCGGTGCACTGCTGCCCTGTCTGGGCCTGTCATCGTTCGTCCATTTTGTAAAAATACGCTAATTACATTTTGTAAAAAGTACGCTAATGAATAAGGAGTAATAAGTAATGTAATCACACGGAGCTCGCAGAGAGCATTCACACCAAGTAGATAACATACAATACACACACGCAGGAGATGAACTATAAGGTGGAGTTCACGTAGGCAGAGAGAGAGAGACAAGACACATAAACTACACTCTACACCTTGGAAAGGAAGACGTGGCCCATCATCATATATATCTGCATCGTTATTTTGCAAGCCGAAGGTTGCTTTGCATGCAGTTAGTGATATGATGACGGCCCAGGCCGGCCGGCCAATGTGTAGGAACTAGGAAAAGATGTGTTATAATGCGTAGCAATGCAATGCAAATTCAGTGCCCTTCAGCTCGATCAGCTGGGTGCTAACAAATAAAGGGCCTCGACTTTTAGCTACACCGTTCATGCATGTATGCAACTTGACTAGCTACTTGCTTGAGGTCGGGCGGGTTTCACAAAATAAATATAACCATGCATGCATGCACATATACATGTCAAATGCTATTATGTAGAAAACATGCATACTCAGATACAGACTCAACTCCTAGCTACATATATACACACACGTCAGCATGCACGTCGGCAATACGTACGCAGGAAATTAAACTGCCACTAGGTAGCTAGCTAGCTCGACCGTGTACGTACGTACGAACATGTACACGTCTATCACAAGGTATGCACGTCGTCGTATACACATAAATAAAGCCCGGCCCTGTGGCGGCGAGTGCGTGCATGCCATCTCGATCAGAACGCGTACGTGGCACAGGGTCTGACCTGGTGCCCACGGCACTAGCTGCACCGCGCCGCGCGCAACGTGCACTAGCAGCCTAGCAGGCATGTACGCAGCTGGCCGGCACCGGCAATCTGCAAGGCACCCAGGCTGGGCACCGTGTGCACGGATGCAGCCACTGCTGCACGCAACACATATATGCCGCTGCCTGCGTGCCACGTACGTGCACGCACGCCGCAGGCAGGCAGCACTGCAAGATGGGCGAGGACTAATAATTAAGAAAAATATATGTTATTAGTAGTTTAGTACATACTCCCTTCGTATAAAATCTGCGAGGACTAATAATTAGGAAAAATAATTTAGACAGAGGGAGTAACGATGATGGCTAGAGAGGGTCGAGTGTCTATGTAAAACTTTATTGATCACCTAGCGCGCTGCTAAGACGTGTTGTAACAAATAATTTTTTTTCTACTTTAATACGGAGACGCGCAAACCTTCAGTGTGATCGAGAAGAAACGATGATGGTTAGTTTTTATGTACACGTAGTTTTGGGTTAGTTCTTTTGCATCTGTGCTGTTATAACATTTGTAAAACTTCGGTTCGAATTTTGTTGGGTTTTGGATATCTGGAAACGACAAATGAAAGTGTGTAGATAGGTTGTCCTCTCTCTCATGAACACCGGTGGTCGATCCCCAGAAGCCTCGAGAGTCGAGCCCCCACATACATGGAGATTGAAGTTTCCTAGTTTATTATAGTCGTCCGGCAAGCGTGGCACAGTAGGCATGGCTGACTTTTAATTTGTTTTCGATACGTACGTAACGTGACGTGCATGTATAAAATACATGCAAACCGGCGGGAAAAAGACGCATGCAGTGATGCCATATCACGCAGCAGCTAGCAGCATGCACGAATGCAAATGAACGAATATTGAAGTCAGTAGCGTACGTTCATTTGCAACGTGGCGCCATGGCATTGTTTTGTTGGCAACCTTGGATTAGCTAGACGAACATGCTGGTGTACTGAAAATATGGTACTAGTAGTACCTACAGGCGACGGCGACAGATGCATGGTCGTCATGGCTTCTTTTTATATATACGATGCATGTATAATGTACGTGCTCCTCCGATACGGGAATATCATATCATATCAGTTTATATATATATATATATATATATATATATATATATATATATATATATATATATATATATATATATATATATATATATATATATATATATATATATATATATATATATATATATAGAACTACTATTCTGTAGCTGGCCACAGAATAACTTATTCTGTAGCCACTTTGAGTTATGATAATTACTATGTTAATTTACGAGATTATAGTAACTCCTTACTAAGTGGTTTAATATAATGTTATGGTAAATATTCCCATGTGTTATAGTAACCCAACTATCGTAAATATGTATTGACATTATGGTAAATTAGTATATAAAATTATAGTAAATGGAGGTGGCTACAGAATAACTTATTTTGTAGCCGGCTACTGAATAGCCTCTCCCTATATATATATATATATATATATATATATATATATATATATATATATATATATATATATATATATATATATATATATATATATATAGAACCACTACTCTTTAGCTGGCTACAAAATAACTATGTTAATTTACAAGTTTATAGTAACTCCTTGCTAAGTGGTTTACTATAACGTTATGGTAAATATTCCCATGTGTTATAGTAACCCAACTATCGTAAATATGTATTAATATTATCGTAAATTAGTATATAAAATTATCGTAAATATAGGTGGCTACGAATAACTTATTTTGTAGATGACTACTAAATATACTCTCCCTCTGTATATGGTCGTGCATGTTAAAGGTTAATCGCCGTCCTGTACGTCCTTGCCACGTACAGTACGTCCGATAAGGCAGGCATCCAATGCGCTGTGGACTGTGCATGGCATCATGTGTCGCCTGCAGATTTTTTTAATTTTAACACTTTTTTATAACTAATTTTAAATTTAACACTGTAACTTTTTTTTTAAACTAACACTTTTGGCCGCGCGTATTGCCCTGGCGCGGCCAAATGTCTGTGCCGCACCATGCATGGTGGCACGGCAGAGGTCTGACGTGGCGACGATCGATTTCGATGACCGTTGACATGGCAGCTCTTGCCACGCCACCTACTATGGCGCGGCAGTGCCGCGCCCTGATCCATGACGCGGCAGAGCCGAATAACTACCGCGTGGCCGGCCGTCCGCCCGCACGCACCCTGCCCGCCCCGCCTGCCGCCTGCGCCCGCACTCGCCCATCCACCGCTAGCGCCGCCAGCCGCCGCGTCGCGCCCGGCACTGGCGCCCGCCCGGCCTCGCCCGCCCGACCACGCCGCGCCCGGCCACTCCCGCCACGTAGCGCCCGTGCTGGCCGCGCCACGAACGCCGGCGCGTCAAGGCCACCCGCTCCTAAGGTACCTCCTCTCGATTTCATATTTTTTTTTTGCTTATTATTGATTTAGGATAATTAGTGATTTAGGATAGTTAGTAATTTAGGATAGTTAGGGTTGATTTCATATTTTTTTTTATTATTGATTTAGGATAATTAGTAATTTAGGATAGTTAGTAATTTATGATAGTTAGTAATTTAGGATAGTTATGGTTTTATGATTGGTATTGATTTATGATAGTTAGTGATTTAGGGTAGTTAGGTTAGTGATTTTTTTTGTGATTTACGTAGGTTTGAGGTTGTGTGTTCTAGTATAATTAGGATTTTGGGTTCAGGGATTGTTTATGTATTTATTATTTAGTTTATAGTTAGTTATTTAGTTATGGATTTTGGGTATAGATACTAGTTTACTCTAAACCCAAAAAGGTTTAGGTATTTTAGGGATTGATTATGTATTTATTATCTTGTATAGTTAGGATTTTGGGTTTAGGGATTTAGGATAGTTAGGTTAGTGACTTGTTTGTGAACTTACTAATGTTAATTTAAATTTGGTTAATTTGAATACTCTAACGCTTTGTTTATCAATTCGTAATAGGATGGCTCCTCCCACGCAGCACCCGTTGTACCCCATTCTTGAGGTGGAGTACGCCGCCCAGCATCGAGCACACATCTTGAGTGACAATGACACAGAGGTGGCCTTGCCTCCTTTGAGGCCCCGCACGCACACCAGGGCGCACCAGTGGGACGAGCGTTATGCGCCGTACATATGGCGTGCTGGCTTCCTCGAGCTTGTCCGTGTTGTCAACCATGGTCTTTCTTCCCTTGACCCAGCACTACTTACTGCAGCTGTAGACAGGTGCGAGTGCATTCTTTGTACGTAAACTTTCTTCTAACAAATTTGAGGCAACTAATAATCATTCTATTCTTATAACAGGTGGAGGCCTGAGACCCACACGTTACACCTACCTTGTGGCGAGATGACCTTGACGTTGCAGGACGTGAAGGCTATTTTAGGCCTTCGGTTGGAGGGACTTCCAGTGACAGGGATAGTTGACAACGATCACTGGAGGGAGCTGGTGGCTCAGTTTACTGGCTTTCTTCCACCAGACGACGATGCTTCCAAGAAAAATAAGTGAGTAATTCAAGCCTATTTAATACTTGCATTGCTTTCCTGCAGCCACGGGGTCTCATTTTCTTTGGTCAATTTTAGGAAAAGTTCCGGGGTTTCGTCGTCCTAGATCACGGAGCGCTTTGATTACTTGGACCCACAGGCTGAGGAGGCTCTGATCGACAGGTTCGCTCGTGTGTGGCTCTGGCACTTTCTTGGTGCTTTCCTCTTCCCAGACGCCTCGGGCAACATGATCAGCTGGATGTTCCTTGACATACTACGACAGCCGTGGGAGAACATAGCGGCGTACAGCTGGGGCAGCGTAGTCCTAGCATGGACGTATCAGCAGCTATGCATTGCCTGCCGTCACACCTCAGGATATGCGAACCTTGGGGGTTGCTCGTACCTACTTCATGTGTGGTGTTGGGAATGATGGCCCATTGGGAGGTCCGTTAATAATAGTTTACCGGTAAGTACTTCGGTTCACTATATTCTTAGAGGCAGTTACATATGAATTCATTATTAATGGCTAATTCATTATCGTGCTCAATGCAGCGATGGAACGGGCATGATACACTCCCTACAGCTCTATATATCTGGACAGAATCAGCGTTAGTTAGAGGGAATGCGTGGCGCAAGTACAGGGAGTACACGAACGGTCTCGATGTCCTAACACAGCACCAGGTTACGCTCTCTTTACTATCATACCTGTGTCTTGTTCGATCTACACTATATCACAACCTAACTCAATTACGAAATTTCAGGTGCATTGATGTCCTTGGGATGCTCCGGAGGTCTAGGACTATCTCAGTCCTGTCACTAGGGACGAGTCAGACGAGTATTGCTATGACGTCCCTCTTATTTTCTTCCATGTGGTCGAGATTCATTTGCCCATCTAGGTCTGCAGACAGTTTAGGAGAATGACAGGCTGCCCACCACCGCTTTACTTCACCAACCAAGAATTGCACGGGTGCATTATCGATTAATAACAAAGCTACAATCCAGAGGTGTGTGGTACAACTAACATCATTTTGTTGCAGGTATGACCACAGGAAGAGGTACAAGACCAAGGATTGGTGTGTGACACACAGCTCGCGCATCCATTTGTGGCAGAACAGGGTACGACATCCGGTCCATGTGGGTCCTCCACACGACCAGCACACCTTCGATGAGTACCTGCGCTGGCTTCACAGGTCTACGAGGACACATATCAAGCCCCCGTACACTGACGTGGCGATTGACGAGGACTTGGAGGAAGATGTCATCAAAGTTGTGTACGACGTTACCACTAGAGAGGACATACAGCTACAGAGAGCCCCGCTACAAAGATACGTGGTAAGATACTTGAATGGTACAATTTGTTATCCATTTGGTATTAAGTATGTATACTAAAACCGTTCAACCGCATTTCTGTACCCAAGCGACACAATTGTCGAGGCTGTCCAACGAAGCAGCGTACCGGCTTCACGAGTCTAGAGGGCTGGGGCCAGGCATTCTCACGGCTTTTGTGGAGGTAAACATAAACTTGTCCGTTTCGAAAATGTTTATTCAGCGTATATGCGTTTGGGAAATGCACTAACTTTAACGTCTATTTATGTAGAAGGTGAAGAAGAGCTACAGGAAGCTAGCTCAGAAGCTGAGGTGCATGGACACTCCTTATGAGGAATCACCACTCTCGGCGCGGTCGGGTGCCACGTCTTCAGCCTCTTTGAGGACACCAGTCGACTCTTATCAACAGATGACAGGTGCCACTTCTACGGTGCGTACACCACCACATCATAGCGCTGGGAAGGACCCTGCAACCGAGGATGACGATGACGATGACCCCCCGGGCTTCCGCAGACAGCACGACCAGTGGGACGATTGGCCGTAGGACGAGATCGGCATGTCTCAGCTAGGTGGTGCCCCGCTTGGTACCCAAGGAGCCTCACAGGTACTATCAAAGATAGTTTATTTAAATACGTAGGCTCCATGAACTAACGATCATAAAGAATTATAAGTAATCGTGTGTATCATATACTTGCAGGGTACGAGCCGTACACACCGTCGATGCGACCATACCGACGTTGGCTACACTCCCAATGTGTTGCCAACAAATCTGAAGAGACAGAGGCGTCCGAGGGATCCTTACACTCCTGGGTCTTAGTTTGTTAGGTCAAACAAATATTGGCGTCCGAAACTTGCGGGGTTATTTGGTTATGTTATGTCAAACTTATGTCAAAACAATGAAAATGTTATGTGCCAGCTTATCAACTTGCGCACAGACTTCATTTATCTGTTTTATATTCGTTTCTTTGCGTCGCGGCAGCACTGCCGGCGAGATTAAGTACCAACTAGTTCGAGAACCGGCAGTCCCGGTGTATCTCGACACCGGTGGCAATTTTTCATAATCGATTAGTTAAATTGGTGGTTAACCGTATTATGAAAGACGGAAAATAAATCATTGGCTTATCGAATTGTTTATTCGACTGTGAAAAAAATTCAACAAAAAACAGAAATAAATCTACTATTGATTTTACGTCAAGCAATACTTAGAATAACTCCCACTATCGACACGACGCGTTCGGATTAAACCGTTCAGGTACCGCTGGTTGGGCGGCGGGCGCGGCGCCTAGGCGGGCTTGCTGCTCGGGCAGGCGGGACTGGGCGCGATATTTATTCGGCTCTGTCGCGCCACGGATCAGGGCGCGACACTGCCGTGCCAAGGTAGGTGGCGCGGCAAGAGCTGCCACGTCAACGGTCACCGAAACCGGTCGTCGCCACGTCAGACCTCTGCCGCGCCACCATGCATGACGCGGCACAGGCATTTGACCACGCCAGGGCAATAGGCACGGCCAAAAGTGTTAGTTTTAAAAAAAAACTTATAGTGTTATATTTAAAATTAGTTATCAAAAAGTGTTAAAATTAAAAAAAAAATCTCGCCTGCATGGTGGAGATTCTATATATATCCCGGCTTTTTTCAGCTTCCGCTACCGACAGGTCTTTTGGAAACAGCTTCCTCGTAGAAGCATACACTAATGCTAGCTGAAACAAAAAAAACCCCTCTGCCCGAATCATGTTCTTGTCTCGGTGCTGAAATAATAAAGAAGTATTTTTTTGCCTGTTTTGGTCCACACCAGCATCCTGCCATCAACACCGGGAGTTGGACGAGCATCGATGCCCACGCTGTGAAAACATGTTACGTCTTGGCATCGGTAGAGGTGGCAGAAGAAAAAAAATCGGCATCGACTACGGTTGTGGGTAGTTTTCTATATCTATACCTCTATATACCTGTATCTAATACTAAAGAGATAAAATTTCTGCCACTAATAATTTTTCATCCACCTTAACCTAAAGTGGCTCAGTTTCGGCTTGGAAAAAAAAATCCCGTGTCCGTGTTTCTCGATGAGATGGAAACGTTTTCAGGAAAAAAAAATCCCATCTTGCGACCTTTTATCATGAAAGACGTTCCCGCTCATGGAAACCAGGACCCACGGAAGGCATTAACGTGTTTGTCTGTTTTCCTTTTATCTCATATATTTGTTTATTTTGCAAAACTTCGAGCGAAACAAAACAATGGACTAGAGAATTTGACGCTGACATGCAGCTACTCAGAACATTGCACTTTTTTGTGTTAGCCATGTTAGTAAGGATGGTTTATTATATCTGGATATTTTGACAAAAGTATATGGCTTATTATATCTAGATATTTTTGTAACATAGCGATACACTACTACTGGAATGAATTTGCGCAGCGTGGCCAAAACACGCTCCGTGGCGGGCACCTTTTTTGCCCGCCACGGTTAACCGGTGGCCGGCCAGCGAGGCCGGCCACCGGGGCGCCCGCTGTGGGAAATTGGTTTACCGCGGCGGGCCACCTTACCTGCCCGCCGCAGAAAATCGTTATTTACCGCGGCGGGCGGTATGAATAGCCCGCCGCGGTTAATACGGTTTACCATAGCGGGCGCTTTAAACTGCCCGCCGCGGTAAGGACTTGATTTACCGAGGCGGGCGTTTTATGTTGCCCGCCGCGGTAAAGCCTGTACATATACAGACCTCAGACCCTCCTTCTTCTCCACGGGTCTTCCTCTCTCAAAACTCATGGGGGAGGCTTTGCCCTAAAATTTGAGGAAACTTTTGATTTGAGTTGAAGGGCTTGGATTTGAGGGAGGAGGACATCATAAGAGGTTCATAAAGGCTCTCCCTCTCTCCTTCCATCCTCTCTCTTTATTTCCATCACCTAGAGTTCTCTTTAGATCTAGATCTAGATCTAGATCAATTTTAATGGAAAAAATGATGTCATGTATTTCTTTAACTTTAGATTCATCATAGATGCATGCTTCATCTTTCACATCGTCATTTCCTCTCTTTTTCATGATTTTGGACGTAAAAATCATCAATTTCTCCTAATTCTTCTTTATTTAATGTTGATTGTGATGGATAATGTTCGCAGATACGATGGATAGATCGGAATGGATGTACCGGATCGATAGAGTGAATGATCCGCGGTACCTCTTTGAATTAAGGAAGTTTATTGCGGCTGGTAAAGCTCACCGTGAGAGACTGAAGCGGATGACAACCATATGTCCATGTTCTCGTTGCAAGAACCTGAAAGCCCACTGAGACAGCGAGGTGCAAACTCATTTGATCATGTATGGTTTCATCGAGGGCTACACAGTCTGGACATTTCACGGCGAAAGAGTTGGTGCGAGTGGCGCTGCATCTGGAGTTACCTCTTCGACGCCGACGACGACAGCACCACCGGTGAATAAAGATCCTTCCGCAGCAGCTGCGCCAGCCGACAGTGACAACAGTTGTCGTGATTACATCACGGTGGATGATGTAATGCAAGACATGGCCGACGAAGCCGGCGACGGTGTTGATGGTCAGGATACTGTGAGCCAACCCGAGGATGTGCAGCTTGTTGAAGATCTAGTCAAACACTTCGATGAAGACGACGTTGTGTTGGGTTGCCCAAAGTGGTTGGAGAATTTCAGAGAGTTGAAACAGGCGGCAGTTGATCCTCTCTATAAGGACGGCGGCGATTGTCCAAAGGACTGCACGGCGCTCCGTTTTAACCTCCATATGTTGATGTTGAAGGCTCGTCATGGTTGGTCTGACACTAGCTTCAATGAGTTGTTAAGCTACCTTGCCACCACGTACCCAACGGCTAACAAGGTGCCCGCCAATACTTATCGGGCCAAGAAGCTGATCCGGCCAGTGGCGATGAAGCTTAGAAAGTTTGATGCATGCCCTAACCACTGCATCCTGTATCGGGGCAATGAGTATGAGAATTTGACGAGTTGTCCGCACTGCGGCTTTAGTCGGTACAAGAAAAATGCTGGTTGTCGCGTGGATGCAGAAGACGAGGGAGGCTTGCGGGGTGGTCGGAAGAAGAACAAGAAGGGGGCAAAGAAGAGCAGTGTGGCCAAACAGATCTCGGCTCAGCAGGACGATGAAGAAGAGGGTTACACGCACAGGAAAAGTCCAGCACTAGGATGGCTTGTATACCAGATACAAGCAACCAGTTTAAAAGCGATGTGATGACAATGGGGCAAATCTGAGCCAACTACTACTACTTTACTACTCTAGTACTACTCTACTTTACTACTCTATAACTGTGTCTATACAACTGAAATATGTATTCATTGTAGCTTTCCAATGGCGGAGGAACCGATAAGCGAATGGCGCGACCCTACCCCTAGTGCATCATCATCAACTAGCCTCGAGAGCCAAGTGTCCATGACCCCTAGGCCAACAAAGAAACGTCATACAGAGGACGATGATGATCCGACCTACCAACCGAGGGACGACGAAGTTGAAAGTGCGCGGTCTCCAAACCCTGAACAGATGCCGATGGTGCCTCGAGAATTGAATTTCGAGGAGGAAGAAGTCAGTGACAAAGAACCCCCCGCTCCATCTCCAACCACTTCAGGCAAGTCTAGTGGTCAGAGGACAAAGCTGAGAAGGGGGGAACATGGGAGGCACCGGAGGGAAATCCACGGCGAAGTCCATGTGATCCATGAGGTGGGACCAGAGGGAAACCCGTTGTCGCCACCCACGGTCCTTGCCAAGTTCAGCAACCAGGTGGCATGTATAGTCAAGGACAAGGTGGAGATCACTTGGGCGGAGTGGAACAATGTCCCGGTCGACTACAAGACACATATCTGGGGTGAGGTGACGAGGAGCTTCCATTATCCCGAGGACGCCGATCTAGACAAGTGCAGGGAGTGGGTCATGCACGTGGCAGGAAGAGCCTTTAGAAACTTCAAGTCCATGCTGACCAGGTACTACCTGAAGCTAGGCAAGTCACCCTGTGTCAAATACACTATGGTGAAGGAACATCACTGGGAAGAGTTCTGCAAACAAAGAACAACAGAAGAAGCAAAGGCAAAGAGCGCCAAGTTCAGCGCACTCGCAAAGAAGAACCTACACCCCCACCACTTGGGCATGACTGGGTTTGCTGGTAAGAGGCCCCAGTGGCGGGAGGAAGAAAGGGCTAGAGCTGCCGCCGGGCTTCCCGATCCGTACGACGGTGTAGACTTGAGGGCTAAGGACTTCATTTATGCCCGCAAGCCGAAGAAGCTCAAGGAGGGCGCGAGCAAGTTCATTGAGCCGAAGTTCGAGGAGGTGGAGAGGGCTCTCATCCAGGCCGCTAAATCCAAGGATAGCTTCGAGGTTCGCAGGGGCCAGGACTTGCTGACCCTAGCGCTGGGAACCCCCGAGCACCGTGGCCGCGTCCGTGGCATGTCGTCGAAGATGAGCTGGAACTCAGTGGAGTCATGGCAATCCAACGCTGCCACATACCAGTCAAGGCAGAGGTACAAGGAGGGCATCTTTCAGAAGGGCTATGATCAAGGCATGGCCGAAATGATCAGTCGGTCCATAAAAGAAGCCTTCACGAGCAATGACCCAGATATGGTGTCGATGAGGTCACAGATGCTTCGCCAGGCAGGCGTGGCCGTGCCACAAGTTCCACAAGGGCAGACACAAGGGCAGCCACTGCCGATGATCGAGGATTGCCCAAGGCACCCCGTCGACGACATTCGGCAACCCATGCGCGTCAACCTCAACATTCCGTTCGGCAGGGCGAAAAAGTTGATCGTGGGTGAGGGTTACATGCACCCCAAAGAAGATATCAAAGATTTCAACCAAGACCAGATCCCTGCCAACTATGCTGCCGTGATACTTACATGGTATGCGACCCAATACGAAGAATTTGAAATGGAATATCCAACTGCACAAGGGGTAACGATCCTTGGAGCTGCCATTGGTTCCGAAGTCCTGTGGAACAAGGACGACATAGAGATCATTCTCTCGACGCCGACTTCTACGCCGATGGCGACACCAGCATCACAACCATCCATTGCCGGATCTTGTCCCCCCGATGATCCGGATCACGGCGACGGCGATGACGAAGGCAATGGCGGGGATGACAAGGGAAGGAAGTCACCCTGAGGCACAAGCCCTCACCCTCGTTCTCATCCTCCAACAACAAGTCCACCCGCACCTCCCGATAGTCTGTCTAAGGGCACAAGCAAAGGACCGGGAGGCATGGAGGAACCGGGGGCAAAGACACCGCCTGCTGCCATTGCGAGCACAAGCCACTGTCCTCCACCGCCGGCGAAGACTAAAGGCGACCAAGGGCATCTCACATACTCACTTGAGTTCGAAAGGTATGGTAGCGGCGAGCATAATTTGCTAATAACTTTTCTTTGCCATAATATGGTACTAACATTTCTATCCCAGGCCAAGATCACCTTTCCATCTATTTCCTGAATCGGATGACTGCCCCGGCCATTACGAGCATGGGAAGTTCATGATAACCAAGGCCCAGTTCGTTGACGAGGAAAGGTGGGAGACAAGGAGGTTTCATCTCTGGTACATGGAAGCGGCAAAAGCTGGCCTATATGGTTTTCTAGTCAAGGTTGTGGCAGAGTACTTCCACTTGCCCGGCAACGATGTAGAACTCCCCGTAGACTTCCACGACATGTACAGACTACTACGGGAACAAGACCTTGACATCGCCCAAGTCACCTTGTTCTCTATGTAAGTGATGAATTGCGAGTTTCATATATCACCTGCCTTTGAATCGGTCAAGACTACTTATATATGCCACGATGGCTTGTCCTTGCAGGTTGATGGCCTATATATCCAAGGAACTAAAACTTGATGTTATCTATCTATCTCCAATGCATATTGCTCAAAGAGTCATCATTGGTTACCACCTAGATGACAATCATCCAACCATGAAAGACTTGACCAAGCGACAGAGAGAGGCGCATAGGAAGAAACTGATGGACAATGAGAAGTTGAACATTTCAAGGTACATACTAGGAGCAATGAAGAAGATCAGGAGAAATGGGTGTATCGTAGCTGCCTACCACTTTGGGTAAGTCGAAGACATGCCTGTAGAGATAAGTGGGTAGCTAGCTAGTATTATTATTTCTCATTGTAACCTGTATTTTGTTTCAATGGCGCAGCCAAGGCCTCGAGGGTCACTGGGTTGCATTTATCATCTACCCTCAGGATGGCAGGGCCTGCGTATTTGATTCGTTGAGAATGCCAAACTTAAAAGGGTACAAGGCCTTTGAAGATTGCCTCAGAGTGTAAGTGACTGAACTGTCTTCTCATATGCGTTCTAATGCCCTGCCTAATACTAGTACATTTCATATAACGCTTATAAGGAGTACGTGAAGGATCCTGAATGCTATGATCGAAGAACAGAGAATTTTAAGGCTAAGCATAAGAACCGCATCAAAATCAGACGCAACTTTCCGGTAAGTATTTGAAAGGTTTAATTGTGCGTTCTGTTCATAAGCGTTCTAATGCCTGTATTCTAATGCTTGTGTATCGATCATGCAGTGTGCCAAACAACCGGTAGGATCACAAACCTGTGGCTTCTACGTCTGTGAGTACCTGAGGGAGTGCAAGCAGTACAGCAGCAGTTGGAGGGTGCTCAAGAATGGATTGAACTGGTGGAGAGACGTGCAGAGCACCCAACACTCCTTCAAGCAGACAAAGGCGGACATATGTAAGTTTGTCTTAGACAAATGCGTGCTTGAAGGGAGCACGTTCTTCAATGAGAACAGCCAGCTAGCGATTTTACCGGAGTACGAGAGGCTGAGGAAATGGCCCACGATGATGCGTCCGCAAGATTACTCCTTAGGGCATGTATAACGACTTTAATATGTAAATGTAATGAATTAACAATGACAAGAACGACTAAGTGAATGTATATATATGTATATTATCTCATGTGTAATGCCTGCATACTTTTTAAGTTTAATTTGTGAAATCTGGATGTGATTTGAATTTGAATTTGAATTTAATTATATGGCTGCTGTATTTTTTTTTAATTCAGGAAATAATTTACCAAGGCGGGCAAATAATAATGCCCGCCACGGCTAACGAACATAACCGCGGCGGGCTCTGTACCGTGTCCGCCGCGGTAAAATAATTTACCGCGGCGGGCGGTTCAACGTGACCGCCGTGGTAAAAGTATGTTTACCGCGGCGGGCACGTTACACCGCCCGCCGTGGTAAATCGGTTAACCGCGGCGGGCAAAGCCGCCCGCCGCGGTTAAGCCACGATTTACCGTGGCCTCTAGGCCGCGGCGGACGGCTTTGCCCGCCGCGGAAAATCAAAAACGTCCGCCTCCATTAAAGTTTGTGTAGTAGTGATAGTTTCAGATTGCAATTATTGCTGTGCAGTTTTTTTCCCCTCTTTTTAGCTTCTACCTTTCTGTTGGCTCGGAACGTATAACCAATAACCAGCATGTAAACCTGTTGTACCCGTTCATTTTTCACCTCTACTTAATGCAAAGGCAGACCGTTCCAAGCTAAAAAATATCAAGATATTTTGACAAAAATATGTGCCTTTTCTTTTCTTGACTCAATTAATTACAAACATAATATTTAACGGTCATTTTCATTCTGGATCCACTACAGCCGTGACAGCAAACAGGCTCCCGCCGAGGTGCGCGGCGGGTGTCAACCTAGAGGCGTTGCAATGCCCCAATCACGCTGGAGCTAATGACGGACCCGGTAACGGAGCAAATATTGTCCACAAATGACTTACATTATGAGTTTCGCTTCTTATATCGAGGTTAACTATTATGTCTCGAGCTTATATTATGAATGTCATGATTATCATGTAGATTTGAAATTCTGTAAGAAGAATAAAATTAAACATACATAGATATGTACTGTTTGCATTGTCATTTCGTATGAACGCGTAGTTTTATCTTCCGTTGCAATGCGCGGGCATGTTTGCTAGTAATACAAAATTTCTGCCACTAATTTTTTTTTGTCCAACCACCCGCTGCGATTTTTCTGTATTCCAGTCGGATGGAAACTTCCGTTTCTTCATGAAAACATTGACCTTGTGCCCATCCATGTCCTTTTCCAATTCATTTTTTATTTTTTCTATTTTCTATCGCCTTTTTCCCTATTAGTTCCGTAACTTTTTTGTTTCTTCCTTTTTTTCTCTCGCTGAGCACGCACACAATGTAGCTGCCGCCACTGTGGTAGTCGTGGTCCATGGCGCCACTAACACCTCGGTGCAGCAAATCGGTATGGGAATCGAATTGAATTAGAAGCAAAAACAACAGCTTTGATCAGAAAATTCCCTGGTATGTTCAACATGAAATCTTTTTTTTGGGCCCCCTTTTCCTATTTGTATTAGAGATCTTTGTTGAAACTGATATTGAAAGTTGCTATTGCGAGCTCCTGGTCTCGCAGAATATGAATCCTAGCCTAGCCGGGCCCAACGATGCTCTTGATCTCGCTGGACATGGAGAAGCAAGATCTGCTTCCTGTTGTTGTTACTCTAGGTTTTTTCACCATTACTCTTATCCTTTAATTTTACAATTTGTAAAATATGTAATGGCCCTTTAAATTATATATGTACGTGCTCCTCCAGTCTTTTTCCAAGATACGGGCTCATCAGTTTATTTATTTATATAATTGTGTGAATGTCAAAGGTTAATCGCCGTCCTGTACGTCCGATAAGGCAGGCAGTGCAATGTGCCGTGGACTATGGTGTGTACATGTCCCCTCCATGGCTCATGGGTGGGTAAGGGCCCATTTGGTAGATCTCCGACAAGCCAAAACAACTTCAGTTGTGGCTTTAATTGTGAAACAGATTCATAGCTTTAGTTGTGGCTTCAACTGTGAAACAGATTCACTTTGGTGGCTGAAGTAGTTTTTTATGAATCACTTGACAAAATAGAGTCACCTGATAGTCTAAAAGGATAAAATGTTCATTGTACACTTTTTTTTTCTTTCTACCTTATCCGTTCACCCGCATACCGCACATACTCATCTTCAACCCCCGGCCCCTATGCCCCCACCGCCCCGCGGCCACGCGCCCCCACGCGGGGTTGTCCGCGCGCCTCACCAGCACCGTCGCCTCGGGCTGCCTGTCGTGTCGCCGGGGCTGAAGCGGTCGTCGTGCACGTGCTCGCCCACCAACTACCCGGGCTCCTACCGCTGCGCCCTGCACAGGGGCCAAGGAGGTGGCAAGGGCCTCGCTCCCGGCTCCAGCGCTCGTGTCCAGCAGGCTCAGCGCCCCGCGGCGTGCGTCGATGGCCAACCCGCTGGTGCGTCAAGGGCAAAGGAGTTCCATGGCCGTGATGGGGCTCGCTACCGCCAGACGAAGCCGGAAGAGGCCACAAATTTCTGGTCCAACTCTCTCTCCTCCCATGTCTCAGCTCAACGCGAATTACGGGGCTGCTTCTTAGGATCTGACCAGCTTGAAGGCGTTTGGCTGGAGCCGAAAAACGGATTCAAGAGCTGGGTAAAAATCTGTATCAAACGGAGCCTAACTTTATCTTGACCTAGCTAGAATGCATATGCTACTACCTAGCTATAAAAATATCTCGCAATGGTTTTCTACTTTCGAGGGAAAAAGCAATAGTGGCAGTGGTACGAATCTACTGTAACATTGCAAAAAGCAATAGTACGAACCCAAAATTTATAATATAACGGCGTGTTTAGTTCATGAATTTTGAGAATTCAGCTACGGTAGCACTTTTGTTTTTATTTGACAATTAGTGTTCAATCATGGACTAATTAAGCTCAAAACGTTCGTCTCGCAATTTCCAACAAAACTATGCAATTAGTTTTATTTTCATCTACATTTAATGTTCTATACACGTATCGTAAGATTCAATGTGATGGCTACTATAACACTTTTTAGAAAACTTTTTTTTAGAACTAAACAAGCACTAACTGCATCTTCATGATTTGCGTGTGATAGTGCAATCTAGTATATGTAGCCTATTAATCTAACACTTGCAAGGACGACGATAAGCTGGCCAACAAGGATACTAGCTAGCTAGCTGCTGCTGCTGCACGGTTTAATAATAATTAAGTAAATTTCACACGTAGCAGTGCAACTAATTAACTAGGCGACCGATCGATGTGTCACCATTGTGGTATTAGTATATATGAGCTTTCTCTAGAGACATCGTCGTAGCAGCTAGGCGGTAACGTGTCGAATCTTTGCCTCGTTCGAGGACGCTTTTTCCACGATAAGCAAACTGGTCTTCAGTCCAACGTACGAGTTTACCTGAAGCCAAGCGACACACGACGCCCATGCACCCGTGTCTGCCTCGCGGGGCGCACCGGGTGCTTGCTTGCCGTGCTGCCGCGCAAGATTTCCGGGAGAATATTCTGGTATGTTTTGGTGTATATCTCTTGCAACTAGGGGCAGTCCCAACGGTTTATTAATAATGGTTTTTATCCTCATTAAATGACTTGTCACGTAGATAAAACGCTGACATGGCAACGTAATTAATGAAGAAAGAGAGCAAAAATCTTAGAAATGGTTTCCTCATAAAGAAATAAGGTCTTCTCTTCACCCAATGCACCAAGAAACCATGAAATCGTCATTGTGGAGAAACCACCAGTTTCTAGAGGGCTCGTGCCGCACTCCCATTGGAGGAAGAAGATAGAGTTAGAAGAGAGAAAGAGAAAATAATTATTACTCATAGAAACCATGGGTCGGAAAGCAGTACTTTTTTGGTGCGGTATCCTATGTTATAGAAACTACTAGTTTCTTTTATTGGGACTGCCCTAAAAAGAACAGAGTGCGTCCGCATGTATAATTCTCCTTGATTAAATATTACCTGTCATGTAATAGAGGAATCATGGCAAAATAGGAAGTAGAAAATTATTGTGCTATCCATATACACATTACATATTTGCATGCACCAGCATACATGGCAATGAGCAAAAAGAAAGAGAATTAACACAGAAGGAAAGAGAATTAAGATAGAAGGAATATCTTTGCATTTCTGAGAACCTTGCCAAATCTATCTATATTTAATTGCTTCCCCTCTTTGCATTTTCAAAAGGGATAGCTTTTTCCTCCTTTCATTTGGTTTCACACTCACGTGTTCCATCGCCCTCGTTTGCTGTTTCAGGCAGTGTGCCCGTGCGTTGCTACGGAACAACTAAATCTTTTGTACTAATCTCCTACAACTAAAAAGAACAAAGTGTGGATATTTTTTTGTGCGACATTTGTTTTGGTTCGTCCGTCTGAACACACCTGCGATCTCACGACATCTCCCGCATGCATAATTCGTCTTGATTGAATATTGCCTGTTATGTGATAGAGGAATCACAGCAAAATAGGAAGTAGAAAATTATTGTGCTATTCATATACACATTGCATGTTTGCATGCACCAGCATACATAGTAATGAGCAAAAGGAAAGAGAATTAACACAGAAGGAAAGAGAATTAAGACAAAAGGAACCTCTTTGTATTTCTGAGAACCTTGTCAAATCTGCCTACATTTAATTATTTCCCTCTTTGCATTTGCAAAAGGGACAGTTTTTTTCTCCTTTCATTTGGTTTCACGCTCACGTGTTCAATCGCCCTCGCTTACTGTTTCAGGTAGCGTGCCCGTGAGTCGCTACGGGGCAACTAAATCTTTTGTACTAAAAACACATGGATCGTACGATAAGATAACAATACTGTTAAATTAAATACCGATGTTAAAGTGACATTTAATTCAAAAGGCAAAGTTCGTGAAATTAACATAGTCACGGAGAGCGTGGCGTCGCAGGCTCACAAACTCTACTGCATAGACTTTTTCGTGATATGGCTAAGATAATATTTTATATCGGTAGAAAGAATTCTCCGATATCTATTTCTTTCATGCGCCAATAAATCTATAAATAAGTTCCGCTGCATCTCCATATAATCCTGTACACACAGGTTTGAGTATATATGTAAATATTACTGCCTGTCACATGGATAATACTGCGTGTCTTAAAAAATCTCTCATAAAATTTTAAAACAAAGTATGTTATACTCACCGTATAAATATGTGTGGCTTTAGGACTATTCCACACAAACATATATTGGTATCCACTTGAGTGTCTGTTCCAAGATGTTGAATTAGGTGTTGTAATTCTTAATTTCGACACATTTTCTAGGTCAAGGCAACCAATGGTGACACTTTTCTTAATGGTGCATAATTTTATGGTGCACCTCTTGACTATCTGAGTAAGGACAAGTTAGCACTGCAAATGCTCAGAAAAGCTACTGAGAAGGCTAAGGTTGAGTTTTCCTCCACTATGCATACTAAAATCTATGTCCCCGTTTATCATTGTCGATGCTTTTGATGCAAAGCAATTCAACATTACCATGATCAGATATAAGTTTGAATCTGTTATGAGCAATCTCATAGAGGGACTCTTATCCTTTATGTGATCTGCCTCAAGGATATTGGCAGGACGATGGACCCATGTTGGAATGTCGCACCAAAAATTGTTCACATTTTGTCCACGATTTATTCCCCATGAATACATGCGGGTACTATGATAACACTAACTACACCAAATGAAAGATTAGAGAGAATTTGCATTGCCTCCAGAAGAATTTATTTATTAAGTTCTTTGAACTCTACAAATAGTTTTGAAATATTTGTTTGCATGTCTTACCTCGTACCCTAATTTAAAATTTTGTAGTTTAATTAGAATATTTAGGTGATTGCATATATATAATATTCAATACAAGAATAATCTATGCATGATCTTCTTGAAAGATTTCTGCAGTGTAAAGACATCTTCGTTTTTCATGCATGCCCATGCTAACGCTACGGTAAAAACAAAAAGACAATATATCAATTAAAAAATAAAAACAAAACTCATGCTCAAAGTCAAAGAGATAAATTATAGATGCTTGAATTTTATCATCCATTATCTACTGACGTGCCTAAAAAATAGACTGAATAAACAATTAAACATAGATAGAAAACTAAATTAATGAAAGGATCATTGCAGGACATCAATCATCTCATAGCTTCGGACAATATCGCAAAGCTACTAAAAACTGTAACCGTGCCCTCACTTCAAACATTGTCTAGATAAATGGATTACAATGAAAGAAATGGATATCGGAGATTTCTTCCTGCCAATATAAAATATTATATTAGCCGTATCACGGAAAGGTCTATAAAGTAGAGTTTGTGAGCCTGCGACGCCGCGCACTCCGTGACTGTGTTAAATTCATAAACTTTGCTTTTTGCATTAAATATCACTTTAACATTGGTATTTAATTTTTACAGTATTGTTATCTTATCGTACGATCCGTATATTTTTAGTATAAATTGTTAGTTATCCTGTAGCAACGCACGAACACGCTACCTAGTATACTCTTAAATAAGCAAGATGCAATTTTGCGTTCAATTATTGAAGTTTTTAATAAGCTACCGTAAGTTTGACCAAGTTGGTTGAAAAATAGTATTAACATGTATGACTCAAATAGCGGTAAACTATGAGAATATAATTTTTATGGCTGATCTAATGATATTTATTTAGCATGATAAAATGTTGGGTTTCTTTTCTAATATAAATCTGGTCAAATTTCGTATCAGTTGACTTAGCAATTGTATCTTTTCGAGGACGGAGTGAGTCTATATGTGTGGGCGTGGCATAGAAAAACCTAGAGAATAGAGGGATCTAGAGATATGGGCACCATCAATTAGTACATGCGAGAGAGAAATTTAAGTGTTAAATAATCCAGAGAAGAAATTTGGTGATGATATGCGTATCTATCCCGTAGGACTTTTGGGAAGACTTTTGCTTAGTATAAGGTGCCCGGTTTAAATATCTTGACTCGAGACACTGCTATGATCGCTCCCAATATTTTTGGAGACTCAAGTTTTTTTTTAAAAAAAGATTCATGTTTGGATTACTAAGTTTTAATGAGCGAGTAGGCAATGATGATTCACTATATACCCAATAATAAAAGGAAGTCATGGTGAAGATTTGCATATATAAAAGTAGCTGATCGATCAACTCTCGGGCCATGCTTCTATATAGGCTAGCAATTTTAAGAGACGCAATTTTTTTTTGAAAATACATACATATACAAATACATATGTACATTGAGTTAGTTTTTTTTCATACAATCCTAAAAATTTTAATATTATTTTATAGGAGCATCTAGTATCCATGAACAAAGGAAAATGGTGTTTTAATAATGAGCAAATATGGGTATTTTAGATGTAGTTTCAAGGGATTATTACTTTAGGTTGTCTTTCATGGCGACACTACTCGCGGGTAAATAATTAGAAGCACAATGGATCTTGTGGATGTTATTGTCAACAATGATTGAATCTTGGTCACATGTTTTGCTTTTCTTTTTAGGAATCCCTAGGGTTTCACCATTTTTATGGTGTGTCATGTGAGAATAATAACGTGGAGGCGCAAAAGTGAGTTAATGGTAGAACTGCTAAATGCAGTACTTCCAACTAGTTTCACAACAGGGGAAATTATTATGCATAGTGCACGCATGGTAAGGCACCTCCTAGTGTGTGACATTTCGACAACTATACCCTATCCCATTCCCTACCTCTCACAGTCATGAACCTTGTTCATGAAGCCTGCCTTGCTGTCTCTTTCACCTTCATGCCACATCAATCGCGACAAGTCGCTTGGTGCAAGCGCGTGATTGTGGATCTAGATTCTAGAATCTATCAATTGTTAGTCGTCACTCGTATTCATATATACATGCATCGTGTACCAAGTATTTCAGCGATCGAAATCATCTGGCAGAAGGGATTAGATGCCAGTATTAATTACTTTTGAGTGTGCTGTAAAAGTCCTTACTAGTTATGATGTCTTCAGTGTATTATTGTGTGTAGCATCTTGCATCAAACAGATTCGTGGTTCCTAAGGCCTAATAAAACAAAAACAGGCTGGATTATTTATTATATATGCTATATATGCATATTTCGCCGTGTACTGTACGTGTTGTGCGCAAGCATGAACTCCTCCAATAGTCAAAAGGGGCAAGCATGCAAGGGCGCCAACAGTCCATGCATGGGTATCGCTATCCATGCATGCTTTTAACCTGGACCTGCCCAAAGAAACGGGACTATAACCCATCAGCAACTAGCTCTGTTTATACATTATCCTAGTGCATAAATATATGCACACTTGCCGTTTAACCAAAACGGTCTGTACTTACGTGTTCATCAAACAAGGGAGCATCTGCTCAAAAAAAAAAATCAAACAAGGGAGCAGCCCATGCACACGTCGAAATAAAATGGTTTCCCTGCATGCAGGCTGTGTGGCATCACCGAATGCGTCATTTCTAAGCTCCTGATCGTGACCATTTTCAAATATCACAGCACGATATATAAATATGGTGTACATATTTTAATTTATATAGATAGATAGAAGATCCCTTGTTGGCCGGCCCTTGGGCATTAGTTTTAGCGGCAGCTAGAGCCAGGGTACCTAGGTGACCCTTGGGGAGTCGCCTAGGGCCGCCTCGCGGCGTGCACGTTCGTGCATGGCGCATGCAGACACGTAGCACTCCCCGGCCCCACGCTTGACATGGACCAATGGCGTCAGATCACGGCCTAACCATCACTACTAGAGAACAGACTTTAGAACGATGTCCCAAATTAGCATTAGCCTCGGCATTTTTTGCCCCCGGGACTAAAGGACCCTTTAGTCCTGGTTGGTAATACCAACCGGTACTAAAGGTCCCTGCCCAACGGTCGTCCGCGGGGCAGGGATCTTTAGTCCCGGCTGGTATTACCAACCGGGACTAAAGGTTTACCTTTAGTCCCGGTTCGTAATACCAACCGGGACTAAAGCTTTTAGTCCCGGTTTGGGTAATTTCCCGGGAATAAAGATTAATCTTTAGTCCCGGTTTGGACCCCTAACCGGGATTAATTATCCCGGCCTATAATCCAGCTCATTTCTTCCTCCCCGAGCCCGAGCCATTCCATTCAAACTCACTGCCTCTGTTCTTCAACTTGCTGTTGTTCTTGCTCTCTCCCCCTCCATTGGTGTTGCTCTTCGATTTTGGAGGTAACAAACTTAATCATCTTATGTTTTATTAGTAGCTTATCTCATTTTGCGATATAGATGCATGTGTAACTTTATATGTTGGACTTTATTATGATTTTATATGTCATTTTTAGCTCAAAATCACATGATGATTTGCATATATGTTTGGATAAACAAAAGTTAAATTAGTTCATCAAAATCACGCCTCGCTCGTCCTCGCTGGAGCACGCGCCATCCTCGTCCCCGATGGCTTACGTAATCTTAGAATTAATTTTTCCATGAAATGAAAAACTTAGAAAATAGTTAGAAAATTGTAGAAAATCCGTACTAGCCGAGCGGTAACGGACGTCAAGGAGGAGCTTTGATTCTACGAGGGAGAGCGGCAACGGTCGTAGAAGACCGTGTTCCCTTTCTCATAGAATCGGAGCTCTTCCTTAGCAAGTACGGTGCCGTCCGGTGGAGAAATGCTCGCCGAGATGATCACGTAAGCAAGGTCAACTAGTACGAATGGTTATTTATTGAAACATGTTTTTGAGCTATAATTTGATGGATATTTGATAACTTCGGACCTACAAATGTCATCTACAAATGTTACTATCCTCGGTAACCTAAACGCCCACGAGCTCACCGATGTCGAGCAAGTCACTTAGAATTATTTTTTTCATGAAATAAAATACTTAGAAATCATGCCTTTTATTTTTTAGAATTAAATTTTTCATGAAATGAAAAACTTAGTAAATAGTTAGAAAATTATAGAAAATCCATACTAGTTGAACTTGCGGACCGTGTTCAGCTCGGCCAACATGTTCTCTGCCGAGCGGTAACGGACGTTAAGGAGGAACTTTGATGCTACGAGGGAGAGCGGCAACGGTCGTGGAAGACCGTGTTCCCTTTCTCGTAGAATCGGAGCTCTTCCTTGGCTAAGTACGGTGCCGTCCGGTGGGGAAATGCTGGCCGAGATGATCACGTAAGCAAGGTCAACTAGTACGGATGATTATTTATTGAAACATGTGAAATCCGTACTAGTTTTGTTTAAATATATCATTTTAGAAAATATAAAATTTACACTAGTTTACAAAAATAAGTATAGAAAGTAGATGACAACTGGTACCGGATTATCGGCCTCTCGTTCGGTTGCGAAACGACTGAGGCCAGAACTCCCTCTCATTATCTGCGGCAAGTGTAAGCAGAAGATTGTGATGGAGTACCGAGTCAAGAGACAGGGACCCAACAAGGGTCGTGTTTTCTACAAATGCCTGGATCACGATGTGAGTTTCTTACGCATTTTATCTGTATGGCTAATTGACCTGCTTTTCTTGAATATTTTTGACTAAATAATTTTTGGCTTTAATTACAGTGGGAGGGCAATGGATGCGATGGTTGGTACTGGGAGGAAGATTATGCTACATACGTGCAGAATTTGGGTGCGCTTGAGGTAGCGGCTACTGCTGATGAGGCAGTGAGCCAGCAGGAGAAGCTTATTGATATTCAATAGAAGAATGATTTGTCTGTTTTAGTTGCGTACGATCACGAAATAATTATGTTATTGAAGTGCATTGTAGTTTTAGTTTGTTTAGTGATAGTTGGGATTGCTTACGTTGTAGCCAGACTTAGTTAATTAATCAACCGTGTGTGTGTCATTTATGTTGTGTAATAAAATACTAAATTATGTTCAAGGTTTTCATAATTTGTCGTGTAATACAGATTATGTCACGCCATTGGATGTACAATGCCGATCGCCGCTCCCAAGACTTTATTGAGGGCTTGCACTATTTCTTAGGTGTGGCCGAGGCAAATAAGCGGGATGGTTTCATGTGCTGTCCATGTGCCCTATGTAAGAATTTAAAGGAATATTCAAGCTCAATGAGTCTTCATTCACATTTGCTTAAGTCAGGTTTCATGTCAAACTATATATGTTGGACTAAGCATGGAGAAAGCGGGATCATGATGGAAGAAGGTGAAGGGGAAGATTTAGACATTGATGATATTATTGCTCAGTATGGTGCCTTTGATGATACTACAATGGGGGGAGATGAAGAAGAGGTAGCGGTAGAAGATGATCTCGGTGATGCTCTTGGCGATGCCATTCGTGATGCACAACAAGAATGGGAAAGTGAAAAAGAGAAAGTTAAGTTCGAGCGCATGCTTGAGGATCATAGGAAGTTGCTATACCCGACGGCCGAAGAGGGGCAAAAAAAGCTAGGTACAACACTGGAATTGCTACAGTGGAAGGCAAAGAATGATATATCCGACAAGGCATTTGGGAATTTATTGAACCTTATAAAGAAGATGCTTTCGAAGCCAAATGAATTGTCCACCACTACGTACGAAGCAAAAAAGGTTGTCTGCCCATTGGGATTAAAAATCCAGAAGATACATGCATGTCCTAATGACTGCATCCTCTACCATGGCAATGAATACGAGAATTTGGATGAATGCCCGGTATGTAAAGCATCGCGGTATAAGATCAGGCACGATGATCCTGGTGACATCGAGGGTGAACAACGTCCTAGAAAGAAAATCCCTGCCAAGGTTATGTGGTATGCTCCTATAATACCATGCTTAAAACGTTTGTTCAGAAATAAAGACCATGCAAAGTTGTTGCGGTGGTATAAAGAAGACCGTAAGGTAGACAATATGCTGAGACACCTAGCTGATGGGTCCCAGTGGAGAGCGATAGACAGGGAATTTCCAGAGTTTGCAAATGAGGCTAGAAACTTAAGGTTCGCCTTAAGTACAGATGGTATAAATCCTTTTGGAGAGCAGAGCACTAGTCATAGCACTTGGCCAGTTACTCTATGTATCTACAACCTTCCTCCATGGTTATGTATGAAGCGGAAGTTCATTATGATGCCGATCCTCATCCAAGGTCCGAGGTAACCTGGCAACGATATTGATGTCTATCTGAAGCCATTAGTTGAAGAACTTCTAGTTTTATGGAACAAACCAGGTGTACGTGTCTGGGATGAGTACAAACAAGAACACTTTGACCTACGAGCAATGTTGTTCGTAACAATCAATGATTGGCCTGCTTTAAGTAATCTTTCAGGTTAGACAAACAAAGGATATAATGCATGCACACATTGTTTTGATGACCTTGACAGTATATATTTGAAAAGATGTTGAAAGGTCATGTACCTTGGCCATCGTCGATTCCTTCCGTTGAATCACCAAGTAAGAAAGAAAGGGAAGCATTTTAAAGGTAAGCCAGACCATCGGAAGAAGCCTCATAACTGAACCGGGGAAGATGTACTCGCAATGGTCAAGAATGTGAAAGTAGTATTTGGAAAGGGACAAGGCAGTAAATCTGTTCCCAAAGATGCTAAGGGACACGCACCCATGTGGAAGAAGAATTTCATCTTTTGGGAGCTACCCTATTGGCAAGTCCTAGAGGTCCGCAACGCAATCGACGTGATGCACCTAACAAAGAATCTTTATGTGAACCTGTTAGGATTCATGGGTGTGTACGGGAAACCAAAGGATTCACTTGAAGCACGCCAGGACTTGCAGGGCATGAAAGAATGAGACAATCTTCATCCAGAGAAGACAAATGATGGACGTCATTACTTAAGTCCTGCTAGCTACACGCTTAGCAAAGAAGATAGGGATAGCATGTTCGAATGTCTAAGCAGCATCAAGGTCCCATCGGGATTCTCCTCCAATATAAAGGGTATAATAAATGTGCCAAATAAGAAATTCCTAAACTTAAAGTCCCATGACTGCCACGTGCTTATGACGCAATTGCTTCTAGTTGCTTTAAGAGGAATTCTACCTCCACATGTACGTCTAGCCATCGTGAAGCTATATGCATTCCTCAATGCAATTTCTTAGAAGGCAATCAATCTAGTGGAACTAGCTACTCTATAGAATGATGTGGTTCAATGTCTTGTCAGCTTTGAGTTGGTGTTCCCTCCATCCTTCTTTAATATCATAACACACATCCTAGTTCATTTAGTGAAGGAGATTAGTATTCTTGGACCTGTGTTCTTACATAACATGTTCCCCTTCGAGAGGTTTATGGGAGTCTTGAAGAAATATGTGAAAGTCCGTTCTAAGCCTGAAGGAAGCATCGCCTAGGGCTATAGAACAGAGGAGGTCATTGAGTTCTGTGTTGACTTTATTCCTGACCTTGCCCCGATTGGTATTCCCGAATCACGACACGAGGGGCGACTCAGTGGTAAAGGAACTTTAGGGAAGAAAACATATATTGGCATGGAAGACGATTATTTCAATAAAGCATACTACATAGTTCTTTAGAACTCGTCATTGGTGCATCCATACATCGAGATACATAAGGAGTTCTTACGATCCAAATTTCTAGGGAAGACTGAAGCTTGGATTAGGCGTCAGCACATGGAAAGTTTCAGTGGTTGGTTGCGAAAAGAATGTAAAGGCGATGACAATATTGATGAGCAACTGTATTTGTTGGCTAGGCAGCCATCGTGGCATATCCTCACGTACCAAGGGTACGAGATAAATGGGAATACATTTTACACAGTTGCCCAAGATAAAAGGAGCACCAATCAAAATAGTGGTGTTCGCATAGATAGAACAGATCCAAATGGGAATATACAAATATATTATGGCCGCATAGAAGAGATGTGGGAACTAGACTACGCACCTAATTTTAAAGTCCCTTTGTTCCGGTGCCAATGGGTGAAGCTGACCGGAGGAGGGGTAACAGTCGACAAAGATTATGGAATGACAACAGTGGACCTCAACAATATTGGGTACAAAGAGGAACCATTCGTCCTTGCTGCTGATGTGAGTCAGGTGTTTTATGTGAAAGACATGTCTACAAAATCAAAGAGAGGAAAAAACGAAGACATCAACTCAATGATCAATGAGCCAAAGCGCCACATAATTCTTTCTGGGAAAATAAATATAGTGGGAATTGAAGACAAGTCAGACATGTTAGAAGATTACAAAAGAAATGTCCGAATTCCACCCTTTATAGTGAAGAAAGATCCAAGCATCATGTTAAATGATGAAGACACTCCATGGTTACGACAAGATCATAACCAAGGGTCATACGTCAAGAAGAAATTCACTGTTGTGCCCGCATGATACAACGATGCATGTTTAATATATTATGTTTTAGAGACGGATATTATGTAATATGTTATGACTTCACAATTGTAGATCTTGCTGAGATGATCAAACTTGGTATTCAGAGTTTTTTCATCTGAGGTCATTTAGTGTCTCATTTGAGCAAGTTTGACCAAGTCAAATTTGGTCAAATAAAAAACAACACTTTGACTCTAGTATTATGAACTCTAAATGACTTCAAATTGAAAAGTTTTGAATACCAAGTTTGTTAAACTCAAAAAGATCTATAATTGTTGTTTTGGTCAACTTTCCATTTGAGAAAGTTTGGACGGTTCAAATTTGTGATTTTTAAATTTCGACGCCTATAAACTAGTTTTCGGGACCCTAGATTGTCTCCAATTGAAAAGTTTTGAATACCAAGTTTGTTAAGCTCATCAATATATACAATTATTATATAGGCCATTTTTTCATTTGAGAAAGCTTGAACAAAATGTAGTTCAAATTTCACAAGTGTGTGACATAGTTTTAGAAAGTATATATGAGATTCAAGAAGTTATGACTAATGTTTGATAAAAATTTCTCAAATGGGAAAATGAGCTATGTAACAATTGTAGATCTTTCTGAGATGATCAAACTTGGTATTCAGAGTTTTTTCATCTGAGGTCATTTAGTGTCTCATTTGAGCAAGTTTGACCAAGTCAAATTTGGTCAAATAAAAAAACAACACTTTGACTCTAGTATTATGAACTCTAAATGACTTCAAATTGAAAAGTTTTGAATACCAAGTTTGTTAAACTCAAAAAGATCTACAATTGTTGTTTTGGTCAACTTTCCATTTGAGAAAGTTTGGATGGTTCAAATTTGTGATTTTTAAATTTCGATGCCTACAAACTAGTTTTCGGGCCCCTAGATTGTCTCAAATTGAAAAGTTTTGAATACCGAGTTTGTTAAGCTCATCAATATTTACAATTCTTATATAGGCCATTTTTTCATTTGAGAAAGCTTGAACAAAATATAGTTCAAATTTCACAAGTGTGTGACATAGTTTTAGAAAGTATATATGAGATTCAAGAAGTTGTGACTAGTGTTTGATAAAAATTTCTCAAATGGGAAAATGAGCTATGTAACAATTGTAGATCTTTCTGAGATGATCAAACTTGGTATTCAGAGTTTTTTCATCTGAGGTCATTTAGTGTCTCATTTGAGCAAGTTTGACCAAGTCAAATTTGGTCAAATAAAAAAACAACACTTTGACTCTAGTATTATGAACTCTAAATGACTTCAAATTGAAAAGTTTTGAATACCAAGTTTGTTAAACTCAAAAAGATCTACAATTGTTGTTTTGGTCAACTTTCCATTTGAGAAAGTTTGGATGGTTCAAATTTGTGATTTTTAAATTTTGACACCTACAAACTAGTTTTCGGGACCCTAGATTGTCTCAAATTGAAAAGTTTTGAATACCGAGTTTGTTAAGCTCATCAATATATACAATCCTTATATAGGCCATTTTTTCATTTGAGAAAGCTGTAGAACAAAAAATACTACATTTTCTCTATTTTTATAGGTTCAACAAAAAATTCCTGTCAATTTTGGTAAAAAACCGAGAAAAAATTGAAACATTGACGTTACAATAATGTGATAATAAATTTCCTATCGAATAATATTAGTTTTATTAATTTTAAGTTAGAAATATATTTTTGCATTAACAAAATACTTAGTATTAGTAACATTTATATTCTATATTCATAAAAGAAATTAAAAACTTTAGGTTACAAAATTTTCCTATTTACAATAAATAATTAGTTAATCAATAGTATTTTTTAAAATAAATATTGCAAAGTATTGAAGTTGCTATGGAATTAATTGATTAACCTAGTATTAAACAAAAACAAAATCCCAGACCTTTCCAATTACGCTGGCGGGTTGGCAAATTTTTCAGGGCTTCAGTCCTGGCCCAGACCAAGAACCGGGACTAAAGGGTGGGCGGCAATTTCGGTGCTCGCCAAAAAGATACCTTTAGTCCCGGCTGGCAACACAAGCCGGGACTAAAGGACATTTAGTCCCGGCTGATAAGACCAACCGGGACTAAAGGGTTGGACCTTTAGTCCCGGTTGGTATTACTAGCCGGGACTAAATGCCCTTTAGTCCCGGCTGGTGTTACCAGCCGGGACTAAAGGGTCGCAGGCTATATATATCGAACGTCTATTCTGTTCATCTTCGATCTCGCCTCCGTCGCTCAGCCCCGCCTGGCCGCGCCATCCGCCGTCGTCGAGCTCGTCTCTGCCGCGCCGCCGTCGTCGTCTACCCCCGCCCGGCCGCGCCATTCTCCAGGCCCGCATCGCCGCATCCCGTCTCCGCCGCCGCACCCGACCCCACCATCCGTCGCCGACGCTTCCCGCGCGCCCACGCCGTACGGCCTCTGTCGAACTCGATATGATCTGCTGCTCTCGATCGGCCATGTTTTTTAGATTTTTTTACAAAGTCTCGGCTGTATGTTAGATTAAAATAAGTACATGTAGTTTATTGTTAGTTTTTTAGTTATTTTTAGATAGTTTTTGATATATTAGATTTAAATGTATTAAAATTTAATTAGTATTTTATTTAGATAGTTTTTTTAGATAGTTTTTTATTATAGTTTTTGATATATGTTAGATTAAAATGTATTATCTTACTAGTTTATCTAATTTCATGTTAGATTTATTTAATTGGATTTAGTAATTATATATTCTATCTCTCTATATATATTATATCTAGAGAGAGATTCTATATGTATACATATGTACTTAATTATTTCTATATGTATATATACATGTACTTATTTTCATGTGTTGAGAGAGAGAGAAAATTGTATCTAGAGAGACATTCTATGTGTATCACATGCATATCTAGAGATATAGACATATGCACTTATTTCTATGTGTTGAGAGAGAGAGAGAAAATATATTGTATCATTCTATGTGTATATATATACATATACTTATTTCCATGTTGATGAAATATTATGTGTTATTATATTTAATTGGATTTAGTAATTCTATATGTGTTATCACATGTACTTATGTTATGTACCATAGTAATTCTATCTATGTGTTATCTTGAAGATACAAATGGCTGCTCCGAATGATAACTTGAGTGATGACATAATGGTGGATATTATCAATGCCGGCACCAATGTGGATGTAGATGACACAAGTCAGTACTTTGCTGATTATGAGGATATCCTGAATATGCCGGTGGTTGAAGATCAATAAATTGCCGCGCAAGAAAATACTGGCGAGGTATATTCGATTATCTATCATCTCTTATAGATGCATGCGTACATATATTTGTTGTTAATCATTGTGTTTCTACTAATGTAGCCGGTCTCTGGATCTACATCAACCACCGACAAAAGTAGGAAAGTCCGAGGGCCAAAAAAGCCATTAGAGGGCCGTTTCATAATATCAGAATTCGACACCGACACCGGCAAACCATTGGGACAACATGCTCAGACATATGTCAATCAATGTGGGTTCGTTGTAAGGGATAGGATCCCAGTTAGTGCTCGTGAATGGAAGCAGAAGATATCCGCTCCTAATGTTAGTTTTGTATCTGATCGTGACAAGAACCTAGCTTGGAGAGATATCACTCAGCATTTCACATTACAAGCAGATGATGCTTTGAAGGAGCTAGTGAGGGATTGGACAATAAAGAAGATGGCAACATTGTTCCAGAGTTGGAAGAAGACATTGTATAAAAAGTTTATCTTGAAGAATGCTACGCCGAATTTCAATGCTAAGGCGTTTGTCAAGTTGGAGTCCCATTGGGATGCCTTTGTAGAATACAAGACATCCCAAGACAGTGAGGAACGTGTGATGAGAAATCGGCAGAATGCCCGACAGAAGCAATACCATCATCACATGGGATCAGGTGGTTATAAGAGTGCTATTCCCAAGTGGCAGAACCTAGAAGCAGAGATTACTACCAAGGGAATTATACCTAAAACAATAGAGAAGAACTAGCCTCAACGCGCAAAGAATTGGTTCTACGCTCATGGGGGAAGCCTAGACCTAGACACTAGCAAGCTAATTTTCGGCCAAAAAATTAAGAGAGCAACACAGAGACTAGCTCGTGCTAGGGAAGAAGCTGATAGTGGTGTTTTCAAGCCCAACAGAGAGAAGGATGAATTGACATATGCACTAGAGAATCCCGAACACGGTGGTCGAACAAGAGGCTATGGGGTGGTTCCGTGGCTACACGCATTCCCAGCAGACAAGGATACCTACAGAAGCCACCAAAGAAAGAAGGATGAGGAGGCAGAACGAATCCGTGCATTGGAGCAATTTGTTGACGAGTCACGACAAGCATTGCTTGAATCACGTGAATGAGAAAAATCTCTTGAGGCAAGAATGCAGGAGGAGATCAAGAGGAAAGTGCAGCTAGCAATGAGTCAAATGCAATCGCAATCAATGCCAGGAGTCACCATTAGCCCCGTTGGTCAGATGAAAAGCAGTTGTGCTTCTACGGAGCTGCCAGTTATTCAAGACGACGCTGGGTTGCGCTTCCCTGTTGATGACATTACCGAGCCTCTAACAACATGTGAGCTGCACATTCCAGATGGTAATAATGCATCAATCATGGTGGTTGTCGGGGTTGTATCTCCAATAGACCGAACGAAGACACCAAGAATCCATGGGTCAGTTATTCAACCTGGATATGCTAGCGTCTCGGTCGATAGAGTGCTCAAAGGTTACAGCAATGTTCCTCTTGACATTGAAGGCGGTGATGGGGAGAAGACACTAGGAGAAGCAGAAAAGACATTTATTCAATGGTGCAAACGCTTCATCATCATTCCTGGGGCGCCACCGCTTCCCCTACCTCACCCTAGGTACGAATGAAAGTGAATGAAATATTATTTTCCATTAATTTTCTATTGGCTTAAAAAATAATTGACACACAACTTGTTTTTGTAGCAGGGTCTCCCCCTAGCCTAGCCTAATCATTCATTCCCCATCTCATCACAGCGTCGCGGGGGGTGAGACGACTTCATCCCCACGGCGATTGCCAACTCCTTCACCGGCCCCATCGCCTCCACGACGATCTCCAACTCCTACACCAGCCCCACCGCCTCCACAACGATCTCCAACGCCTCCACGCCGGTCTCCACCAACACCGGCCACATCGCCTCCACGCTGGTCTCCAACACCGCCCCCACCCCCTCCACAGCGACGCACTACAAAGACGTCTAAGGTCCCGACGGCAAAGAAGACCCCGAGAAAAAGAGTTATTTCTCAAGAAATACTTTCTGAAAAAGCTGATGAGCAAATAGCAGCTGAAGAAGACAAAAAAGTGAAAGATTTTTTTATAGATACCAAAAAGAAGAGTCAAGCGAAGCTTAAGGAGAAGCCGTACTTTTACCTACCATGAGAGGTGCTAAGGCAGAAGGTCAATGCTCACAAGAAAAAGATGATTGAACTTCATAAGCCTTCGCCACTATTAGACTATGACCGCTCCCTCGTGAAGTCACATGATGCAGATAAGAAAAGGAAAAGAGCATCAGGGAAGGATGTCCCACAGCTCAGACAACAGAAGCAACCAATGCAAAATCTTGTTGTTGCTAATCAATATGGTTCCAACATAGAAGTCTATCGACCAGACAACTCTGGAGAAGTGTCGGTTCAAGCCCTTAATGCTTTTTTTCAAGATACTGGTTTAACCTTGGATCAATTGACGGGCAAAGCTCCAATCCAGAACCTGGAAGTTGATACCTGGAAGACTTATAAATATGACAAAAGTCTGTACAACCCTGCGGCTCTGAATGAATTGGGTACGCAAATGTACTTGCTCAACAAGTGGTACATGCAGGCGTATGGCAGGGGTGAGCAGTGGATCTTTGTCAGATTTAGAGACCATCATTACTTCCGTGGCGATGACATCTTACATATTAGTTTCGAAGAATTGCATCAACTATACCACATGGACGCTCTGGACAAATCAATCATTAGCTCCTTTTGTTTGTAAGTGATTCTTACTTTTATTTAATAAACTCACTTCCATGCGTACGTGTATATAATTATCCTCACATGTAACTTATATTTATATACAGATTCCAGATGTCAGAGCTCCAAAGAATACAAGACACCAGTGTTGGCTTCATTGATCCTTATATCATATTCAAAACCGGTATTATTGTCAAGGAGCGATGGGTATCTGAAGCACAGGAGAATATCATGATGTTCTTCGTGAAGCAGCACGACAAGACAATAATACTTTTCCCGTACAACTTTGAGTAAGTGTTAATAATAATGTAGTCTACACATTTTATGTAATATCAATACAACTTATATGCATGTACGTGTGTGTATAAACCAATGCAGTTTTCACTGGATACTCATTGTCATTGAGTTAAACTCAAGTCGGTTACTAATCTTTGACTCGTTGAGAAAAGAACGGGCACTATACCAAGATATGATAGACATTATCCAGGGGTAATTTCGATCTCTCGCGCACAACTATTATTGAATAGACTTTGCCATAATTTATTAACGATCGTACATTATTGGTCGCACAGGGTTTGGAAAGAGTTTATTCGGCAACATCGCAAGGATTGCAAGGCACCACTTAATGTAGTTGAAATACCAGTAAGTTGTACTATATACACTTCCCCACGTGTTTAATTACTATATCGTACTTCAATTTACGTGTGAGATGATGAGAATAATCTTCTTCTCGTACAGTGGTGTTTGCGGCAGGAACCAGGTAATAACTTGTGTGGATACTACGTTTGTGAATTTATCACTGCGCACATAAGAACTCCTGAAGATGGCCTCAGAGTACGTATATATCAATTTTTATTTATTTTTAAATGAATATATATACATATATGTGTATTAATACTTTTCCTTTTATTTCAAATGCAAGACTGAATGGTTGAAATGAAGGGTCATGCAAAAAGACCATCTGAAAGCAGTTCAAGAGTCAATAGCAGGATATCTTCTAGAAAAAGTGCTAAATCCCATCGGCGAGTTCTACTTTGATCTTAAGGAATAAATGATGTAAATTAAATGTTTATTGATATCGTTATTTTCGAGAACAAGATTATGAAAGTGTTGTATATATACATATATATATATCTATAATATATATAGTTTCATACTTTATTCGAATATAATAATGCTCAAGATGAGAATTAGATGTAATTACACGCATGCGTGTATTTATATTAACAGCGTAGAATACGTACATAAAAACATATTATATATTAAACAAATACGTGTAACTGAACTGAAAACAAATTAAACAAAAAAAAGAAAAAGAAAAGGAACCTTTAGTCCCGGTTGGGGTTACCAACCGGGACTAAAGGGTGAACCGTTAGTCCCGGTTGGTGTTACCAACCGGGACTAAAGGGTGCGCCAGGTTCGCTCGGCTGGAGGGCCTTTAGTCCCGGTTGGTGTTACCAACCGGGACTAAAGGTCCCTCTTTAGTCCCGGCTCGATGACCCGGGACTGAAGGTTCCACCTTTAGTCCCGGGATCGTTGTCCCGGCGCGGTAACCGGGACTAAAGGCTGTTACCGCCCGGGACAACAAGTCCATTCTGTAGTAGTGCATGTACATACATGTACTCACTCCGTCCGAAAAAGAATGTAATTATGAGATCTATGCCGATCAAAGTAGCTCAAGTAGCTCAAGTTTGACTAAGTTTATAGCAAATAATATTAATATTTATGTTTTCAAATAAATTTATTATGAAAATATATTCTAAGACTAATCTAATGATATTAATTTTGCATCAGGGATGTTAGTATTTTTTTATATAATTTTGATCAAAATTCAAATTGACTGACTTCTCAGAAAATGAGAATTGCATTCTTTTGTGGACTGAGGGAGTAACAACTAACATGTTGATGGATACGTATATAGTTTATGCATGCATGGCGCCTCCATGCATGGACCGTATGGTGACCATGCATAGAAATGCTGGTAGTATTAATAATTATTACCAAATATGTATTCGGTAAAAACATATTAAAAACTAATATTGCTTATTTTGTATCATAGATATTGTTATTTGTATAAATTTAGTGAAACTCGATCGAAATGATTTGGTTTAATTGCATTGCTTTCGCTCGGTATTATATATGTGTGGCACCAAGTGGCAAGTGAGAGCCCATCATTGCTATATTTCTGGAGACTACTCTCCTGTCTTATAGTTTGTCCTGCAGTGTCGCACAAACTTTGAAATGATACAATTCTAATTCTATCTTTAGTAATAAAAGTATTACAATTCTGACTAAATTCATAGAAATGCTACTAGTATTAATATTAATGACACCAAATATGTATTCTGTAAAAAAAACTAATATTACTTATTTTGTATCAAAGACATTTCTTACTTGTATAAATGATTTGATTTAATTGCATTGCTTTCGATCGGTATTATGCGTGGCACCAAGCGAGAGCCCATCATTTTTGTGGGTGCATATATATATATATATATATATATATATATATATATATATATATATATATATAAATATAAACGATTTGTGACAACGCCTTCCTTTCTTTGTAAAGGTGGCTGTCGGCACGAAATTTCGTCTCGTGCCGAGGGCACACGAGCAAGCCGGAAGGGTCCGCTCGATGGAGCTGGAGATCCGCCTAGCTTTCAGTACAGGGATGGTCGATCCTACGCACTTCTCCCGAGACGTGCCAGTCAATTTGACCCTACAATTGACAAGGAGAGAAAGCTAATCAGTAATTTAAGGCGGAACATGTCAGTGTTGCCAGACAGTCCCGAATGTGCAGCTCTGAGAGCCAATATGAAAGGAAATCGATTAAATAGTCGATTGCAGCATACTCATAAAGATAAATCAATTAAAGCTTATGGAAGGTAAATCGGTTATCGCTCAGGATAGGTCTCGTTATTTAGACTAGCATTAGTCAATGGCAAGAAGATGTCAACAATGGTTAGTTTGTGCTAAGTTATTGACTGCAACTAACCAAATCCCTTTTGTGTAAATGAAATAGCCCATCATCATTTAATCATTTAATAAAGATAAATCTAATGAACATATTAGATGTCATCTATCGCTATGACCTGTGGGGCATGAGACAGAATCATGCAGGCCGTAGAAACAACAATATATTCGACAACCCTAACTTATTACCAATATCAGTGGGGCATGAAGCAGAATCATGTAGGCCGTAATACAATAATAAGATCATGGGGCTAACACATCTTTCAACTTATCTCTACTTCAACGGTCTCGTGACGTGAACTGTTCGTGAAAGCACTCGATATCGGCTAAAACAACTAATTCAGGCATAGCGCACAGTTAAGGTCATGCACTTTCAGGAATAGATCTACCAAATAACGATCCCCACTCCACGGTGCTAACAGTGGGGTATGAGGCAGAATCACACATGCCATGATAACGGGCCATGAAATGGTTTTCGCTAGCCAATAGATCTACTTAAGATCAGACATGTCTTGACTGCACACTATGCACGATTAAGATTGACATAAAACAACCGATAAAATATAACTTATCGTTTAAAGTGCAGATTAGATCAAATTTAGATTAACAAACGATGGGTTAAACAGAATATAAGGCCGATCTAGATCAATCCCAATCGGACGAAGTGATATTGCTATAATTAAATAAATAATAGAAGCAATAAGCAATATCGGTAACTTAATGAATCTATCTGAAGGAACACCACCCTTAGATAGCCGATAACTTGACCTTAATCTAGTTCAAGTAGTGGAGGTCGATCGAATTGATACAGTCGTATTTGAACAAGACAAGAGTCGATAACTAGCTTATACCAGAGTCGCAGTGGAGGTCGATCAGATCGATGCAGCTGTACGAACAGATTTATAAGCCATGATGGTACTTACAGACAAGCAGTGGAGGTCGACCGGATCGATGCAGCCGTACTTGCTGAAGAACTCGCCGAGATCTACTCTACTCCTTCTCCTAAGGGGTGACCGGAGCCAAAAAATTAAGTAACCTGTATTTGATTGATTGTGTGTGTTTTACAATAGCCGGGGTCCAATATTTATACCCGAAACCTACGCATGATTCCTACCTAAGCACGACTCATCACAATTTTGGCCCTAGAGAAAACATTATGAAATTAAGATAACTTGGACTCTAATCTTTCCCTTTTTGCAGAGTCCAACATGCCTTATCCCAGCGCCGATCGTAGCATTTGTCGTTATCTGCCGGCGCTATCTGAAGAAAGCCGATTCTAGTGTTGCATTTGAATCAGCTCCATGCAATTGATTCCTTGATGACATGATCTCGGGAGCTTTCGAGTCTCTGCGATTCTTCTTCCAAATTTTGGTGTAAACAACGACTTTATATTGAGCCGCCCCTACAAATGGTTGCCAAATGAGCCGCCCTTACAAATAGATTTGTAGGAGCGGCCGGTGTTATCAGCTGCCTCTACAAATGGCCCGATTTATAGGGGCGGCTCTATATGCAGCCGTCCCTACAAATCTAGGGGCGGCTCAATATTGAACAGCCCCTACAAATAGACACCGAGTATTAAAAATTATGCACTAAAATTCAAATTTTGTAAACGACCTCGGATGGAGAAACAACCCAAATAAAAGTTGTAGATTTCGAAAAGTTATGAAACTTTGTAGTTGACAACTTTTTGATTTGAAATCATCTTGTCAAGGAAAACTATGTTTGAATTTCTAAAAATTTGAAATTTTATTTTTTTAAACGATCTCGGATGGACAAACAGTGAAAATGAAAGTTGTAGATCTTGAAAAGTTATGAAACTTTGTAGTTAATAACTTTCTCATTTGAAATCATCTTGTCATGGAAAACTACGTTCGAATTTCTTAAATTTAAAATTCAAATTTTATAAGTGACCTCGGATGGAGAAATTACCAAAAATGATTTCTAGAAATTGATTTGTAGGGGCGGTTCAATATACAGCCGCCTCTACAAATCAATTTGTAGGGACGGTCTGGTAACCACTCCTATAAATACATGATTTATAGAGGCGCTTGAGTAAGGACGGCTGAGCAAACTGCCCCTACAAAGCTTCTAGAGCCGCTCCTATAAATACTATACGATGTGTGTATATATATATATATATATATATATATATATATATATATATATATATATATATATTTGTTTATACTACGTAGTCTGTGCCACTGTCGCTCTAGGTCGTTACATGTGCTGATCGGCATCGGTTAGCAGAGACGATAGGACAGAAGATTCATTGTCAGTATACAGGCCGGGCCGGTGTACACTGATGCCAAGATGCCGTGTAGTTGCCCATTTACGAGTCTTACATCATATGTCGGTGCTCCTAGCAAGTACAAAAAAAGGAGTCCTACAAAAGCCATAGTGTATAGCAATAATAATGAAGAACGAAGTTTTAGTTATGAATCTGACCAAGGACTTGTCCAAATTCATAGCTAAAATATCATCTTTTTTAGGACAGAGGGTATCCATCCTAAATTATAAGCGATTCTAACTTTCTTAGAAGTCAAAGTATACCAGGTTTGATTAAATTTATATAATAAAATAATAACATTTATGATATCAAATACTATGTAAATATCATTAGATTCATTAATTATATTTTCATTATATATCTATTTAATTGTCATAAAATCTTTATAATTCTTTTTATTATAAATTTTGGTCAAACTCGAGATGATTTGACTCGTAGAGAAAGTTAGAATGACTTATAATTCATAACGGAGGATGTACCAAATTGCTTAGCTAGGCACAATTTTGATACTACCCTCCGGCCCAAAGGATGCACTACACTAGGCTTATTCTAAGTTTGAACAGACCTATGCATGCTTGCATATCGCTAGCATGCCTAACAAGACCTTAAGATGAAAGTTGTTTTCGTTCTCTTTAACGGGAAGAGCTAAACAATGGTACAGTCAAATAGTAGAAAGTATGCAATGAGATTGGGAAACGTTATACTCTAAATTTTGTTTACGTTTCTTTCCCATCTCTAAACTAGTTAGCCTTTAGAAAGAGGTTCTAACTTGTAGACAACTAGAAGAAGAATCTCTTGGCACATCATGGGAACGTATTAATAGTCTTATCACCACTGGCCCAGACCTTACTATTTCAGACCCGATGCTCCTTCAACATTTTTATATGGGTCTTCACAAGGATTCTGTGCAATCCCTTGATCTAGACTCTAGAGGAGCTTTCCTTCATTTATCTGCTAGTGAAGCAAGGTCTATGCTTGATAGAATTAGGGGAAAGATTCATAATGAGCTCCCCGAGGACAAGAAGGAATCATCTCCTAAACAAGTAGAGAAAGTTTTGATAGCCAAATCACAACCACTCCAATCCTAAGATTTAGCTATCAATCCTGAACCATCAATACCCCGAGGTTCACGTGTTTGCCGGCATGCTAGTCCTTGTTGTGTCAACCAACACTTGGTGGTTTGGCGGCTAAGAGGTGTTGCACAAACCTCGTCCACACAATTGGACACCGCAAGAACCTACCCACAAGTGAGGTAACTCAATGACATGAGCAATCCACTAGAGTTACCTTTTGGCTCTCCGCTGGGGAAGGTACAAGACCCCTCAATCACCAACTTGTACCGAAGCTCCTACACTGCTCCAAGCCATCTAGGTGGTGGCAACCCCCAAGAGTAACAAGAAATCCGCAGCCACAATGACCCCAAGTCCCACTAGATGCAATCACTGCACTTAGAATCACTCACAATCTCACTATGATGATGAATCAATAATGAAGATGAGTGAGAGGTGTTTGCTTAGGCTCACAAGGATGTCAAGTATATCAAAGTACCAACAGAGTGAGCCCCAAGCTAGCCAAACACTATTTATAGAGCCCCACAAATGAATAGAGCTGTTAGGGTCAAGAGGGGGGCTCTACGCACTGATGACCGGACGCGCCGGTCGTGTTGACCGGATCCACCGCGCTAGCATTTGGTCACGCATCTACCACCACATGGCTCCTCGTGTTCAAGCATAGCCATCCGATCTCAAAGGTCAAGACCCAAGCCAGCACTATTAAGTTATGATCAGACGCACAGAAGGAAATGATCGAACTCAGGACACAAAGCGTCAGGTCACTTCCAGAAAGGTTCCAGAGCTGAAAATCACTGACCGGACACGTCAGGTCAACGCCGACCTGACACGCCCCAGCGTTCGGTCCTCACTCTTCTCTACTGCGCACCCCCGAGGTGCTGATGCCAACGTATGCCACCGACGACCTGACGTAGGCCCTGCACGTCTGATCACGCAAAGATGCCACCTTTCAAAAAGTGACCGGACACACCGGTGAGGCCTAGACCAGCGTTCGATCCTTCCTTGTCGCTCTCAGCTAGTGCAGCGCCGCCGCCTATAAATGACCGAACGCACAGGTCACTCTGACTACAGCGTCCGATCATGGACTTTCATCTCCTTTTCTTTTTCTAAGTCCATGACCACTTCGTCCTTTCTTCCAACTTGCTAACCACAAAGTGTAGAACTTGTGTGCACATGTGTTAGCATTTTTTAAAGCATTTTACAAGGGTCAAAGTTAGTACACTAGGTTCCTAAATGCATATACAAGAACAATGTCACCTAGTGGCACTCGATAACCTCTTATCCAAAGATTTCCCTTCTTTATAGTACGTCTATCGATCCTAAACGTGATCACACTCTCTATAGTGTCTTGATCACTAAAAACAAAACCTATCTTATACCTTTTCCTTGATCTCCTTAGTTTTATTTTTCTTTTTCTTCTTTTCCATGTTGGAGCTTGATCATCTTCATTTCATGTCTACCTTCATCACCATGGACCTCTAACTTGCTCCACAACTTGTATTGGACCACCTTATCTAATTCACTCACTTAGATCAAAGGTTAGTCCTAGGTTTTATCAATTATCCAAAACCAAACTAGGGCTTTCAATGTCCCCCTCTTTGGTAATTGATGACAACCTATTTACAAAGATGTTCAATGAAATCTTTCTGAATTTATGTTGCTTGCCCAAGCATATTACTATGTGTAAAGGTTATGGACAAGTTTCATCAATCCAAATTGGTAGTATTAGCTCCCCCTATATATGTGCTAATAGTTTGGATTTGAAAGCTTGCACATATGCATGGATTGGAAGTTTTGAGAATGTAATAGCTACCAAATGATGCTAAGGTGTAAAGAATGGACCTTTGAAGCGTGATACTAATCGGAGTTGCCATTTGAACACCATCCTTTGCACCATGGTTTGCTAGATATCACTTGAAAATCAAAGACAAACTAGATACCTCATGAGATCAACATTAGAAGCAAGGTTCTAGTACCACTTGTAAAAGATCAAGGAATATCTAGCCATCCTATGCATGCTAGTTTTCATTTCATCAATCATTTTCTACAATCTAGCATACACCACACAAAGCATGGATAGGGAATTTAAGAATTTATGCCAAACAAGCAAACATATGTAATGCACATACAAATGCAACATACGAGTTTATGAGCTTGCTCCCCCTACTTGTGTGCTTCAAATTTTAATTGATCCCCTTACAATGTCATTTAATTTGTTTGCTCCCCTATCTTACTATCTTTGTGAATTCTCTCCCCCTTTGTCAACAATTAGCACAAAAGGTGAGCGCAAATTTTAGATAGGTTGGGGTAAAACCATATGAAGTGAGGATTATTTTCCTAATTTGGTTCAATCTAGATCACTTGTAAAAGGTATTTAACTTGGTTTGATCCAAGGGCAAGCTTCTTCACACCCCCAAATAAGGTTATCATGCACCATGTTGAGTTAAACACGTATAGCTCATTTTCTAGATCAAACACTAGGTTCACAAGCCCACAAACATGTCATATGTCACCACTAGACCATTTCAAGCATAGAAGCACTAGTGGTACCATACAAGCATCAAATTCATTTGATTTTCATGAATGAGCCTAAGACATGTGAGGAATGACTAGATACACTAAACAAGTCCTTAGCAATAGATGAATGGCATGTCAATCAACTTTACCTTGCTGTGCTCGAAGGAGAGGCATGTCATATAATGGGGTGCATCAACATATATTGGAGAAGTCAAGTATGTTCAATTCATTCCTTAGCTTGCAAAACCTTTTCTCATCAAGTGTCTTGGTGAAGATATCGACATGTTGATCATCGATGCCCACACTCTCAATGCAAATGTTCTCTTTTTATTGATGATCTCTTATGAAATGATGGTGGACATCTATATGCTTTGTTCTTGAATGTTGAACCAGATTGTTGGTGAACTTCATGGCACTCTCATTGTCACATAGCAATGGCACTTGTTTGAATTTAATTCCAAAGTCACTCAAAGTTGCCTTCATCCAAAGTAATTGAGCACAACAAGTACCGGCCGAAATATACTCCGCTTCGGTGGCTGAAAGTGCTACACTATTTTGCTTCTTTGATGACCATGACACAAGTGATCTTCCCAATAGTTGACTTATGCCCGATGTGCTCTTTCTCTCAACTTTGCATCCCGCATAATCAGAGTTCAAATATCCAATCAACTCAAATCTAGCTCCTTTGGGATACATAATCCAACATTTTATGTATGCTTCAAGAACCTCAATATTCTTTTGGTTGCCTTCAAATGACTCTCTCTTAGTGAGGCTTGAAATCTAGCACACATGCATACACTAAACATCACATCTGGCCTTGATGTGGTCACATTGAGTAGGCTTCCAATGATAGATCGATACATCTTTTGATCCATCATGTTGCCACTAGCATCACTATTCAAGTTTTCATTTGTCCCCATTGGTGTACTAATAGCTTGAGCATCATCCATTCTAAACTTCTTGAGCATGTCTTTGATGTACTTGCCTTGACTCACAAATGTGTCATTATTCATTTGCTTGATTTGAAGATCAAGGAAGTAACTAAGCTCTCCAATCATGGACATCTCAAACTCATTTGCCATTATCTTTCCAAACTCCTCACAAAAATATTAATTGGTTGATACAAATATGATATCATTAACATAGATTTGCAACACAAACAAGTCCTTGCCAATCTTCTTGGTGAAGAGAGTGATGTCAACCTTGCCCATAATGAACCCCTTAGAGAGTAGGAAATCCATCAATCTCTCATACCATACTCTTGGTGCTTGCTTCAAGGCATACAAAGCCTTTCTCAACTTATAGACATGGTTGGGTTTCTTCTCATCTTCAAAACTAGGAGGTTGCTCAATATACACAAGCTCATTGATGTACCCATTGAGAAATACCCTCTTCACATCCATTTGATGCAACTTGATGTTGTGGGCATAAGCATAGGCTAACAAGATCCTAATTGCTTCCAATCTTGCAACTGGGGCATATATTTCTCCAAAGTCAAGACCTTCCACTTGAGTGTAACCTTGAGCCACTAATCTTACTTTGTTCCTTACTATTATCCAATCTTGATCTTACTTATTGTGAAAGACCCACTTAGTTCTAATCACATTGTGTCCCTTAGACCTCTCAACTAATTCCCATACTTGATTTCTCTTGAAGTTGTTTAGCTCTTCATGCATAGCATTTACCCAATCAACATCCCTCAAAGCTTCATCTATCTTCTTTGGCTCAATAAATGATACAAATGAGAAATGCTCACAAAATGATGCCAATCTAGATCTTGTTTGCACACCTCTTGAGATATCACCAATTATGGACTCCAAAGGATGATCTCTTGCAATATTGGTTGGTTGGAGCACTTACACTTGATTGCTTGCATTTGATTGATCACTTGGTTGAGATGATGAACTAGCCACTTGTTGATCTTACACTTTGCATCACTTGCACTAGCTTGATCTTGATCATGAGAACCACTAGCTTGCATATTTGAGTTAGAGAGCACTTGATTCTTGTCATCTTCAACATCAATCACCTCTCTAGGCCTTATATCACCAACATCCATCTTCTTCATTGCATTGACCAATTTAGTGCCTCTCACATCATCTAGATTCTCATCTTCCTCTTGGGAACCATTGGTTTCATCAAATTTCATATCATGAACCTTCTCAAGAGTACCACTAGCCAAATTCCAAACTCTATAAACTTTGCTAGTAATGGAGTAGCCAAGTGTTGACGGTCACTAACACCAATTATAAACCATCAACATAACCTGCATATATGCTTAATTCTATCACCAAACATAGGTATAAGGGTTTACACTAATAAATTCTATGAGTTTGGGTGAATATGTGAATGTAGGAGGATTTATCCAGAAACCAAGCAAGGTGGACCCAATTGTCATATTTAATCACATTTATCCATGATGTAAACAACTCCAGAAGACTCTAAAACACTCTAGAAGTCAACCCACCAAAGTAGAGCTCGAGAGGCTATCAAGTGGGGCCGATCGGCCCCACCTACAGGCTGACCGACCTGTGGGACCCACGGGTCAACCCCTCCTCGCTACGCCGGTTTTCCACCGCCTTAAGGATCTCATCTTTACCGTTTATTCAAGTTAGTTTGATCCAAGGGTCTAGAATTGACGCTACCCCCTATATATGCGGCCCTATACCCCCTCTAGGAGAGCCATCCCTGAAACCCTAATTTATATCTTCAGAATTGAGCCAGCAATCAAGAGAAAATTAGTGAGATAGAGTATGAGGGAAGAGTTTGGAGGAAGTGCTAGCCTATCAGTGCTCTCTCTACGGCTTGTACCTTGGCGGATCCAAGTTCTACTTGAGCTTGCTTCTAAGATTTCTTTGGTAATCAACTTCTGATTCAAGTAAGCATCTTGTTTATATTATTCATCAGGATTGTGACTCTTTTGAGTGCTTTATTCTCTTCCTAGGGGGAGTAAAGTATTAATCATAAGTGTAAGCATGGTGCTTAGACTTAGGTTAATCATGGATGCACCCTGCATTCTAGACCAGTGGTAGATCACAAAGTAGCATTAGAAAGCAAGTGTGACACACTTGTTGAGTCCTCTGTAATCCACCTCCAGTTTGTAGGCCAAGTAGGACCCGGTTATGAAGAAAAGTATCCCCTATTGGTGTCTTTCCTTAGTAATATCCTAGTTGAACAGTAGAAGACATAGCTTACCGAAGTCAAAATTAGAGAACCTTAGTTATCCTCTCTACGCTCCTATTTATCCTAACCTTGTTGCTACCCTTAGTTAAGTTAGACCATTGTTAGTCTCACATGTTTTCCTATTGATACGATACTTGGAATACCTCCAGGTGAAAGCTACAGCGGTATCCGTGCGCTTGCGGATTTATCTGTGTACATTAATAAATACCAATAAGCTTTCTAGCACTGTTGTCGGGGAAACAATTGCTAAGTTAACTCCGAACCTAGCTTAACTTTTTATCTTTTGTTTTCTTTTGTTTTAATTTTTCCTTTAGCATGGATAACACACCTATATATCAATATGTTAAACCTACGAACGCACGCCTAGAGCCACCTAAATTTGTAGAGCCTATCCTAACACCTGGCTATGAGCTGTGCTCATGTTTTATAAAAATGATTCGAGAACAATCCTTCTTGGGAGAAGGTGATGAAAACCCATACTCACACCTACAAGAGTTTGAACAGACCTATGCATGCTTGCATATCGCTAGCATGCCTAACAAGACCTTAAGATGGAAGTTGTTTTCATTCTCTTTAACGGGAAGAGCTAAATAATGGTACAGTCAAATAGTAGGAAGTATGCAAGGAGATTGGGAAACGTTATGCTCTAAATTTTGTTTATGTTTCTTTCCCATCTCTAAACTAGTTAGCCTTCAGAAAGAGGTTCTAACTTGTAGACAACTAGAAGAAGAATCTCTTGGCACATCATAGGAACGTATTAATAGTCTTATCACCACTGGCCCAGACCTTACTATTTTAGACCCGATGCTCCTTCAACATTTTTATATGGGTCTTCACAAGGATTCTGTGCAATCCCTTGATCTAGACTCTAGAGGAGCTTTCCTTCATTTATCTGCTAGTGAAGCAAGGTCTATGCTTGATAGAATTAGGGGAAAGATTCATAATGAGCTCCCCGAGGACAAGAAGGAATCATCTCCTAAACAAGTAGAGAAAGTTTTGATAGCCAAATCACAACCACTCCAATCCCAAAATTTAGCTATCAATCCTGAACCATCAATACCCCAAAATTCTCTAAGGAAAGAAGAAATTCCACCTTTGGAAATCCCTGTTGAAATTAAAGATGATATTTTTATGCTGATTTTGGGAAAAGCTTAAATTTCCAACTTCACAAGAGACCTTTGAGTGAATATAACATAAATTCTCTCAAGAAGGGATCTCTTAGAAAATGTCCTTCTCCCCATATGGGACATTGGGAAGGACTCAAGGATGGCATGTCAAGTGATGCCATAGGAGGAAAGTCAAGTCATCTAGAAGCCAGTCCTTTATTCTCCCCTTCTATGCTTTCAACCGATATAAGTTTTGAACCCATCCTTGATCCCGATGAATCCCCTAATGCTCTTACTCCTAAGTCTCTTGAGGATCCTAGAAATACATTAAGACATCCAAAGCATAAAAGCCATGAAGACTACAAGGATGACCAAGAAGAGCCACGACAATGGTTGGAGGATGTTAAGAGTTCATATGCCCTTGAATGGATAGACAAGGCCGAAACCTTAAGGATAGAACCCAAACCTGATCCAAACAGTGAGCTTAAGTCAATCTCCTTAATAAACATGACTCATCAAAGTTTGGAGAAGGCCTTAGACAAGATCAACCCAAGAGTAACTAATCCAAGGGAAATTTTGGATATCCATGAAGAATCACCCTTGGAGCTTGAAAAGGAAGATGACATAGACGAGCATGGATGTTATTTCATGAACACCTCATCAAATCCATGCTCACATGATAAATCTCCTAAATCAATTGGTCTCTCCAACATTGCCGCACATGAGATCTTCAACCCCCTCATTCTTCCTGTTCATAAAGACTTTGAAAGGGTGGTTGTAGATGCATATGTTTATCATAAATATTGCAAATCTCGTTGGCATAAATCTTGAGATAGGCACCCAAAGGTTGGTGTTGGGGGAACCACTTCACCAACTTAAAACATAATTCAAAGGTTTCCCAAGAACGAGCTTTTGTCCTAAAGCAAGCACTTTCGGGAGATAACATGAGTCTTCACTTTTTGTTGTAATGCCCTTGTGAAATAAGCATAGAAATATAATTGTGAAAATATTCTTTCGGGTATTTTTGTCACTAACCATTTTAGATTTGAAGCAAAAAGGATGAAGGATGACGACGCAAGGTATGTCCAACCAATCATCATGCAACAACATTTAAACTTGATTCAGCGTTTGCAAAATTCAAGCTAGGGGATGGATTTCCCTAAAAGATCGTATGCCATTCATCTTGGTTGTCTCTACCTTTAAGCCATGCTCAATAACAATCATAATCTTTTATCTCCAATTGAATAAATCTCTATAATGCTCTCATTCTACCTTTGCCTGCCATAGTAAGTTTTGGTTTAGAAGTACTGCACATACTTCCATAAGCGTTTAAATTAAGCGTGGTGCTTAGATTAAATAGCCTCCCTTAATCAAATTAGACATGGAGTCTAGTTTGGTTATTGAACTAAAAATTACTTGTATAGACACTAGATATTTTGTTGGACTAACCCTTACAGGAAACTCCCAAATACAATCTGGGTAAGTCAAGAGATGAATTCATATCAGAGATGAATCACAGTGAGGAAGTGGACGAATAAATCGACAGGCTATGAGCAACATCAAAGACAACATAGCATTAAGTCTTCCTAAGACTCAAGCTAGGGTGTTGTTGAGAAGTTGGATGCAACCCACCTCGTATTAGACAGAATCTGCCTGCTTTCAAAAGGACCAGCTCGCATGTCGGTAACAAGGACCAAGATGTCAAGATCGAAGAGCAAAAAGATGACATGACAAAAGGATGAGAAAGAAAGGGTACAATCCTAGAAACAAAAAGCTCATGAACATTTTAAACTGCGAGGCTAGCTGAATAAGGAAAACTTCAAGCAAAAAGAGAAGGACCATCATGAGTCATTTACCCGTCATCATATGGTGTCATCACGCTCCAATAACAAAGGTAGCATCCTAAGATAAATGGTCATTATATAAAAAAGAGAGTTTTTCCTTGATTCTGGTAGGCACATAAATAAAAAACAAACATGTTCGAGTTACAACTTACTTGATCCAACCTGATTAACTCAACATGTTCTTTAAGCTTGTTTCTAGCACCACTTTCTTGATCTCATAGTCTTAACCAAATAAGCTAAAAAGTGCACATCCTATCTTTGGAAGATGATAGTCATAATCATGTAAAGTTTGATATATTATGTAAAGAGAGACCATCCTTCCATGGGTTAAGCAATTCAACCCTTTTGGCCAATTGTATTCAAATGCTACATTCATGCTCAATCTTCTGATCTTACCACCCATGTTATAATTGAATGAAGCACATAACATCAACTTCATCTTGTTCAATGTGTCTAAGGATGGCGAAGGATAAATAAAGTTTTGGTTCTATTGGTGTTTTCCCACCAATAGAGCCCACACACTTGATCTCCACCTTATCCTTATGAGTAGGACACACTTCAAGCAAAGTGTGGGAGGAGTTCATCGATTCCCCCAAATCTTTACAAGAGAAGGTTCTGAACCTGTCAAACCAAAGTCCAAGCTCAAAACCAAGACAGGTTTGGCGGAAGAAGGTGACATCACCATTAGAGGCGCCACCATAGGAATGTTCATCTTTAGAGCGAACTGAGGTACTTAATCAATGAACTTCACAAGGAGAAGTCTGATTCAAAGAACTTACAACACCGAACCCTCACTGAAAGAGCTAGCTTGGGGGAGAAGCACTCCCATATATCCAGGTAAGTATTCTTTCCCCTTTGTATTAGTTTTATTTTCTTTTAATTAATTAAAAATGATGAATGAAAAATAAAATAAAAAATTATCTTTGCATTTATAGTAATAATGTGGATCTAGTAAAATTGAAAACAAAATAAAAAGGTGTATCTAGTTTGCTTAAATTTATTTTTAAGAGCTGAATAAAATAAAGAGGACTCAGAATAATCTCTTAAATAGAAATGATGAATATTTGCTCTGTTGTAATTTCTTTCAAGTACCTAGTTTTCAGCCTTGAATTCTTTTGAGTTTTGGATAAAATTACTTTGATATAAAGATTTAATCTGAACTTGAAACCCGTGGGTAGCATAGCTTGATCTAAGTCTAGGTAATTGACGGATATGATATGAGAAGGTCTGAGCTGTTGTTTATCTTGTCCCAAGTGATACTTAAGTTCTGGAGATTTATCTTTTGAAAAACATAAAAATGCTACATGATGAGTTCCTGTGTGACAAAACTTGAATTCCCACCAGAGCCATACATGTTATTTAGGTTAAAAAACTTCCATATATATGCTGCTTGCTTTTGCATTGAGTTTTGTCAAGCTTTGTTGACCCTTATGAGATGTTTGTCTTGCTCTTAAAATCAAGATCACGTACACACCACCCAAATATGCACTACTCCTACACTGGGGTAGGCACAAAAATATGCTTTCCATTAAGATCCACCAAAAAATGTTCTACTCCTACACTAGGGGTAGGCACAAAAACATGCTTGATAGGTTTTTCATCCACCAAAAAATGCTCTAAGTTCTTGTTGCTATCTCTCAAAAGTTTTTGCGCCTACCCCCAGTTATTCAAAAAAAGAGATGAAAAAAAAACGATGAGAAAAAAATGGACACAAAAGTGTCTGAGATATTTAAAACAATGGGTACTTAGATGCCCGCCTGAAAAGGAAAGAAAGAAGAGAAAAGAGAAGAATAAGATAGCCCATGTTCTCTTGCAAAAATATTTCCAGGTTTCAAAAGAGAGATAAGTTTTTAAGGAGCATAGTAGAATTTGGTTAGCCACTATATATCCACCATATATCCACACACATGCACATCTTGATTTGATTGTATGACTCAACTCTCTTTGGATCTGTTGTTTGACATTACAATATATGCATTGTAAGTATGCTCTAGCTTTCTCCCTACCTATGAACTCCACATAAGCCTCAGTGGTAGGAAGAGAAAAAGGCATAACATTTTTATTGTCTTGGTGAGGATCCACAAATACCACATATATTAAGAGACTTGAGAGTGTCATATAATGAAATCTCTGAGTTTTATTTTGAAAACTTATAAAAACTTCGGAACATGGTGGAACGAAGAACTTGAGACATAGTGCTTGACTTGATCATTCTGTCTTCCAATTGCTCAAGACCCAAGTGAAGGCTAAAAAGCCCCATGATTGAAGGTAATATGGGTTAGTTTAAAAGTCAGAAGAGTTTATTCTAATCCAGAGGAGAATTTTTTATTAAACGCATGTGTACTTTTGAGGTGTGAAAGCATTATAGCAACTCCTGATCTATTGTTTAAGTTTAACTTTGCTCATGGACTGGCAAAGGGTATGCTTGGGGGAGCTTGTTGATGGTCACTAACACCAATTATAAACCATCAACATAACCTGCATATATGCTTAATTCCATCACCAAACATAGGTATAGGGGTTTAAACTAATAAATTTCATGAGTTTTGGTGAATATGTGAATGCAGGAGGATTTCTCTAGAAAACGAGCAAGGTGGACCCAATCGTCATATTTAATCACATTTATCCATGACGTAAATACCTCTGGAAGACACTAGAACACTCCAGAAGGCAACCCACCGAAGCAGAGCCCGAGAGGCTATTAAGCGGGGCCGACCGACCCACCTGTAGGTCGGCTAGCCTATGGGACCCATAGGTCAGCCCCTCCTCGCTACATCGGTTCCACCGCCTTAAAGATCGCATCTATGCCATTTATTCAAGTTAGTTTGATCCGAGGGTCCATAATTGACGCTACCCCCAATATATATGGCACTGTACCCCCTCCAAGAGAGCCATCCCTGAAACCCTAATTCACATCTTTAGGATCGAGATAGCAATCAAGAGAAGATTAGTTCTCCATAGGATCTAGTCTTATAAATAATAGTGAGATAGAGTATGAGGGAAGAGTTTGGAGGAACTACCAGCCTGTCAGTGCTCTCTCTATGGCTTGTACCTTGACGGATCCAAGTTCTACTTGAGCTTGCTTTTGAGATTTCATTGGTAATTAACTTCTGATTCAAGTAAGCATCTTGTTTATATTGCTCATTAGGATCACGACTCTTTTGAGTGCTTTATTCTCTTACTAGGGGAAATAAAGTATTAATCGTAAGTGTAAGCGTGGTGCTTAGACTTAGGTTAATTGTGGATGCACCCTGCATTCCGGACTGGTGGTAGATCGTGAAGTAGCGTTAGAACGCAAGTGTGACACATTCGTTGAGTCCTTTATAGTCCACCTCCTGTTTGTAGGCCAAGTAGGACCTAGTTATGAAGGAAAGCATCCTCTGTTGGTGTCTTTCCTTAGTAATGTCCCCAGTTGAATAATAGAAGATAGCTTACTGAAGTCAGAATTAGAGAACCTTAGTTATCCTCTCTACGCTCCTGTTTATACTAACCTTGTTGCTACTCTTAGTTAAGTTAGACCATAGTTAGTCTCACATGTTTTCCTATGGATACGATACTTGGAATACCTCTAGGTGAAAGCCATAGAGGTATTCGTGCGCTTGTGGATTTATCTATGTGCGTTAATCAATGTTTTCCTAAACGGTAAACGGTAGACAGTCGGCGAGGTCTCGTGTAGCGTTTAGACCGTGTACACAGCGTGTACACGGTTTTACACAGATTACTCGTTTTTATTTTATTTGTAAAAATAACTATAATAACATGTGTATATATTCCTATAACATAGATAATATTTGTATATTCAAATAATTTTATTATGAAAGTATATTCCATAACTAATCTAATGGTACTTATTACACATCATAAACATTTGTAATATTTTGAAAATAATATAGATAAATTATTTTCAAAATATTACCCAGTGTTCACCTACACGGCCGTGTAGACCGATTACACGACCGTTTTTTACCGTTTACACGGCAATTCCGTGTAACCTACCGTTTATGGCCTAAACTGCACGTTCGGCTACCGAGTAGCGATTACACGCCGAGTAATCGGTCTACATGGCCGTGTAGGCGAACACTGGCGTTAATAAATACCAACACTAAGCAAGAAACCTTCATCATAATTTCTTCTCAAACTTGCTCAATCTAGTGTCTTTCTTCAATATGTAACATTTGCAACAAAAACCCCAAAAGTATGCAATATTGGGCTTTCTATCATTCAAGAGCTCATAAGGTGTCTTCTCCTTCAATGGGTGACAATAGAGTCAGTTGCTATAGTGGCAAGCCATGTTGATTGCTTTGGCCCAAAATAACTGACTCACACTGTACTCACTCAACATTGATCTTGCCATATCAATCAAAGTTCTATTCTTCTTCTCAACTAGGCTATTTGATTGAGGAGTGTACTTGGTCAAGAATTGATGCCTAATTCCAAACTCATCACACAAATCATCAAGTCTTGTGTTCTTGAATTCACTTCCATTGTCACTTCTCACTTGATGGTTGTTTAAAACTCATTGTGAATTCTCTTGATGAATGTCTTGAAGGTTGCAAACACATCACTCTTGTCAACAAGGAAAAACACCATGTGCAACTAAATCCATGTGCAACAACATCACTCTTTTCACCAATGCTAGTGTATGTGCTTGGTCCAAATAAATCCATATGCAACAACTCAAATGCCTTAGATCTACTCATCGTGCTCATCTTAGGATGTGTACTACCAACTTGCTTTCTGGCTTGACATGCACTACAAAGCTTGTCCTTCTCAAATGTGACATCTTTCAAGCCACTAACTAGATCATACTTAATCAACTTGTTCAATTGTTTCATTCCAACATAACCAAGTCTTCTATGCCATAACCAACCCATGCTAGACTTAGTGAGCAAACATATTGACAATTGAGCTTCTCTAGCATTGAAATCAACCAAGTATAGATTCTCATATATAAATCCTTTGAATATCAAGTTAGAGTCATCTACACTTATGATCTCTGCATCATCCACACCAAATATGCACTTGAAACCAAGATCACACAATTGAGCTACCGACAATAGGTTGAAGTTCAAGCTCTCTACTAGTAGCATATTGAAAATGCTCAAGTCATTGGATATTGCAATCTTACCAAGACCTTTGACTTTGCCTTTGCCATTGTCACCAAATGTGATACTATCAATCCCATTGCTCTCATTTGTGTTGATTGAATTGAACATTCTTGAATCACTGGTCTTGTGTTGTGTGCACCCACTATCAAGCACCCAATGGCTTCCTTTGGCTTTGTAATTGACCTACAAAAGAAGGTCAATTCTTTTTAGATACCCAAACTTGTTTGGGTCCTTGAAGGTTAGATACTAAGGCCTTTGGTACCCAAATGGCTTTCTTCTTTGAGCCCACAATTGGTGTACCAATAAACTTAGCCTTCACACCATCAGCACCCTTAACAAGCATGTAACAAGAATCAAATCTAATTGAGGATATATTAGGTTGCTTGTTCTTAGTCTTGCAATATTTCTCTATACGCCCAACTTACTTGTATCTATTGCAAAACCGACCATTGCCCTTCATAAAGCTAGCTTTGGGAGTGACAAAGTACGCCTTGCCTTTCTTGGGGGTATAGCCTAATCCCTCTTTGTTTAGGGAAACCTTTGGCTACCCAAGCACTTTAGCAAGCGGGCACCTCCACCATAGGCATTGCCTAAGGCACGAGTGAGCTCATTCACCTCCTTTTTGAGGGTCTTATTTTCCACCATTAGTGAGGCATCACAAGTTAAACCATCACTCAAAGGTGAAGTAGAAGTGGAAGTGCTATAAGAAGGGTTAGTGGGAGTAACAACAATGAGCTTATAAAATGATTCATCAAGAATATCACATGTTAGTCCCACATCACAAAACACAATCACTTGCTCCTTCTTGGTTTTCTCCTTGTTGACTTGCTTGAGGAGAGAGGAGTGAGCCTTTTCAAGCTTAGAGTGAGCTTTGCCAAGCTTCTCATGGGTTTTCATTAGCCTCTCATGAGTGGCATTGGGCTCATCAAAGGATTGCTCAAGAGATTTGACCCTCTTGCGTAATTCTTTGCACTCCTTTCTCTTCATCTCAAAGCAAGTGTGTACTTGCTCACATATGTCCATGATCTCCTCCTTGGGGTACTCCTCATCATCATCATCACTCCTACAATCATCACTTTCATATTTATCATCATCACTCACATCATATTTTACCTTGGTAGGCTTTGCCATGAGGTATGTCAATGGAGTGTCGAAGATGGTGGGCTTGTTGTTGATGGCAATGCTTGCTAGTGCTTTCTTGAGAGATTTCTTGCCATTATCACTAGAGTCATCACCATCTAAAGAACCATCACTATCCAAAGTGAGCACATAGCCTCCACCCTTCTTCTTCTCCTTCTTCTCCTTTTCTTTCTTCTCCTTATGCTTCTTCTTCTCATCTTCATCATTATCACTATTGTAGGGACAATCCGCTACAACGTGATCTGAGCTCTTGCACTTGTAGCATCTTCTCACATACTCCTTGTTGTAATCACTTCTCTTTCTTGCACCATAGCCCTTCTTCACTACTATACTTGCACCTTTCATAGTCACGTCGTAACCCAGATCACAATCCAATTTTAGCCTCAGCAGCTGTTGGCAGTGATACTCATAGTCATCACAGTCAGTATCTAGGACCGACTTGGGTGAACACTACACTGCCGTATTGGCTTATCATCCATCTATGATAAGGTACTTACTTCCATCGCATTGGAGCATGACCCGTGTGTATGGGTATGCACTAAAACTACCACATGGCTTATGATCCATCCATGATCATATCCTTATTCCGTCGCATTGGAGCATGACCTTCCTATGTTGAGGCGAACATCATCATCGCTTTGGCGTATGAACCATTTGGTCACAGGGCATGGTCACCATCGTGTTGTAGTATGATCCACCTGTGATGATCCTTTAGTTGGTGTTAGGTTACTAAACGATTTGGCGGTGATGCATTATTGACTCCTACCACATCAGATGAATAGCGGTGGTGATGGCTGTCTGCTTTACCAAAGGCAAGTGGTACGATGGTGATGACAAAAACAACCAACGACCCTTACATCCGATGGTGATAGAATTGCATCCAGTTTTCACAATGTATTTACTAAATTTAGGTAGGCCTTAATAACCTACAAAACACACACCATACAGATATAATCATTACACACCATTCATTATATCCACAATGAAGAGTACTTCTTATAATAACAATGCTCGACACTAACATAACAACTTTGTCAACTGATGAATTAACACAAGCAGTATATAGATAGCATAATAAAGGTTATGCTCCCTACAGACTTACGTAACTAAAACAAGGTAGATATGCTCTGCTCCTTTAGATTGGCACTCCTTGATCAGCTTGGTAGCCAATGCAGCACGGAACCCCTCTTCTTCCTCCCATAGCCATTGTAGGAAAAACATTCAAAAGCATAGAGACTCCAAAACCTACACAATGCAAAGCAGCAGAATTAATAATATTCAACATACCATTAGTTTAGTTAGCAAGCTAAAATTGGACTATATATAGACTCAAAACAACTCCCTACCTAAACAAAGATATGTCCTAACAACAAAATATAGCATATGCACCTTTACTACTCTACTAATGACTCCATGAACAAGGGAACATAAGGCACATAGTGAGGTCCATTCAAATAAATGCTCTAGGTACTTTTAGGATAGCGGACGACCCGGGTAGGGAGGACATAAACTTTTCTATGGCTCATGTCATATGCCATCAGTGTTCTGTCCTCCCTAATAAGGAAAATCAAATTCTATTCTAGGTGAACTATAATCACTCTATAGTCCATATTGGTAGCCTCAGAACCGAGTCTAATATTGTTCAGTCCAAATAGCTACAACATGTTCACCGTATGCTTCAATGTCCATTTACTAGTATCATAGTCTTCAAGAATCCAGATTGAATCGTTAGACATATTAAAAATACCAGTAATACATAGACACAACTGACCCTGATCTCCATGGATGGACATTGCAAGACCTGATGGCCTAAGAATTTTCCTCCATGTCTTTCCCTCCATATCAACACAACTATATGGGACACCTCTAGCATGTGCATAAAACCATTAAGAAACATAGTTGCTGAAAATTTGCATACTAGAATATCCTCTCCACATTTAGATTCTTTACACATCCATGCTCTAGTTTTGGATGAGTAGATGCTGACAACTAACACCCTAGGTGACCTTACCCACAGTTCTACCACATGGAAGTGCGAGGAGATTGTGGGATCGAACCCCAAGCGAGCTAAACCATAACAAAGGTTGCTATGCAGTAGTACCCCTAATTTTCTAGTCACCGGATTACAGACAGCATAGCGAAGCCCAACGCACCAGCAGATGAAGAGGCCTCTGCAGCAATCTGAGATGACTAAATCCTGAATGGGGAAGGGCACGAAGGAAAAGGAGGGGTATTCACCAGTGAAGCTGACAAATTGGTGTTTGCCTTTTTAGTTGCCATATATGAATCCGGTGACAAACTGGGGCAGCTCCTTATGGTGCTCAGATTCAGAGATGAGGCAGTAATAGGAGTGACACACACAGTTGCAGCTACACAAGGTACAGGCGGTGAGGCGGTAGAGGATAACGACCAAGACATCATCTATGAGGATGTCTACTTCATTCCTCTTGTTGGTGGTCTCCTCCTCTATCTTGACTAGGATGTGGTGTAGCGGGGCCAGCAATGGAAGCGACAACGCTATCGCCTGAATCAGAGTAGGAGCACCTACGGGGATGTGCTCATGAGCTCCTTAATAATTAGATGGATGGTTGATTCATACTCAAATGAGATAAGAGGGGAATAAGAATAAAAAGCCAAGAATCATGGATAAGGAAAGTGTGAGAAAGCATTACCCTTTCCTTTGGATCTTGTGGTAGTGAGCTCGAGTGGCCACGGTGGTGATGAGTACCAGCCTAGACACTGGTGGATCTATGTGGGCATGTCGGTGAGGCGTACCGATGCAGAGCACTAGCTTGTCGGTGGTGAGTGGTGGCTTGCACACCGATAGCAGCACTTGAGGAGGAGACGGACTAGGGTGGCAGTTGTGTGGGTAGTGCTCTTTGTAAGCTAACTATAGACATGCTACAAATTCTAAAAACACGCAAGAGTCTCGCGTTGGCTTGCAAATTTTGACGATATCGGCGGTGAACGCTACCGGTGGTGATACAATTTCAACGACGCTTATATCCAATGGTGACAGAATTGTATAATGCTGATACTAATTCAACTAGGCCTTAGTAGCGTACTGAACACATAGCGTACTTTTTACAATAATGATGGACACTAACATGACAAAGTTTGTTAGCTGATGTTGCATAATAAAGGTACTGATCTCTACAATAACAATAGATGCGATTACAAAACCATACCATACGGCGGTTTTCAAATACAAAGCAACACCCCACCAGCATCACAGTGAGGTAACAGTGTTCAAAATCAACAAAAGACATTGTTTTTCGATTAACTCTGTTACACTTTTCATTCACCAGGCGTACAATAACAAGGATCTATCAGCAACTATAGTTATGATGACAAAAACCTTGGCCATGTTCTTTAGCACTACTTTAGCTGTACTTTTTAGCGAACAAATAGTGTTTTTCTCTCATAACAAATCAGCATAAGCATCGGCATAAGCCAAATTTTAGCGATGACCGTAGGTTTATCCCCGCACTGAGCGATGGCCATCTCATGAAGTGTAGAAGCTAGATGAAGGCATAACTAACCTTCACCATGCCTCTAAATCATCGCCATGAGCAGGGACAACGCCTAGAAGAAGCCTAGGGAAGAACCACCTTGAAGAACTCCCTCTAACATCCGAGAGGATGAGGAGCCCTGCAAGGAGCCTTGCCCGTGCTGTCTTCGTCAACGTTGGAGTGGAACGCATGCCATGGTGTCAAGAGATCCCAGGTCAAGATCTGTGGGCTCAAATGGTTTCCTGGCAATAGTAGGGCACCCTCCGCCCTCTAGGATTTCCTATAGCTATTCTGACCTAGAAGTCTCCCACACATCGACCATCAACGAGCCTAGCCATTGTGTCATCAGCGACCTAAGCCACCAAAGATGGTATTGTTCTTCCCCATCCCTTCACAAAACTTCCTCTAACACCCAAGATGAATAGGCACCAGTAGGCCGCTGTAGAACCCTATCTTGAAAGCCTTCTCCCAGCAATGGCGGAGCCGCTGAAGTATGCCATGAACCATGGTGGATGAATGGAGTTGCTGCTCTCTCACTCAATCTAATACTAAGGGATTTGGAGGAAGGGGAGAGGATGGGAAGGGAGGGGCGAGAGACTCAGTGCACCTAGACCTAGCTTAAATAGGCTAGCCTTGAAGATGCACCCAGACTCAGTGCAGCTAAGATGCATGATCTAGGGAGCACGCATTAGGGAAGATGAGGTATACAATGGTTCCTAGAGTAATAAGTGGTGGGGATAGTGTTGGAAGTTGGGATGACATTCAACACTCACACACTTTTTGTATGCCAACCTAGGTGTCAGCTATTTTGAGCCGATGAGACTCGGCTATCAAGCATTGACCCAAATTAAATACTTTGGTAGTACTTATTTATGTATTTTCCATTGAGGTCTACGCGATAACAGATCCATACCATACGACGGTTTGCACATACAAAGCAACAGATCCTTTGATGTATAAAGATTATGGAATCTAAAGAACAATGTAGCACATCGCAAAACTTCACCCTCAGTGAGGTTCTCTACCTTCCATCTTGCAACCCTCATAGTCAAGGGATATGATCTGCTTCTTGACTTGGAGAGCTACATGATGGAATATAAAGCACCTGATCTTGAAGAATGAGCACCTCGCAAACTTGGAGCACCCCAATCGAGTATGGAGCCCCTGAACAGGAGAGAACTAGATGATTATAGATATTCTATTAACACAAGATCTGCAAGAAGATTTGCAATCATCAAGGTCAAGCTCCTGTTTAGCGGCAACACCTCGCTAAGGATGGAGAAGGAGCACCTCACAAAACTTACACCTACATCTCAGTAAGGTTCTTTATATTCTATAACCTTGCTACCTTTTAGCGTCGAGGGATGTAGATCTACATATCAATGCTAAGGGCAGCAAGGTTATGGAATCTAAAGCACCCAATCTTGAAGGCCTTCTCCAAACACCTGGTGAATGAGGTGCAAGGATGAAAACAAAGAACTTCTTGGCAATGAGGAAAGATATATTAGCACTCACGAGTGTGTGGATTCAAGAGTGTGTGGATTGAGCCCAAGAGGTGCATCCAAACCCTGGTTAAATAGGCCAACCTTGAAGATCGAGAAGTGCAAGTAATGGTGATGCAACTATGTTGTGGGTAGTTAGGAAATAACTCACGCTGACTTCACCGCCGATAGACCAAACGGTCATGGAGGGCTGGCGGCCATAACACGTAACCCAGTTGGCTTGGCTTTTCATACGACTAAGAAAATACCACTATCACATCTATTATTAACCCATCGGTGGTAGAAGTCTCAACTACCGGTATCCTTCCTTGGGAGGCCTCGCTATCGGTCCAACCGGCGATGAAAGTATAACACAGACGCTTATATCACTACGATAGTAAAAATGGCGATAGTGATATATTAATCTGTAGCAGTGGTTCTTCATGAACTTGCCTATCTTGCGCACAAAGAGAGCCATGGCCTCATCATCAATGTCACTAGCATCTTCATCATCACTAGATTCTTGTTTCTTAGACTTGCCCTTGTTCTTGGATGATGAGCTAGCCTTGAATGCTACACTCTTCTTTTTCTTGTCTTCATCTTCCTTCTTCTCATCCTTGTCAAGACCCTCCCTTTCCACACAGTATGTCTCTTGTGTCATGACATCACCTAGTACTTGGTTAGGGGTAATCTCCTTCAATCCTCCTCTTATGATGAGCAATCTCAACATCTTAAATCTTGGAGGTAAGCACATTAAGAACCGATGTGAGACATCATCATCATTGATCTTCTTACCCAAAGCCTTCAAGTCATTGACTATCACTTGCAAACGATAGAACATCTCTCACTAGTAGAGAACAGACCTTTGATCAAAGGGCCAAACCAGGCTCTAGTCCCGGGAAATATTGCGCCGAGGACTAGAGAGACCTTTAGTCCCGGTTGGTGGCTCCAACCGGGACTAAAGGTCTCTACCCAACAGCTCCTACGCCAGGCCATTGTGGCAGGGGACCTTTAGTCCCAGTTGGAGCCACCAACCAGGACTAAAGGTCGACCTTTACTCCTGGTTGGTGGCTCAAACCGGGAGTAAAGCTCTTGTCCCGGCTTGTGGCATGGCCCAGGACTGGAAAGTGACTTTTAGTCCCGGTTGGATCCACCAACTAGGACTAAAGGTCCCCCCTATAAATCCTGCTGACCGTCTTCTTCCTCCCCGAGCCCGCCTGAGAGCTTAAGTTCAAATTTAAGCAATGTTCTTGCTCTTTCTCCATCCATTCTTCGATTCCTCCATCGATTTCTTCGATTCCTCCGTCGATTCTTCGGTTCTAAAGGTTACCAACTTCATACTCTCATGTTTCACCATTGTCTTATCTCATTTTGTTCACAATATATGGTTTTTTATTGTGGTTTTTTTTATTTGTAAGCAATTTGAGCTCAAAATCACTTCAAGCTTGCATATTTACATGAAGAAAGGTTAAAGTAGCTATTAAAAACTAGTATTCACCGTTCATTTGTAGCATGCATAGCACACTTCATTGTTTAGAGATACAGAGAATTTTAGAGTTTTTTTAATTTTATTTGTTTATAAAATGAGAAATTTATAGTGTATTAAAAAATGAGTATAGGGACTAGTGCCTCCGACTGGTATGACAGATGCAAAGCAAGGCCATGCAATAGGAAGCAAATTTGTTCTCTTTTGACGATAGGCCTGAACAGCCGGGCCTGACAGATTTGGTGGTTGAATGGGTCTGTCGGCCGTCGCCGTGCGACTGTACGACAAAGAACGGCATCGATCGACCATAGTATTTTAGTGTCTGGAGTCTGGTCTGGGGTGCAATGCAATGCAATGACAATTGACAATGCGTTGCTACGTCAAAATATGGTCATTTCTATGGACTCCGCGACTAAACATTTTATTTTAACTTTTTATGAAATGAAAAACTTAGAAAATAGTTAGAAAATTATAGAAAATCCGTACTAGTTGAACTTGCGGACCGTGTTCAGCTCGGCGAGCATGTTCTCTACCGAGCAGTAATAGACATCAAGGAGGAGCTTTGATTCTATGAGGGAGAGCGACAACGGTCGTGGAAGACCGTGTTCCCTTCCTCGTAGAATCGGAGCTCTTCCTTGACCAAGTACGGTGCCGTCCGGTGGAGAAATGCTCGCCGAGATGATCACGTAAGCAAGGTAAACTAGTACGGATGGTTATTTATTGAAACATGTTTTTTAACTATAAATCTTGCTGGCCGTCTTCTTCCTCCCCGAGCCCGCCCGAGAGCTTAAGTTCAAATTTAAGCAGTGTTCTTGCTCTTTCTCCATCCATTCTTTGATTCCTCCATTGATTTCTTCTATTCCTCCGTCGATTCTTCAGTTCTAAAGGTTACCAACTTCATACTCTCATGTTTCACCATTGTCTTATCTCATTTTGTTCACTACATTTATATGGTTCTTTATTGTGGTTTTTTTATTTGTAAGCAATTTGAGCTCAAAATCACTTCAAGCTTGCATATTTACATGAAGGAAGGTTAAAGTAGCTATTAAAAACTAGTATTCACCGTTCATTTGTAGCATGCATAGCACACTTCATTGTTTAGATATATAGAGAATTTTAGAGTTTTTTTAATTTTATTTGTTTATAAAATGAGAAATTTATAGTGTATTAAAAAATGAGTATAGAGAGTAGATGGCAACTGCTTCCGGGTCCTCGGCCTCTCATGGGTTTCCAAAGTGACTTAGGCCAGGCCTCCCACTCATTGCATGTGGCAAGTGTTGTGATGAGACGAAGATTGTGATGGAGTACCGAGTGAAGAAGGAGGGTCCCAACAAGGGTCGCATTTTCTACAAGTGTCCGGATCGCAATGTGAGTTATTTTTATCGTATTTAATGACTATGGTTAGTTTATACCTATTTTCATGATGGTTGTGATTAAAGTTCTAATTTTCTATTTTAATTTTAGTGGGATGGCACTGGATGTTCAGGCTTCTACTGGGAGGAAGAGTATGTTGAACTCGTGCAAAAAATATCTTACACAACAGGCAGATATGGTGGCTAATGAGGCAGTGATCTAGCCAAAGAAGCCCAAAGATGTTGAACAAACGAGGGATCTGTCTGTTTTAGTTGGGATTGGTCGCAAAATCCTTGTGCTGCTGAAGTGCATTTTAGCTTTAGTGTTTTTAGTGGTAGTTGGGATTGTCTACATTGTTGCGAGGCTTTCTTAAATTTATAGCTTTTGTGGTGGTATGCATGTTGTATAATTAACTAATTATGTTCTAGGTTTTAATATGGTATTTATGTCATGTAATGCAGATGAGTCGGCATTGGATGTATAATGCTGATCATCGGTCCCAAGAGTTCATGGACGGCGTGCATTCTTTGTTACGTGCGGCCAAGGCAAACAAACGCGATGGTTTCATGTGCTGCCCATGTGCCGTATGTAAGAATACGATGGAATATGCTAACTCAAAGACTCTTCATTCACACTTGTTCAAGTCGGGTTTCATGCCAAACTATATTTGTTGGACGAAGCACGGAGAAACCAAAGTTGTAATGGAAGAAGGTGAAGAAGAACAATGGGGCGATGATGACATTTTTGCTGAATATGGTGCCTTCAATGATACTACAATGGGGGAAGCTGAAGAAGAGGTGGGGGCAAAGGAGAAGCCCACTAAAGAAGAGGTGGGGGCAGAGGAGAAGCCCGCTGAAGAAGAGGTAGGGGCAGAGGAGGAGCCCGCTGATAATCTTGGTTAGGCCATTCGTGACGCACAAAGAGAATGCGAAAGTGAAAAGGAGAAGATCAAGTTCGATCGCATGCTAGAGGATCATAAGAAATTGCTATACCCAACTTGTGATGCGGGGCAAAAAAAGTTAGGTACCACATTGGAATTGCTGCAATGGAAGGCAAAGAATGGTGTATCTGATAAGGGATTCACGGAGTTACTAAAAATCCAAAAGAAGATGCTTCCAAAGGATAACGAATTGCCCAGCACTACATACAAAGCAAAACAGGTAGTCTGCCCTTTAGGATTAGAAATCCAGAAGATACATGCATGTCCTAATGACTACATCCTCTACCGTGGCATGGAGTACGAGAAGTTGGATGCATGCCCTGTATGTCACGCATCATGGTATAAGATCAGGCGAGATGACCCTGCTGATGTTGAGGGTGAACGTCCCAAGAAGAAAATCCCTGCCAAGGTTATGTGGTATGCTCCTATAATACCATGCTTGAAACGTCTTTTTAGAAACAGAGACCATGCAAAGTTGTTGTGATGGCACAAAGAAGACCATAAGGTAGACAATATGTTGAGACACCCTGCTGATGGGTCCCAGTGGAGAGCAATCGATAGAGAATTCCCCAAGTTTGCAAGTGACGCAAGAAACTTAAGGTTTGCTTTAAGTATGGATGGTATGAATCCTTTCAGGGAGTAGAGCAGTAGTCACAATACTTGGCCTGTTACTCTATGTATCTACAATCTTCCTCCCTAGTTATGCATGAAGCGTAAGTTTATTATGATGCCGGTGCTCATCCAAGGCCCAAAGCAACCTGGCAACGACATCGATGTGTACCTAAGGCCACTAGTTGAAGAACTTCTACTTTTGTGGAACAAGCCAGGTGTACACATGTGGGATGAGCACAAGCAGGAGCACTTTGACCTGTGAGCATTGTTGTTCGTAACAATCAATGATTGGCCAGCTCTAAGTAATCTTTTAGGACAATCAAGCAAGGGATATAATGCATGCACGCACTGTTTCGGTGATATGAAAGGTATATTCTTGAAAAAGTGTCGCAAGGTCGTGTACCTTGGGCATCGATGATTTCTTCCTGCAAATCACCCTATAAGAAAGAAAGGCAAGCATTTTAAAGGTAAGGCAGACCACCAGACCAAGCCTCGCAACTGAACTAGTGAGGACGTCCTCGATATGGTCAATGCTGTGAAAGTAATATTTGGAAAGGGACCTGGCAGCCAACCTGTTTCGAAGGACACCAACGGTCATGCACCCATGTGGAAGAAGTCCATATTTTGAGAGCTACCCTATTGGCAAGTCCTAGAGGTCCGTAGCATGATCGATGTGATGCACCTGATGAAGAATCTTTGTGTGAACCTGCTAGGCTTCATGGGCATGTATGGGAAGCCTAAGGACACAATTGAAGCACGACAGGACCTACGGTGTTTGAAAGAACGAGACAACCTGCATCCAGAGAAGACAGATGATGGACGCCAGTACTTAAGTCCTGCCAGCTACACTCTTAGCAAAGAAGAGAAGGACAGCTTGTTTGAATGGCTAGATAGCATTAAGGTACCGTCTGGATTCTCCTCGAATATAAAGGGTATAATAAATGTGCCAGAAAAGAAATTTGGACACTTAAAGTCCCATGACTGCCATGTGCTCATGACTCAATTGCTTCTAGTTGCATTAAGAGGAATTGTACCACCAAATGTACGTCTAGCCACCGTGAAGCTATGTGCATTCCTCAATGCAATTTCTTAGAAGGCAATCGATCTAATGGATCTAGCGAAACTACAGAATGATGTGGTTCAATGTCTTGTCAGCTTTGAGTTGGTGTTCCCTCCTTCCTTCTTTGATATCATGACACACCTCCTAGTTCATCTGGTCAAGGAGATTACTATTCTTGGTCCTATGTTCCTACACAACATGTTCCCCTTTGAGAGGTTTATGGGAATCCTGAAGAAATATGTTCACAACCTTGCTTAGCCAAAAGGAAGCATCGCCAAGGGCTATGGAACAGAGGAGGTCATTGAGTTCTATGTTGACTTCATTCCCGATATTAACCCGATTGGTGTTCCTAAATCGCGACATGAGGGGAGACTAAGTGGAAAGGGGACACTAGGGAAGAAAACATATATTGGTAAGGGTGATGATTATTTTAATAAAGCACACTACACAGTTCTACAGAACTCCTCCTTGGTAGGTCCATATATCGAGACACACAAGAACCTCCTTCGATCTGAGTTCTTAGGGAAGTGTGAAGCATGGATTACGCGTCAGCACATGGAAACTTTTAGCGACTAGTTGCGAAAAGAATGTCAGGGTGATGAGAGTATTGATGAGGAGCTGTATTTGTTGTCTAGGCATCCATCGTGGCATATCCTCATATATAAAGGGTACGAGATAAATGGGAATACATTTTACACAGTAGCACATGATAAAAGGAGCACCAACCAGAACAGTGGTGTCCGCATAGATGCCACCGACCCGAGTGGGAACAAGCAAACATACTATTGCCGCATAGAGGAGATATGGGAACTAGACTATGCATCTCATTTTAAGGTACCTTTGTTCAAGTGCCAGCGGGTAAAGACGACTGGAGGCGGCGTAGCAGTCAACTACCAGTATGGAATGATAACAGTGGACCTCAACAATATTGGGTACAAAGGCAAACCGTTTGTCCTTGCAAAGGATGTGACTCAGGTGTGCCATGTCAAGGACATGTCTACAAAACCGAAGAGAGGGAAAAACAACAACCACCCAATCAATGATGAGCTAAAGCACCACATAGTTCTTTCAGAAAAAAGAAACATCGTCGGAATTAAAGACAAGTCAGACATGTCATAAGATTATGAAAAGGATGACCAAATTTCACCCTTCATAGTGAACAAAGACCCTAGCATCCAGCTAAACGATGAGGACACTCCATGGTTACGGTGCGATCATAACCAAGGGACATACGTCAAGAAGAAGTTCATTACTGTGCCTGCTTGATATATATATATATATATATATATATATATATATATATATATATATATATATATATATATATATTGATGTTTAATAGTGTGTATTAGAGATATTATGTAATAATTGTGAATTTATGTTTGATGTTGAATTATGTCACGTTGAAATGATGTGAAAACAAATTTATGTTTGATGTTGGGATTATGTCACGTTGAAATGATGTGAAAACAAATTTATGTTTGATGGTGGGATTATGTCATGTTCAAATGATGTGAAAACAAATTTCCAGTCGAAACACAAGAGTTTTTCTGAATTTAATTAAACACTATATTTTTGCATTATCAAAATAGTAATTTAAACACTATATTGTGTTTTAAAACTTGTTAAAAAATTAAAACTTTAGGTCACATAATTTTCCTGTGTGCAATAAAGCAAAATAGAATATATATATTTTTAAAATATTTTTATGTCTTTTATTTAATTTTCTGTGCAATTAACTATCCTTTTATCATTTGTGTAAAAAGAAATATATTAAAATCCAAATGAATTGGCGGGTAGCGAAACTACAGTTCGGCTGCCCGCCAAAAACCTTTAGTCTCGGGCGCCACCACCAGCCAGGACTAAAGGTGTGACCTTTAGTCCCGGGCGTTAACAGGGCCCAGGACTAAAGGGCCTTTAGTCCCAGCTGGTGGTGGCGCCCGGGACTAAAGGTCCTCTCCCTTATATAGCCTCTGTGCCCACCCCGGCCCCTCTTCTTCCTCCTCCCCACTGCCGAACCAAGCCCTAACAGACCGCCGCCGCTGGTCTGATCCACCGCCGACGCCGCACCTCGCGAGCGCCCGCACGCGCATCGGTGCCCCACCACCCCGACATCGCGCGCTCGCTGACGCGCCGCCCCCCGACCACCTCGGCCCATCCCCGCTCCGCCACAGGCCGTCCCTGCCCTGGCCCCGCTCTGCCGTGGCTGGCCCCACCACCGGACTGGTGCCCTGCCCCCTGAACCGCCAGATTGGAGGAGAGGAGGAGCAAGGCAGTAGAGGAGACAAGGGAGGTGGAGGAGAGAAGGGAGAAGGAAGAAGGAGAAGGGAGGAGAAGGAGAAGGGAGAAGGAAGAAGGAGAAGGGAGGAGGAAGGAGAAGGGAGGAGGAGGAGCCTCGGCCGCTGGCCACGCCCCTCGCCGCCTCATCATCACCGCCTCCGGACGCCCATCACCACCGACCCCTACGTACGTCGATCATCACCGCCGACCCCTACGTACGTCGATATGTGTTTGTATGTGATATATGCAGAGGAACACCTCATTGTGTTGTATGCGGAGCAACGCCGTCGTTGTGTTGTATGCAGAGCAACGCCGCTTCATTGTGTTGTATGTGGAGCAACGCCACCTCGTTGTGTTGTATGCGGAGCAACGCCGCCTCGTTGTGTTGTATGCAGAGCAACGCCGCCTCATTGTGTTGTATGCGGAGCAATGTTGCCCTATTGTTGTATATGTGGAGCAACGCCGCCCCGTTGTTGTATATGCGGAGCAACGCCGCCTCGTTGAGTTGTATGCGGAGCAACGCCGCTTCGTTGCGTTGTATGCGGAGCAACGCCGCCTCATTGTGTTGTATGCGGAGCAACGCCGTCTCATTGTGTTGTATGCGGAGCAACGCCGCCTCGTTGTGTTGTATGCGGAGCAACGTCGCCCTGTTGTTGTATATGTGGAGCAACGCCGCCCCGTTGTTGTATATGCGGAGCAACGCCACCCCATTGTTGTATACCCTAGCGAGAACAACGATTCGCCCTAGCGAGAATGACGATTCGCCCTAGCGAGAATGACGATTCGCCCTAGCGAGAACGACGAATTCACCCTAGCGAGAACGACGAATTCGCCCTGTCGTTCTTGCTAGGGCGAATTGTCGTTCTCGCTACGGCGAATTCGTCGTTCTCGCTAGGGAGAATTCGTCGTTTATATGACTTGTTTACATATATGACTTGTTTATATATATGACTTCTTTATATGACTTGTTTACATATATGACTTGTTGACATATATGATTGTTTACATATATGAATTGTTTATATATATGACTTGTTTATATGACTTGTTTATATATGTGACTTAGATTTATTTTGTTTATGACTTATTGTACATATATGACTTGTTTATATATATGTGACTTAGATAAATTTGTATATGACTTATTGTATATATATATGACTTGTTTATATATGTGACTTAAATTTTGTTAAATTTGTTAGATATGACTGCCCCGGGAGACAACATGGAGGAAGAAATGATGAATATTATTGCCAATGCTGGTGAGCAGGATGTTGATGACGGAAGTCAATACCTAGCTCTTGAAAAATGAGCAAGAAAATGTTTTGCAAGAAAATATAGGCAAGGTATATATACTAAATATATATTATATGTGAATATTGTATATATTTCTATGTACAAAAGATATTTATTTATTATTTTTTATATGTAGCCCTCTGGATCGGCGACCACAACGGCGAAGAGCAAAAATGTTCGAGGACCGAAGAAACCACTGGAGGGCCAGTACATAATATCGGAATTCAACATCGAGACAGGCGAACCACTTGGTCCACATAAAAGGAAATTCGTGGAACACTGTGGGTATCTTGTAAGGGACAGAATTCCGATCAGTATCCGTGAATGGAAGAAAAAGATCAACGAGTCTGATGTTAGTTTTGTCTCTGATGTTGACAAGAATTTGCTCTGGAATGATATCCTTGCCCATTTCACGTTGCAAGCGGATGATTATGATGATATCAACGATGATGAATTGAAGGAGCTAGTTCGATCGTGGGCTATGAAGAAGATGGCCACACAATTCCAGACTTGGAAGAAACACCTATACAACACATACATCAAGAAGAATGAAACGCCAAATTTCAATACTGCTATGGGTCCAATCTCGAAATAGAGGCCCTATTGGAATGATTTCGTAGAGTACAAGACATCAGCAGAGGGTGAGGCACAGGTGAGAAGGAACCAAGAGAATGCCCAGAAAAAGGTATACCACCATGACATGGGATTAGGTGGCTACAATACTGCCATTCCGAAGTCGCAAAAAATGGAAGCGGACATTATTGCCAAGGGGATCAAACCAGAATCAGCCAAGTGGCCCCCATGCTCAAAGAATTGGTTTTTTAGTCATGGGGGAAGACTCGACCCACAGACCGACCTGGCAGTGTATGGGCAAAAACTCGAAATAGCAGCACGCCGATTGGCTTTTGCTATAGAAGCTAAAGAGATTGGTGTGTTCAAGCCCAATAGAGAGAAGGATGAGCTGACGTATGCCATCGGGACTGCTGAACACACTGGCCGAACTAGAGGCTTAGGACGCAACACTCCATGGGTTCATGGTTTCCCTAATGACAGGGAAACCTACCGAAGCCGCCAGAGAAGCAAGGAGGAGTAAGCAGCGCGGGTGACAATGTTGGAGGAAATGGTGCTTGAAGCAAAGGAGCGAGAAAAAGCAATGGAAGCAAGAATGCAGGAAGAAATCAGAAAGTAAGTGCAGATAGCAATGAGTGCCCAGAGGTAGGCATCAGAGCCAGGAATGAATGTTAATATTAGACCCCCTGGTCAGTTGAAAAGTAGCTGTGCTTCCACTAAGCTGCCAAAGCAAGATGACGCAGCGCTGCGCTTCCCCGTGGATGATGTCACTACTCCAATGACATCAATTGAGCTACATGTTCTAAGGGGGAAAGACACAATCAAGGTCGCTGTTGGTGTTTTTACTCCTCCAGACCCTACCAAGACACCAAGAATCCATGGGGCACCAATACAACCTGGATATGCTAGGGTCACAGTGGATAAAGTGAGCAAAGGTTATGAGGATCTAGCTCTTGACATTCCTGGAGGTGATGGAGAGAAGACTCTAGGAGAAGCAGAGAAGGCATATATACTATGGTGCAAGCGCTACATCATTATCCCTAGGGCGTCTGCTCCACCTCCAGCAGACATTAGGTGTGGACAAAAGTTAACAAAACAATTTTTTGATAATTTTCTATGGGCATGACTAATAATAAGCATTTACTTATATCTCATTATTTTTTGTACTCACAAAGCAGGGCCTCCGCCAACCAAAGTCCAGCTGTTGCTTCTCCCGATCATCATAGTGCTCAGGGCAATGATGACGCCTTTGAAGGCACTACTGCATCCCCACCATCTCCAACTCCTCCGCCGCCTCCAAGGAAGTCCACAACTCCTCCACCGAGGTCTCCAACGCCTCCGCCGCCTCCAAAGTCTGCACTGCCTCCAAGGCGGTCTCCAACGCCTCCCCCGCCTCCAAGGAAGCCAGCCCCTAAGAGGTCTGCCCCGCAAACGAAGCCGTTGCCCTGCCCACCGACAAAGAAGCAGAAAGCAAATACTCATCCAGTTATTCCCCAAAAACTATCTTATGAGAAAAGTGAACAGGAATTAAAGGATGCAGTACAAAAAGAAGTGACAGATTTCTTTGAAGGTGCAAAACAGGCACGACGAGCGAGGGAGAACCCGGAGCCATCATACTTCTTCCTACCTCCAGATCAGCTAAGAAAGAAGTTGGAACAAAAAAAATAGGATTCTCTTAAGAGCGCCGCGAAACAACCGATATCGGACTATGACCGCTCTCTCACCAAGTCATATGAGGCGGCGCAAAAAAAGAAGAGAGTAGGGAAAGGTGTTGCACAACTCGGACAACAATCGCAACAATCAATCCCCCCCTTGTCGTTCCTAATGAATATGGTTCAAACTTAAACTTAGTGGCGGAGGTAGGCGGCTATGAGTCGTTTCTTCGGTTTTATGAGGAAACTGGTTTGAACCTTGCTGAAGTGCTCACTGAAGGACCATCTGCTCCGGAAGTAGATCCTTACAAGAAATTTGTACCAGGCCAGAGTCTATACAACCCAGAGAAATTAGGTGAACTGGGTACGCAAATGTACCTACTAAACGGGTGGTACATGTCGGCGTCTGATGCGGGACAAATCTATCTTTCTGTCGGAATTAGAAACCACCATTACTTCCGTGGCAATGACATTATCTATGTCGAGCTTGTAGAATTACGCCAACTATGCCACCTGGACTCTCTCGACAAAAGTCTCATTAGCTGCTATTGTCTGTAAGTGTGATTATTTTCTACTATATTCACAATTTCTTTATTATATATTCATAATATATATTGACAATTTTTATGTATGCAGATATGAGATGACAGAACTTAGAAAGAGAAAGGATAATGATGTTGGGTTCGTTGATCTGTATGTCGTATACAAACACCCTAACCCCCCGAAGGATTATAAGCCTCAACCTGAGAGAAATCTCATGAATTTCTTAGTGAACCAACGCGACAAGAAGGAGATACTCTTCCCCTACAACTTCAAGTGAGTGTTATTATAAGTAATTAATGTCGATCATATATATGGGACATCAATATTTCTTTACTAGCTAGTTACCTCTCTCTCACATACACACACACACACACACACACACACACACACACACACACACACACACACACACACACACACACACACACACACACACACACACACACACATATATATATATATATAGTAGATTGAAAATCTTAGACTCATTGAGAAAACCGCAAACGGAGTATCAAGACATGATAGATATTATACAAGGGTAATTAATTTAGTTTCTCTATAACAACATATATATATATATAATGGCGCCGATCTCTCAACAATTATTAAAGGTTAAATTATTTTTTTATTTTATTGGGAGCAGGGTTTGGAAAAGGTTCATTGAGGAACAAAAAATGAAACATTGCAAAGCGCCACTGGGTGTAATCGCACACAAAGTAAGTACTATAACTACACATTTATATTCAATTAACACCATATGATGATTTCAATTCACCCTAATTGATTTTTTTGTCGTAAAAGTGGGTTCTAAGGCAGGAGCAGGGTAACAACTACTGCGGATACTATGTTTGCGAGTTCATCATGGCGTACTCAAAGAGAACTCCTGAAGAGCAACTCAAAGTACGTATATAAATACTTTTTCCTTTATATTATTTCAATCGTATATTTACAATTTCTTTATTGCTCTCATTTGTATAAGTAATTACATGAGCAATACACATACATACATACATACATATATATATATATATTAATACTTTTTCCTTTAACTTTTATTGAAGACTAAATGGTTGAGGAAAAGAGTCATACGACTTGACCAACTTAAAGCAATTCGAGAGACTATAGCAGGATTTCTAAATGACCAGGTCATCAACCCCAACGGCGAGTTCTACAATGACCCGAACGAAACATGGATGCCAAATCTGGAGGAGTGAATTGCTAAGGACATAAACAATTTAGATATCAAACCTTTGTAATATATATATATATATATATATATATGCACATATTATATGTACATAAAATAACGTGTGTGTATATATATGATCATCATATATATATGCATGCACGCGTATATTCGTTTGTTATTTATGTACAAAGTTCGAACGAAAACTTACGCGTGCGAAGTACACATATATATTACTATTAGCAGCGTATTCAAAAATATATTTTAATATCAAAACTAATCATTAAATGAAAAAAGAAACCAAAAATAGAAACCAGAAAAAGGGGAAAAAAAGAGGGACATTTAGTCCCGGTTGGTGTTTCCAACCGGGACTAAAGGTCCTGCCCCATGACGGTCCCTGGCTAGGCCTGGAGGCCCCCTTTACTCCCGGTTGGTGTTTCCAACTGGGACTCAAGGTCTCCCTTTAGTCCCGGGCGTCAAGCTAGGACTACAGGAGGGTACCTTTAGTCCCGGATTGGTGCTCCCAGTTGGGAAACCGGGACTAAAGGGGTTTCCCAACCGGGAGCAAAAAGCCTTGCTGCACCAGTGTCTAGAATGCTCTCATCATCCTTCATCTTGAAGCTTATCAACTTGTCATTGAGAATGTACAACTTGGCACTCTTTACCACCAGTGTGCCCTCATATATTTCTTCTAATCTCTTCCACACCTCATTAGCTCTCTCATAATTCTTAGTTTGCTCAAACACCTTGGAATCAATTGCATTGTAGATGGTGTTGAGAGTCATTGTATTGCATTGCTTATTGGCCATGTCTTGGTTGGTGATGTTGTTGGGATCAATAATAGCATAGTCACTCTTGGTCACATCCCACACTTGATCATTGATTGAACCAAGATATATCTTCATCTTTCTCTTCCAATAGTCATAGCATGTGCCATCAAAGAATGATGGTTTGCCCCCCACATGGTTGAACACAACTTGAGCCATAATTTGACACCAATGTTGTTAAGCCTTCAATCAAATGGTGACCATGGCTCTGATACCATATGAAAGGTCCTAATATGGCTAGAGGGGAGGTGAATAGCCTATTTAAAAATTTACAAGATCACTAGAGCAATTTGAACAGTAAGACAAACGGCAAAATGCAAACTTGCTCTAGCTCTACAAGGGTTGCAAGCCACCTACCCAACTATTCTAGTTGCTATGATCTCTAGTCACACAAGCGGCTATGCCACTACTCACTAAGAGCTCTCAACAAGGCTACACTAAAGAGCTTCACTAGATGAACTTAAGCTACAAAGCAAGCTCTCAATTCTTGCTACACTAAAGAGCTTGCTACAACTAGTTTGTGGGAAAGTAATAGAGTGCGTAAGGTGATTATACCGCCACATCGAGGGATGAATCAATCACAATATGATGACAACCAATCACCGGGAGTAATCTCATCACACAAAAGACACAAGATTTTTCTTCCGAGGTTCACGTGCTTGCCGGCACGCTAGTCCCCGTTGTGTCGACCAACACTTGGTGGTTTGGCGGCTAAGATGTGTTGCACAAACCTTATCCACACAATTGGACACTACAAGAACCTATCCACAAGTGAGGTAACTCAATGACACAAGCAATCCACTAGAGTTATCTTTCGGCTCTTCACCAGGGAAGGTACAAGACCCCTCACAATCAACGGAGCCAACCATGAACAATCACCAACACGTGCCGAAGCTCCACCGCTGCTCCAAACCATCTAGGTCGCGGCAACCACTAAGAGTAATAAGAAATCTGCAGCCACAACGATCCCCAAGTGCCACTAGATGCAATCACTCAAGCAAATACACTTGGAATCACTCCCAATCTCACTATGATGATGAATCAATGATGGAGATAAGTAGGACATATTTGGTTAGGATCACAAGGATATCAAGTATGTCAAAGTGCCAAGAGAGTGAGCCTCAAGCTAGCTAAACACTATTTATAGAGCCCCTCAAACGAATAGAGCCATTAGGGTCAAGAGAGAGGGCTCTGCGCACTGATGACCAGACGCACCGGTCATGTTGACCGGACGCACCACACTAGCGTTCGGTCATGCATCTGCCGCCATGTGGCTCCAAGCGTTCAAGCATAGCCATCCGATCTCAACGGTCAAGACCCGATCCAACACTGTTAAGTTATGACCGGATGCACAGAAGGAAATGATCGGACTTAGGACATAGAGCATCAAGTCACTTCTAGAAAGGTTCTAGAGCCAAAAGTCACCAACTGGACGTGTTAGATCAATGTTAACCTAACATGCCCTAGCATCCGGTCCTCACTCTTCTCTGTTGTGCGCTCCTGAGGTGCTAATGCCAGCATACGTCACCGACAACCTGACGTAGGCCTTGCGCGTTCGATCGCGCCAAGATGCCACCTTTCAAAAAGTGACCAGACGCACCGGTGAGTTCTAGGCCAGCGTCTGGTCCTTCCTCATCACTCTTGGCTAGTGCAGCTTCGCCGCCTATAAATGACCCGACGCGCAGGTCACTCTGACTGCATCGTCCGGTCATGGACTTTCATCTCCTTTTTTTTCTAAGTCCATGACCACTTCGCCCTTGCTTCCAACTTGCTAACCACAAAGTGTAGAACTTGTGTGCACATATGTTAGCATTTTTCAAATTATTTTACAAGGGTCAAAGTTAGCACACTCCTAAATGCATATGCAAGAACAATGTCACCTAGTGGCACTCGATAATAGTTTAGCCAAAGATTTTCTCTCTTTATAGTACGGCTATCGATCCTAAACGTGATCACACCCTCTATAGTGTCTTGATCACCAAAAACAAAACATATCTTATACCTTTGCCTTGATCTCCTTGGTTTTGTTTTTCTCTTTCTTCTTTTCCAAGTTGGAGCTTGATCATCTCCATTTTATGTCCACCTTCATCACCATGGACCTCTAACTTTCTCCACAACTTGGATTGTACCACCTTATCTAATTCACTCACTTAGATCAAAGGTTAGTCCTAGGTTTCATCAGTTATCCAAAACCAAACTAGGGCTTTCAATAGCTCAACTATATAGTGAAGTAGTTTTTTAGTTTTAGCTCTACGAGCAACTTAACCGGTGATGCTAAAGCTGCTTTGGTAATAAAACATTTGGCAAAACAGCTCTACATATAGAGTTCCTTAGAATATGCTCTCACCAGAGCGAGTTGAAGCTGGGAACAACTACTATTTTCTGCTTCACCCCACACCAATCCGTCATGAGAGCACGTTTTAAGGAGTTTCACATGTAAAGGTGTTTTAAAAATACCCATTTAGCACAAATTAGCTTTAAAAATTCATAAAGTTGTGGGATAAGTTGTGCCAAACAAGGCCTTATTTCTCTTTTTTTCTTTTATTTAAAAGAAATCATATTTATTTATTTATTTGTTGCAATAATAAACAAATAACCTAATGCAACTGAATTGTGGAAGCATGTAAATGGTTGTGAGTAAACATAGATAATTTCTAAAAATGAACATATAGCAGTACATCATATATTGTTACTACATAGGAATATTCCCTCCATTCCACAAAGAACATACTCCCCCATTTTGAATTATAAAATAGTTTGGCTTTTCTTTGTATATAAATTTTGCTACGCATTTAGATATATATATATATATATATATATATATATATATATTATGTCTAAGTATATAGTAAAAACAATATATCTAGAAAAGACAAAACATCTTACAATTTAAGACATTATAATTTAAAATAGAAGAAGTACTATTTAACAATGTGGAGGCTACATAGTTCTGGGCAGACAGGACCCCATCCCCGGATCATATGACGATGCACATGCCTAGCTATGCATGGCTCCTAGCCGGCGCATTTTAACTAAGTTACAATAGTCTGTAGAAACTGGCTATTATCTCTACCCGATCTTTGGTTGGTCTCTTCTGGATTGCTCCTCGTTGTCTTCACTATGGACAGGTTCGTCCAAACTACTAAGGGCCTCTCATCTCTCATACAACATCAGTAGTAACACCACACACATAGTTGGTGTGATCTTACAATAATTACTCGAGATGGGCAGATAACTTGGGATATGTGCAGTTTTTTTGGGACGAAGGGAGTATTTGGTATATCACTAGGTTCAAGAGTTACTCGAGATTGTATTTCATAAACTAGTTCTAGAAATTCTTATTGCAGCGGTTTTGATATGCGCATATCAAAGGTGTTTAGTTAAGCAATTTTGATATTGGTTTGGATTAAACACACATGTGTTTAGACTAGAGTTTATTTTGTTCTACAAACACTACAGACTACATGTATCTTGGAGCTAGAGCTGTGCTAAACAAGCCATTATATTTCTCAAGTTAGCTCCATTATCTAAAGTGCTTAATTAACTTGTCAACTTAAAGTAAAATGTAGATATAGTGTGTGTGTGTGTCTGTCTGTGTGTGTGTGGCGGCTGTTTATTAGATGTTCAGATAAGCAATCAGGTAGCCCTTTCCTAACCATGATGGGTAATGTTTTCTCCTTTTGTCAGGAGAATCTTCAAAAAGGATCATGCATTAACAAGCAAATGGCCACTCTTGTTGATTCCACTTCCATGTCGAGGATATATAGTTTTTACATACCAAAAAATATATATGCACACCACCCACGCATCTACTACTATATATATAGGCGTTGTCATAAACACACATCACTACAGAGAAAAGGTAGTAGAAAAGATTAGTGCCCCACTAGCTATCTACTAGGATAAGATTAGTTAATTAATTGGTTAGTTAATCTTTGGTTCAACCTTAACAGGCCTCCAAACTGGCCTGTGATCATAGTGGGTGGCATTGACCATGCGCATGCATGTCAACTTGTTAAGGTGATCTCGGAAAAGAGTTGACGGATCAAAAAAGTAGCAAGACATTTTTTAACGAGACAATCCAATAGGGCATCCACACTTGTCCTTCCCCACTAGGTAATGACAAAATCTAAAGAGCCTTGCTGCAAATGAAGACCTGCCACAGCTAGCTCCATCAAAAGGCTAATATTATATGCACACATACATATAAATAACTGAACTTTATATAACAATATATGAGAACTAACGGAAAGAAAAGAAATGTGTGCCTGTATCATCAAGAGCAACATTGCTCATCAAAAGGCCAAAAAAATGAAAAGAGAATGAAAAAAGGGTAACAAGAGCAACAAAAGGAGCATCCATGCAGCAACAAGCAATATTTCTCAGGATAGTTCGATGTGTATGCGTATGCAGTGATGCCATCACGCAGAGAGGATATATACATATAATTAACTTTGTTTGAATAAAGCAATAGATCCTCATATGCCAGAATCAGCATGTACCAAGAGCACTAAGTATAGTGTGAGATAAACTAGGAGTATAAAGGCCATCCTGCCCATCCACCACTCTGAACTTGGCCTTTTCCAACAAAACGCGCGAAACGCAAGGGCTATAGCTATATATATACTAGCTAGCTAGCTATATGTATGAGAGATGATCCAGTCCCAACCACCACTAGTAGAGAACAGACCTTTGATCCTCGGCCAAAATGGACTCTAGTCCCGACATTTTTTGCGCCCGGGACTAGAGATACCTTTAGTCCCGGTTGGTGGCTCCAACCGGGACTAAAGGTCTCTCCCAACGGCTACTGCACCAGACAGAGGTGGCAGGGACCTTTAGTCCCGGTTGGAACCACAAACCGGGACTAAAGGTAGACTTTTACTCCCGGTTGGTGGCTCTAACCAGGACTAAAGGTCTCTGCCACCGCAGGAGCCGTTGGGAGGGACCTTTAGTCCCGGTTGGAGCCACCAACCGGGACTAAAGGTCCCCCCTTTATATATCGGCCGTCTCCTTCTTCCTCTCCGAGCCCGAGCTCAGCACATTTTGAAGCTCACTGCACTAGTGTTCTTCCTCCCTCCATTGTTCTTCCATCCATTCTTTGATTCCTCCGTCGATTTCTTCGATTCCTCCGTCGATTCTTCAGTTGTAAAGGTTACCAATCTCATACTCTCATTTTTCACCATTGTCTTATCTCATTTTGTTCACTATATATATATATATGGTTCTTTATTGTGGTTTTTTTCATTTGTAAGCAATTTGAGCTCAAAATCACTTCAAGCTTGCATATTTACATGAAGGAAGGTTAAAGTAGCTATTAAAAACTAGTATTCACCGTTCATTTGTAGCATGCATAGCACACTTCATTGTTTAGAGATATAGAGAATTTTAGAGTTTTTTAATTTTATTTGTTTATAAAATAAGAAATTTATAGTGTATTAAAAAATGAGTATAGGGACTAGTGCCTCCGACTGGTATGACAGATGCAATGCAAGGCCGTGCAATAGAAAGCAAATCCGTTCTCTTTTGACGATACACCTGAACAGCCGGGCCTGACAGATTTGGTGGTTGAACGGGTCCGTCAGCCATCGCCGTGCGACTGTACGACAAAGAACGGCATCGATCGACCATAGTATTTTATTGTCCGGAGTCCGGTCCGGGGTGCAATGCAACGCAATGACAATTGACAATGCGTTGCTAGGTCAAAATATGGTCATTTCTATGGACTCCACGACTAAACATTTTATTTTAACTTTTTATGAAATAAAAAACTTAGAAAATAGTTAGAAAATTATAGAAAATCCGTACTAGTTGAACTTGCGGACCGTGTTCAGCTCGGCGAGCATGTTCTCTGCTGAGCGGTAACGGACATCAAGGAGGAGCTTTGATTCTACGAGGGAGAGCAGCAACTGTCGTGGAAGACCGTGTTCCCTTCCTCGTAGAATCGGAGCTCTTCCTTGACCAAGTACGGTGCCGTCCGGTGGAGAAATGCTCACCGAGATGATCACGTAAGCAAGGTCAACTAGTACGGATGGTTATTTATTAAAACATGTTTTTGAGCTATACATCCTGCTGGCCGTCTTCTTCCTCCCCGAGCCCGCCCGAGAGCTTAAGTTCAAACTTAAGCAGTGTTCTTGCTCTTTCTCCATCCATTCTTCGATTCCTCCATCGATTTCTTTGATTCCTCCATCGATTCTTCGGTTCTAAAGGTTACCAACTTCATACTCTCATGTTTCATCATTGTCTTATCCCATTTTGTTCACTATATATATATGGTTCTTTATTGTGGTTTTTCATTTGTAAGCAATTTGAGCTCAAAATCACTTCAAGCTTGCATATTTACATGAAGGAAGGTTAAAGTAGCTAGTTGAACTAGCGGACCGTGTTCATTTCGGCGAGCATGTTCTCTACCGAGCGGTAATGGACATCAAGGAGGAGATTTGATTCTACGAGGGAGAGCGGCAACGGTCGTGGAAGACCGTGTTCCCTTCCTCGTAGAATCGGAGCTCTTCCGTGGCCAAGTACGGTGCCGTCCGGTGGAAAAATGCTCGCCGAGATGATCACGTAAGCAAGGTCAACTAATACTGATGGTTATTTATTCACACGTCCCGATATCATCGCAGTAGTCTATCAATCACCGTACCCAAACATAGTATATATATATAAATATAAACGATAATCGATTGTTATGTGTGTACACTCCCATTCTTCTGTTAATTTGCGGAAATATCATGTGAATTACTTACCTGCCGTAGTAAAAGACGAGAACACAATGACCATTAAAAATATCATTGTTTAGAGATATAGTTAATTTTATAGTTTCTTAATTTTATTTGTTTATAAAATGAGAAATTTATAGTGTATTAAAAAATGAGTATAGAGAGTAGTGGCAACTGCTTCCGGGTCCTCGGCCTCTCAAGGGTTTCCAAAGCGACTTAGGCCGGGCCTCCCTCTCATTCTATGCGGCAAGTGTCATGATGAGACGAAGATTGTGATGGAGTACCGAGTGAAGAAGGAGGGTCCCAACAAGGATCGTATCTTCTACAAGTGTTTGGATCGCAATATGAGTTATTTTATTGTATTTAATGATTATGGTTAGTTTATACCTATTTTCATGATGGTTGTGATTAAAGTTCTAATTTTTTGCTTTAATTTCAGTGGGATGGTAGTGGACGATGTTCAGGCTTCTACTGGGAGGAAGAGTATGTTGAACTCGTGCAAAAATATCTTGCACAACAGGCAGATACGGCGGCTAATGAGGCAGTGATCCAGCCGAAGAAGCCCAAAGATGTTGCACAATCGGGGGATCTATCTGTTTTAGTTGAGATTGGTCGTGAAATCCTTGTGCTCCTGAAATGTATTTTAGCTTTAGTTCTTTTAGTGGTAGTTGGGATTGTCTACATTGTAGCGATGCTTTCATAAATTTGTATCTTTTGTGGTGGCACACATGTCGTATAAATAATTAATTATGATCTAGGTTTTAATATGGTATTTATGTCATGTAATGCAGATGAGCCGGCATTGGATGTACAACGCTGATCGCTGCTCCTAAGAGTTCATTGACGGCGTGCATTCTTTGTTACGTGCGGCCGAGGCAAACAAACGCGGCGGTTTCATGTGCTGCCCATGTGCCATATGTAAGAATACGGTGGAATATCCTTGCTCAAGGACTCTTCATTCACACTTGTTCAAGTCGGATTTCATGCCAAACTATATTTGTTGGACGAAGCACAGAGAAACCGGTGTTGTAATGGAAGAAGGTGAAGAAGAACAATGGGACGACAATGATATTATTCCCGATGGTGCGTGCTTCAATGATACTGCAATGGGAGAAGCTGAAGAAGAGGTAGCCATAGAAGATGAGCCTACTGATGATCTTTGTCAGGTCATTCGTGATGCACAAAGAGAATGTGAATGTGAAAAGGAGAAGATCAAGTTCGAGCGGATGCTAGAAGATCACAACAAATTGTTGTACCCAATTTGTGATGCAGGGCAGAAAAAGTTGGAAACCATACTAGAATTGCTGCAATGGAAGGCAAAGAATGGTGTATCTGACAAGGGATTTGGAGAGTTACTAAAAATCCAAAAGAAGATGCTTCCAAAGGACAATGAATTGCCTGCCACTACCTACGAAGCAAAACAAGTTGTCTGTCCTATGGGGCTAGAAATCGAGAAGATACATGCATGTCCTAATGACTGCATCCTGTACCATGATAAAGAGTATGAGAAATTGGATGCATGCCTAGTATGCCATGCATCGCGGTATAAGATCAGGCGAGATGACCCTGGTGATGTTGAGGGCGAACATCCATGGAAGAAAATCCTTGCCAAGGTTATGTGGTATGCTTCTATAATACCACGCTTGAAACGTCTGTTCAGAAATAAAGAACATGCAAAATTGTTGCGATGGCACAAAGAAGACCGTAAGGTAGACAATATGTTGAGACACCCTGCTGATGGGTCCCAGTGGAGAGCAATCGATAGAGAATTCCTAGAGTTTGCAAATGATGCAAGAAACTTAAGGTTTACTTTAAGTACAGATGGTATCAATCCTTTTGGAGAGCAGAACAGTAGTTATAGCACTTGGCCTGTTACTCTAAGTATGTACAACCTTCCTCCTTGGTTATGCATGAAGCAAAAGTTCATTATGATGCCTGTGCTCATCCAAGGCCCGAAGCAACCTGGCAATGACATCGATGTGTACCTGAGACCACTTATTGACGAACTTCTCATTTTGTGGAATAAAGAAGGTGTACGTGTGTGGGATGAGTACAAACAGAAACACTTTGATCTGCGAGCATTGTTGTTCGTAACAATCAATGATTGGCCTGCTCTAAGTAATCTTTCAGGATAGTCAAACAAGGGATATAATACATGCACACACTGCTTCAGTGATATTAGAGGTGTATTCTTGAAAAAATGTCAAAAGGTCGTGTACCTTGGCCATCGTCGATTTCTTCCTACAAATCACCCCGTAAGAAAGAAAGGCAAGCATTTTAAAGGGAAGGCAGACCACCTGACCAAGCCTCGCAACCGAACCGATGAGGATGTACTTGATATGGTCAATGATGTGAAAGTTGTCTTTGGAAAAGGACATGGCAGCCAACCTGTTCCGAACGACGCTAACGGTCATGCACCCATGTGGAAGAAGTCCATATTTTGGGACCTACCCTATTGGCAAGTCCTAGAGGTCCGCAGCTCTATCGACTGATGCACCTGATGAAGAATCTTTGTGTGAACCTGCTAGGCTTCATGGGTGTGTATGAAAAGCCTAAGGACACATTTGAAGCACGACAGGACCTGCGTTGTTTGAGAGAAAGGGACAACCTGCATCCAGAGAAGACAGATGATGGACGCCATTACTTGCGTCCTGCCAGCTACACTCTAAGCAAAGAGGAGAAGGAAATCATGTTTGAATGCTTAAACAACATCAAGGTACCATCTGGATTCTCCTCGAATATAAAGGGTATTATAAATGTGCTAGAGAAGAAATTCTATAACTTAAAGTCCCATGACTGTCACGTTCTCATGACGCAATTACTTCTAGTTGCATTAAGAGGAATTCTACCTCCAAATATACGTCTAGCCACCGTAAAGCTATGTGCATTCCTCAATGCAATTTCTCAGAAGGCAATTGATCCAACTGATCTAGCTAAACTACAGAATGATGTGGTTCAATGTCTCGTCAGCTTTGAGTTGGTGTTCTCTCCTTCCTTCTTTGATATCATGACACACCTCCTAGTTCACCTAGTCAAGGAGATTTTCATTCTCGGTCCTGTGTTCCTACACAACATGTTCCCCTTAGAGAGATTCATGGGAGTCCTGAAGAAATATGTTCACAACCGTGCTTGCCCAGAAGGAAGCATCGCCAAGGGCTATGGAATAGAAGAGGTCATTGAGTTCTGTGTTGACTTTATTCCCGACCTTGACTCGATTGGTGTTCCTAAATTGAGACATGAGGGGAGACTAAGCGGAAAGGGGACACTAGGGAGGAAAACATATATTGGTATGGAGGATGATTATTTCAATAAAGCGCACTACACAGTTCTATAGAACTCTTCTTTGGTAGATCCGTATATTGAAACACACAAGGATCTCTTACGATCCGAGTTTCCAGGGAAGACTGAAGCTTGGATTATGCATAAGCACATGGAAACTTTCGGTGGTTGGTTGCGAAAAAATGTCAAGGTGATGAGAGCATCCATGAGCAACTATATTTATTGGCTATGCAACCATCATGGCATATCGTAACATACAAAGGGTACGAGATAAATGGGAACATATTCTACACAGTAGCCCAAGATAAAAGGAGTACCAACCAAAACAGTGGTGTCCGCATAGATGCCATAGACCCGAATGGGAATAAGCAGACATATTATGGCCGCATAGATGAAATATGGGAACTAGAATATGCACCTACTTTGAAGATCCCATTGTTCAAGTGCCAATGGGTCAAGGTGACCAGAGGCGGGGTAACAGTAGACAACGAGTATGGAATGACAACAGTAGACCTTAGTAATATTGGGTACAAAGATGAACCATTCATCCTTGCCAAGGATGTGAATCAGGTGTTCTATGTCAATGATATGTCTACCAAACCAAAAAGAGGGAAAACGATAATGACTCAACCAAAGAGCCAAAGCGCCATATAGTTCTTTCAGGGAAAAGAGTCATCGTGGGAATTGAGGACAAGTCGGACATGTTAGAAGATTATGAAAAGTATGACCGAATTCTGCCCTTCAAAGTGAACAAAGACCCTAGCATCTTGGTAAATGATGAGGACACTCCATGGTTACGACGCTATCATAACCAAGGGACATACATAAAGAAGAAGTTCACTGCTGTGCCCACTTGATGATATAGTGATTTAACGTAGTGTGTATTTCAGATATTATGTAATAATTGTGAATTCAGATGTTTATTATGTCGTGTTTCAAATTAAATCAATGTTTGATTTGGTGGGATTTCTCTCTCAAAAAGTTAAATTAGGATATTGAGTGATGAAAAATTAAAATATTAACATTAAAATGATGTGAAAATAAATTTCCTGTCCAAAACCAATAGTTTTAATAATTTTAATTAAACACTACATTTTTGCATTAACGAAATAATAAATATTAGTTACATTATGTTTTATAATTATAACAAAAAATAAAAAAGTTAGGTTATAGATTTTTCCTATGTGCAATAAAGAAAAAGAAAATCCATATTTTTAACAAAATAATTTTATACATTTTATTTAATTTACTATGTATTTAACAAGAAAATCCATATTTCTATTAAAAAAATTTGCTCAAAACAGGCGGGAAACGAAACTGCAGCCCACCTTTACTCCCGGGTGGGAAGCCCACCCGGGAGTAAAGGTGGGCTGCAGTTTCGTGGCCCGCCAAAAAAAACCCTTTACTCCCGGTGCGTGTTACCAACCGGGAGTAAAGGTATACCTTTACTCCCGGTTGGTAACACGCACCGGAAGTAAAGGGACCTTTACTCCCGGTTGGTAACACGCACCGGGACTAAAGGACCTTTACTCCCGGCTGGTGGCTGGCACCGGGAGTAAATCTCCCTGGTATATAACCGCCAGTGCCAGGCGCAGATCGATCCCCTCCTCTTCTTTCTCATCGAACACCACTGCCCTTTCTCTTCTTCCTCGCGCTGCCATCGATTCGTCTTCCCCTGCGCATCAGTCCGCCCCCGTGACACCGGAGCCCGTGCCTCTCCTCGTGCGGCCCTCCACCGCCGATGACCTCGTGCGGCCCGACCTCCACCGCGCATGCCCATGCCTCCATCGCGCCCGCCCGAGGTGAGAGTTCTCTCGACTTTCGTACGTCGTGCATGGTGAAATGGCGTCAGTGAGGGCCCATGCATGGTTGGGGTCTTTTGTTGCTTGTCGTCCATAGCGGAGGAGCCATCAGCTGCTGCCATCGTCTTGGGGGCCATGCCATGGTTGTCAGTTTCAACAATGGTGTCTTGGGGCAATGGCATGCCATGGCTGCAGTGAATCATTTCCTTGAAGCATGCCATGTGCAAGTCAACAGCCTTGCCATCCAAGTGGATGTGGTACCTGTACGCCCAGAACCCTACTCCGGCAGCCCTTGTTGTCTCTAGAAGTCACACGGTGGCGAATCTCACGATGCCTTCCGGTGGAGCTCTAAGGCTCGGCCATCGTGGACAATGTGTTCCGGTAGTGTGGCGCAGCCCTGGTGGATGTCGAGGTCTTGTTCGAAGCAGTGGTAGACGTAACTTAGCTAGCTGAAACTTGCAACATCACGACATCATGCACCGACGACATCGCCCTGGCCCGCCTCACGTTGTCGTCGTCAGCACACCGGCCTGCCTCGTGTCGTCGTCGTTAGCACACCGGCCACCGCGCCGACATGTATATATACGTCATTTGTATTCATATGCATGTATATATACGTCGCGGAGCACCGCCGCCCTCGTTCGCCTATGCGTTTCTATGTATACGGCGGAGCACCGCCGCCCTCGTTCACCCATGTGTACAAACATATATACGGTGGAGTGGAGCACCGCCACTCTCATCACACCGCCCTCTCTCGCGGCCTAGTCAATCAACATTTGTATTATGTGTCGGCATAAGATATATTGTAGTTAATAAAGTGACTATGTTTAATTTAAGATATATGATGAATGACTACATGGTTCACATGGTACATAGGATCACAACATCACGCACCGACACCGCCTCGGCCCGCCTCACGTCGTCGTCGTCAGCACGCCGGCCCGCCTCACGTCGTCGTCGTCAGCACATCGGCCACCGTGCCGACACGTATATATACGTCATTTGTATTCATATGCATGTATATATACGTCATGGAGCACCGCCGCCCTCGTTCGCCCATGCATTTCTATGTATACGGCGGAGCACCGCCGCCCTCGTTCACCCATGTGTACAAACATATATACGGCAGAGTGGAGCACCGCCACTCTTGTCACATCGCCCTCTCTCGCGGCCTAGTCGATCAACATTCGTATTATCGTTATCGTTAACGCTAAACAATCACACCAGGGCGAATTGCGTCGGTGACTAGGGCGAACCGCGTTGTTGATGTCATCGATGTCGTTCGCCCTAGTCACTGACGCAATTCGCCCTCAGCCGTTTATGTATAGCCCTAATTCGTAGATTTTACGCATGTAAGCAAAGATTTGACATACTATATATTGGTTTTGTTTTTTGAAGCTAGATGGCCGACCCGAGCAACATGGATGAGGAGGAGTTGATGATGAATTTGATCAACAATGGCACTCAAGTTGCCGGCGATGATGGTGCTAAAAATAACATGCAAGAGGATGCAGATGACGGGAGTCAGTACTTAGCTCTTGAACAAAATGAGCAACAACATATTGGCCAAGTATATTTTTTTTATTATTAGCTATATATATTATCATATGTCTTATGTGTGCTCATGACATTAAAAATAATGTTTATGTTTTGTAGCCCTCTAGATCGACATCAACAACTACAACGAAGAGTAAAAATGTTCGAGGTCCCAAAAAGCCATTGGAGGGCCGCTTCATCATCTCGGAGTTCAATGTGGATACAGGCGAACCGGGGGCCAAATAAAACAAAATTCGTTCACCACTGTGATTACCTTGTATGGGACCAGCTCCCGATCAGTACCCATGAATGGAAGAAGACCAATGCTCCTCATATTAGTTTTGTCTCCGATCATGACAAGACATTAATTTGGAATGATGTCTTGGAATATTTCATGCTCCAAACAGATGGTTATGATGATATAATAGATGGTGATGAATTGAAGGAGCAAGTTAGGGATTGGGCAATGAAGAAGATGGCCACCTAGTTTCAGACTTGGAAGAAACACCTATACACGACGTATGTCAAGAAGAACATAGCACTAGATTTTACTGTCCTAGGCCCAATCTCAAAGCAGAGGCCCTATTCGGATGAGTTTGTACAGTACAAGACGTCGGAAGAGGGTGTGAGTCGAGTGATAAAGAACCAATGTAATGCCCAACAGAAGACATACCACCATAACTTGGGATCAGGTGGCTACCCGACTGCCATTAAGAAGTGGAACAAAATGGAAGCAAACCTTCTTGCCAAGGGTATCACACCAGAATCACTCGAGTGGGGAGAGCGTGCAAAGAATTGGTTTTTCGCTCATGGGGAAACACTGGACCAGGAGACAGGGAAGTGCGTTTATGGCGCAAGACTGCAAGAAGCGGCAGAAAGATTATTTTATGCTCAGAGAGCTACTGCTAGTGGTGCGTTTAGGCCCAACAAAGAGAAGGATGAATTGACATACACCATCGGGACTATTGAACACGGTGGCCGAACTAGAGGCAAAGGAAGTGTCTCATGGGAGCATGGATTCCCTCAGGATAGACCTTCCTATAGAAGCCGTCAGAGAAAGAAGGAAGAAGAGGCACAGCGGCTCTAAAGGTTGGAGGAAGCGATGCATGAAGCATAGGAGCAGGAAAAAAACCTTGAAGCGAGAATGCAGGAGGAAATCAGAAGGCAAGTGCAAATAGCAGTGAGTGCAAGCAAGCAGACATCAGAGCCAGGAATCAACATTAGCCAATCTATTTAGTTGAAAAGCAGCTGCACTTCCACAGAGATACCAAATCAAGGGGACACAGGACTATGCTTCCCTGTGGATGACGTCACTGAACCTTGTACATCGTGTGAGCTACACATTCCGAAGGGGAATTCCACAATCAAGGTGGCTATCGGTCTTGTTAATCCTATCGACTGAACCAAGACACCAAGGATTCATGGGAATATAATCCAAGAAGGATATGCTACCATCTCGGTAGATAAAGTTGAAAAAGGTTTTAGTGATTTGCCTCTTGACATTCCTAGAGGTGATGGTGAGAAGACTCTCGGAGAAGCAGAGAAGACATTCATTCTATGGCGTAAGCGCTACATCATCATTCCCGGGATGTCGCCTCCACCTCCTTCTGAACTACCTCACCATAGGTGCGGATGAAAACACTCCATCATTAATTTATATTGGCTTAAATAATTAACAATCTTCTCATAATAATATGTCATTCCTTTTTTTGTAGTAGATCCTCCCCCAACCTAAATCCAATTGTTCAATCGCCAGATCATCATAGTGCTCTGTACGATGACAATGTGTTGGAAGGCGAGGCTGCATCCACACCATCTCCAAGGAGGTCTCCAACGCCGTAGCTGCCACCTCCAAGGAGGTCTCCAACACCACTGCCACCACCTCCAAGGAGGTCTCCAATGCCTCCCCCACCCCCGCCTACCAAGAAGCCTAGCAAGAGGCTAGCCCCGCAAATGAAGAACCAGTCCCCGCCGGCAAAGAAAGCCACCGTGAAACCAAGGGCTATTCCCAAAATAATATCTGAAGAGAAGAAAGAAGGAACTGATGCATATAAAAAAGATATGTCTAGATTCTATGACAAACTTAAAAAGAATCAAGAAGCAAGGAGAAACCCAAAGAAACCATACTTCTTCGTAGCTCCAGATATTCTAAGAAAAAAGGTGGCTTCTTACCAGCAACAACAGCGGGAATCTCGTAAGTCGTCCAAATCAACGTTAACGGACTATGACCGCACTCTCACCAAGTCAATTGAGGCAGCATAGAAAAAGAAGCAGGCAGGGAAAGGAGTTGCCCAACTCGGACAACAATCGCACCAATCAGTCCCCCCGCTAGTTGTTGGTAATGAATATGGTTCGAATTTAGGATTAATGCATCAGGCAAACATACCTCTGGATGTCGATTTGGATCACCTTGGTGAATTTATTGATGAGACTAGTCTCAACCTTTACCAGATGTTTGGTGATGGAAACATTGACAGTGCGGCGGAGGTTGATATTTGGAAGAAAAAATTTGTATTAGGCCAGAGTCTATACAACCCTCAAGCCTTATCTGATCTAGGGACGCAAATGTACCTGCTAAACAAGTGGTACATGCAGGCGTCTACCGGTGGAGACTTCTACGTTGGTGTCAGAATTAGAGACAAACATTGGTTCCATGGTGATGATGTTATGTATGTTGACTTTACAGAATTTCATCAACTATGCCACCTGACCTCTCTGGACAAAGTTATCATTAGCTGTTATTGCCTGTAAGTAATAATTCTTTCGATCTATTATTAAACTCATCATATGTGTGTATATGCATATAAATTATCCTAACAAGTACTATATATATGCAGATTTACAAAGACAGAGCTCAGAAAGGAAGGCTGCAATGAAATTGGTTTTGTTGATCCCCATATAGTATTCAAAGACCTAGTTACTCCAAAGACTAATTGGAAGTCTGAGTCAGAGAGTAACCTCATGAACTTCTTAGTGAACCAACGCCACAAGAAGGATATACTCTTTCCCTACAACTTCAAGTGAGTGTTAATAATGTCGATCATCCTTAATGGCTCATATGTTGATTCTAGTTAATTAATGAGTGTTATGCGTTATATCCTATAAACACATGCAACAATCACTGGATATTGATGGATATCGATCTGGTGAAAAGTCACTTGATAATCTATGACTCAATGAGAAAACCACAACAAGACTACCAAGATATGATAGATATTATCCAGAGGTAATTTCGGTATCTCTAGCAACTATATATACACACAAACATGATGATTAACTATATCTGATGACGTGGCAAATTTTTTATTGGGCAGTGTTTGGAAAACCTTTATTGAGAAGCAACACATGGGAAAATGCAAAGCGTCACTAAATGTAATCCCTTTGAAAGTAAGTCCCCTAAATCGCATCATCTTTATTAATTAAACATATAACTTTCACCAGATCACCAGATTGGATGACAAATCTTTTTCTCATAAAGTGGTGTCTGAGGCAAGAACAGGCGAACAACTACTGTGGTTACTATGTTTGCAAGTTTATCAAGGTGGTCTCCTAAAAAACTCCTACAGAGAGACTCAAAGTACGTGAAAAATACACTATATATTCATTTAATTATTATTATTGATTGTGTTACTATGTCTTTATATATATATATATATATATATATGTATATATATATATATGTATATATATATATGTATGTACATATATTAATTTATTTTCCTTTAATTCAAACCTATAGGCTCGATGGTTGAAGAAAAAGGTCATACGGCAAGACCAAATCAAAGCAATTCAAGAGTCTATAGCCGGATTTTTTAATGAGCAGGTCATCGATTCCAAGGACGAGTTCTACTTCGACCCAACACTGCCATGGAAGCCAAGCTAGAGGATGAGAGGAAACTTGTTATATCACAACAACTATAATGCAATCTTTTGTAATATATGCACATGAAATAATATAATGTAAAATACACATATGCATGCATGCATGTAAATATATATATATATATATATATATATATATATATATATATTTCTATGCTTGAATTGTGTGATTTAATACGTTCATTGTGCTTGAACTGAAACATACTATACGCGCGTATAAATGTATAATTAGCAGCGTACAATATGACTTTGAAAACCTATTTTGAAAAGAAAACAAAAAAATAAAAAGAAAAAAAAACTTTGGTCCCGGTTCGTATTACCAACCGGGACTAAAGGGTGCCGGCCATCATGGCATGTCAGGAGGCACCTTTAGTCCCGGTTGGTGTTATCCATCGGGACTAAAGGTCCCCCTTTAGTCCCGGTTCCTGACCCGAGACTAAAGGACCCCCATTTAGTCCTGGATGCTTGCTCCCGGGTGGGGAACCAGGACTAGAGGGGGTTCCCCACCGGGAGTAAAGCTCTGTTCTCTACCAGTGCACACACACGTCATAGGCAGCTAAGTGACACGTAGCACTACTACCGTCAGCATTTGTAGGGTGGCTGGTAAGGGTTTGGAGGGGCAGTTTCCTCAGGCGCCCCTAAACAACCGTGTCTACAAATCAATGATTTGTATGGGCGGCTGGTGTTATGAGTACCGCTACAAAAGTATTTGTAGGGGCGGCTAAAAACACCAACCGCCTCTATAATTTAGATTTGCAGGGGCGGCTGTGACACAACTGCCCCTATCATTTTCATTTGTAGGGGCGGTTACATATAGAACCGCCCCTACAGTACCTTTTCCCACAAAAAAATTAAAATTTGAAAATTCAAATCTGATCATTCCCGCCAAAAAATGAAATTTGAAAATTCAAATCACAAGAACAAATATAATTCATCATTACATTCACATAATCCATAGGTCTGACCGTTCCACAAGTCCGATAAAATTACCAATGTCACATTTCATTCACAAGTCCAATCAACAACCTAAGCCTAGCCATTTCCACTCACGAAGATGTTGGCACTGAGGATTCCTACCTAATTCGGTCGCTCAGTCATGGTAAATGCCTCTGACATGTACAATCTGGTCCATTATGAAGTTGCAAAGGTCGTCGATGAGCTCCAAGAGGTTGTCATCTTTGTGTGGATCCATTCTAACACCTTTTCCATCTTGCCACTACAAGAAAATAAGTTTAGGCATATCTAAAAACAGAGGGCATATCTAAAGATAGTGAGCATATCTAAACACAGTGGGCATATATAAAAACAGCGAGCATATATGAAAACAGCGAGAATATGTGAAAACAACGAGCATATATGAAAACAGTGAGCATATATAAAAACAGTGAGCATATAAAGAGGTTGAAGAGGTTCAAACTTACCCTATAGGGGTTGAAAGCATCTAGGCCCCTAGTTGGGTTTTGGTGATTAATGACAATACGAGACTACTATGACTAACGTGTGTTTTGTCGAGGCAATTAAGTTAGGTCAGAGTAATGGAAATTGATTGGGCAATCATAATTGTCATGCCCCTACGATGGAAATAGTTTCGGTTTTCAAAGGATGGACGGCAAGGTTAATGATGGATAAGTTCTAAGTGTCATTTGGTGTTGAAGAGACACTTAGAGTAGTTTAGGACTTTGTTTTTCCTTTGGTCATACTATTAAGAGGGGTATGGACTAGTAGCTTGACTAGGTGAGTCTAGTGGGTTAGGTGTGGTGCACACTGTAGTGGACCGTGACGCCTAAGAGGGGGGTGAAATAGGCAACTTAAAAAACTACTTCTAAACTATGGCCTCTTTTTTTAACCTTAGCAAAACCTATGCAAAAGATAAACTATCTAAATATGCAACTATGGTTTTGCTAATGTGTTGCTATCTCTAACGCAAAAGGAGTAATACAATCAATGTAAATGTGGAAGCTCAAGAGCAAGGTAGAGATATGCAAACTCCTGTCTATGACTCTGGTATTTTTACCGATGTATCAAGAAGCACACAAGCTTCCCCCTAGTCCTCATTGGAGCCCCTCGCAAGGAATCCCTCGCAAGGGCCAAGCTCCCAGTCGGATAACATCATGGATAGCCTTGGTCTTTCCCCACGCGCAAGTGGGTCTCCGACGTGCCTTCCGGTAAGCCTCTCCTGGATGCTCCCTGCCATCTTCATATCAAGCTTCTGGCCAAAACACCGCGGGCCTTGTTCCCTCTGGTACATGGTGGTGGCCACACCACAACCGTGGTTGGTGTGATCTCACAAGACTATAAGGCCCTCTGATGTACAACAATGGTGCGTGCAAGAACCGAGTGGTAAGATATATGCAAACCTCACTAAACACTAGGCCTAAACCTAGAGCAAGTGCATAAGAGGAGGTCTAATCAACCTAAGCACTTCGCAAAGCACCTACGCGAATCACCTAATGAATCACTAAACACTATGCAAGTAGAGATCACTAAAATGGTGTATCAACACCCTTGATATGTTTCCTCAGCTCCACACATTTCATTTGGCTAGTTGGGGTTGTATTTATAAGCCCCACTGAGAAAGTAGCCGTTGGGGACGAAATCCCGCTTTTCTGCTACTGACCGGACGCTGATCACGTCATGACCGGACGCGTCTGGTCATCCTAACCATTAGAGCCGCGATCAACTGATCGGACGCTGCCAGCGTCCAATCACATGCCACCAGACGCGTCCGGTCGCAATTTCACCGCTCTAGAACCTTTTTATACTTGATCGAACGCTACTATCCTATGTCCGGTCGATTTTCCATTCAGCCTCCGGTCGCTGCTGCTGCCGAGCCTCTTGATCGGAGCGTTCGGTCACTGTGCTACTAGCGTCCGGTCACCTCTGTGAGCTCGTTTCTTCGTGATCTTCCATCCGGGTTGATTTCTATCTTCGTGCTTAGACTTTGCTTGATATCTTGGATCTTCTCTTATGTTTCTAAGGTCTTGCTTACGGTGTTGATCATTGAATCATCACGTCGCCTTCGTCCAAGTCACGTCTTGCACCCTATTGAACTACAAAACAATCACTTGCAAATTCATTAGTCCAATTTGGTTGTGTTGGTCATCAAACACCAAAATCCAAAGTAAATGGGCCTAGGGTCCATTTTCCTTACAATCTCCCCATTTTTGATGATTGATGACAACACGACCAAAACAAACAAATAATAAAAATTTAGAATTTTAAAAACTATCTACGTGCTAGGATGCAATGCAAGGGACAAGGTTATATGATGCTAAAAGATACTATTTGTAAGACTAGAAGATACCACTTGAAAACTTATCTTGCCCTTGCAAAAATCCCCATGTGGTATTATGGTTTTAAGCCTTCCTTATGATCCTACAAATTCTCCCCATTACATAGATTAATCCATAATCCACTATCCTCCCTTTCTCAGACCATTACCACTTGTAAATTATTATGATCTAACTTTTGGTCCTACAAATTAATGCTTGCTTTTGGTCCTCTAAATTCTCTCCCTTTGGAATCAAACACCAAAAAGGAAGACATTAGTAGCACAAGGGAGGGTCAAACTTTGTGATTCTTTGTGTGTAGAGTGGAATAGGTCACAAAATTTGACTCTCACATTATATAGACTAAGCTCCCCCTAAATATATGCATACATATGGTAGAAGACAAAACATATGCATAGTTGGCAAATTATTGCTTAAGGGAATTTAATCTATATAATGCATGGAGAAAGCATATAAATATCAAAATGAAATCAACATGATGATATCGGTTTAGAAATACCACATGTGGAAATCAATTTGATTTCTACCACTTGCAATTGGTGGTGGATATTTGAAGTATGATGCTTAACTCTGGGGACTCCTTTTTCCTTGCAATGAGACTACTACACACATGATAAGCTTGAAAAGATGTTAGTCTCAAAGCATCCAACTTGTAGAGTAACCTCCCCCTAAATTTGTGCACACAAATATGGAATACTTGTAGGAAACATGAACATTGATTTTAGAATAAAAATACCACTTGAAAGATGACATCACTTGAGAGTCATTTTCGAAGGCGATATTCGGAAGAAATTATCTACAATTTGGACTTTGGCACACATTAGATGAACAATCAAAAGACAAGCTATGTGTCGTGCTCCTAAACAATTTTAAACCATGTAGGTTTGCTCCAAGGGTTAAGAATGAAACCGAGCAAGCCTACCATAAGATTTACCTAGCGTATGCATGATAAAAGATATAAGCATGCAAATGCAAACATAGGCATGAAAAGGAACTAGATGCTTAAAGATACCAATTTGTAAGAAATACCACTTGTAAGAAATGCAAATTGATACTACTTGAAGGAAATTGAATCTAGCTACCTAATATGGGAAGGGGAATTTGGGTCTATAGTATTTACTCACCCACTTGGCAATGATTTTGTTCATCATGATGCATCCCATGAAATGCACCCATACTTTGCCAAGTCTCCAAATTCCCCAAAGTCCATTGGACTTCTCACTTCCCTTTCGGGATCCAAACCTTCTTGGTGCTCTTCATATTGGAAATCATCTCCTTTGGCACCCAAAAGCGTTTGACCCCATTGTTGGCTTGCTTATTTACCTTGATGGCCACCACCTTGTCATTTTTCTTCTTTTTCAAGAGATAAGGTGTGGAGGCTTTTTTGTCCACCTTATTGGTGTAGGTGTTGGAGAGCTTGCTTGTTTGCTTTTTCTCTTTCTTCTTTGCTCCTCCCCAATTCTTCACTTTGCACTCATAGGACTTGTGACCTTCCTTGTGGCACACGTAGCAAACCATGGTTTGTCCTTCATCAAGCTTCTTCACTCCCTTGATGGTGTTATCTTGATGAAGTTGGACTTGGTTTGCCTTGCCTTTCACTTGAGTCAAGTCCTTGGTGAGGCGAGCTACTTCTTGCTTGAGTTGCTCATTCTCCTTTGCAACCTCTTGTGTGTATGTATCTACAACAACTTTCTCAACACAAACTTGGTTGCACAAAGATGAGTCTAAACATAAATTATTACAAGAAGTAGAGGCATCCTTTTTAGACATGTTAAAGATAGAAATTTTCTTTTTGGATGCCCTGGTGGGGGTTGTACTAATGGCTTCAAGATTAGCAACTTTATTAGTTAGCTCACCACAATGTTTGCATATGGTTTCCATTTTAGCAAGCAAACTTTTATAAGCTTCTTGTGAGCTAGCTAACTTTTCTTTTAATTTTTTATTTTTCTTTACAAGTTGCACATCATTGATTGTGCATGCATTTGTTGTTGCACTAGCCTCAAGTTGCTCAATTTTAGTAGATAGTTCAACATTGAGATTAGCAAAGTTCTCATATTGTTCAAGCAAAGTTTTGTACGCTTCTTGTGAACTATCTAGCTTTTCTTATAATTTTTCGAGCCTCTTTTGTTGACTAGTGCAAACTTTAGCATAATTAAGATTTTGTTGCACAATTTCATCATAAGAAGGCATTTCATCATCACTATCATTCTCACTAGAGGATGAGCTTTCATTACCTCGTGCCATAAGGCACATACGAGAGGAGCTTGATGATGAGTGTTTGCGGCCTCGCCTCTTGTGATGGTGTTCTTCTTCACTTAAAGAATCATCACATGACCTTATTGATGTGACGGCTTGGTTCTTGGATGCCTTCTTTTTTGTCTTGGGTGTGGGCTTGTTTGGACAAACTTCCATAAAGTGCCCCAACTCGCCGCATCCATAGCATCCTCTCTCTATTTGCTCATTTCTTTGATTGGTGAAAATGATATCTTGAATTTGGATGGGCACACCCTTGACATTGAGCCTTTGGATCATCTTCTCCACCTTGTTGATAAGTTTGATTGATTCTTCATCAAGGTCAGAGGTGGAGGAGGAAGATTGATCATCATCACTTGAATCTTCTTCATCATCATCATCGTCATCATCATCTTCTTCTTCTTCACTTGAGGAGCTTGAGCTTGTCTCAACTTGCTTGCCCTTCAACTTCTTTTTCTCGCTACATGCGAGAGCTTTGCCTTTGCTCGATGAAGAGGCTTCATCTTGACCCATCTTACGTGACATTTCAAATGCCACTATCTTGCCAATAACTATGCCCGGGGTCATGGTGCTCAAGTTCTCCATGTTGTGAAGGATGATGATGATGCTTGCATATTTCTTTTGTGGTAGCACAGAGATGATCTTCCTCACGATGTCCACATCATCTAGCTTTGTTAATCCTATTGAATTGAGCTCATTGATAATTAGATTCAAACGAGAATACAAATCACAAACAAGCTCATCATCATTCATTGTAAAGGAATCATAACTTTGTTTTGATAGACAATGTTTTTGCTTACGAACATTAGATGTGCCATCATGGAGCTCTTGAAGTTTTAACCAAATTTCATGTGCCATATTTAAAGTGAACACTTGGTTAAACACATCCATGCTAAATGATTCAAACAAGCATTTCTTAGCTCAAGCATTGAAATGCATTTCCTTTTCTTCACTCTTTGTGGGTTTATCGGGATTCTTAATGGGTTTCATCCCATCACGAGTGACTCTCCAAACACCCAAATCAACCATCTCAAGGCAACAAGCCATTCTAGCTTTATAATAGGGGAAGTTAGTGCCATCAAAGTGCGCAGGCCTAGAGGTATCCATCCCAACCACTCTAAATAGCATCGGCTCAACGACGGTTAAGCCAAAGGTCCAAATTGAGCCAACCAACTTTGATACCACTTGTAGGGAACCATGACGCCTAAGAGGAGGGTGAATTAGGCAACTTAAAAAACTACTTCTAAACTATGGCCTCTTTTTCTAACCTTAGCAAAACCTATGCAAATGATAAACTATCTAAATGTGCAACTACGGTTTCACTAATGTGTTGCTATCTCTACCGCAAAAGGAGTAATACAATCAATGTAAATGCGGAAGCTAAAGAGCAAGGTAGAGATATGCAAACTCCTATCGATGACTCTGGTATTTTTACTGAGGTATTGAGAAGCACGCAAGCTTCCCCTAGTCCTTGTTGGAGCCCCTCACAAGGAATCCCTCACAAGGGCCAAGCTCCCAGTCGGGTAACTCCGTGGATAGCCTCGGTCTTTCCCCACGTGCAAGTGGGTCTCTAACGTGCCTTCCGGCAAGCCTCTCCTGGATGCCCCCCGCCGTCTTCATATCAAGCTTCTGGCCGAAACACCGCGAGCCTTGTTCCCTCCGGTACATGGTGGTGGCCACACCACAACCGCGGTTGGTGTGATCTCACAAGACTACAAGCTCCTCCGATGTACAACAATGGTGTGCGCAAGCACCGAGTGGTAAGACATATGCAAACCTCACTAAACACTAGGCCTAAACCTAGAGCAAGCGCATAAGTGGTGGTCTAATCAACCTAAGCACTTCGCAAAGCACCTACATGAATCACCTAATGAATCACTAAGCACTATACAAGTGGAGATCACTAAAATGGTGTATCAACACCCTTGATATGTTTCCTCAGCTCCACACATTTCATTTGGCCAGTTGGAGGTTGTATTTATAAGCTCCACTAAGAAAGTAGCCGTTGGGGATGAAATCCCGCTTTTCTGCTACTGACCGGACGCTGATCACATCATGACCGGACGCGTCCGGTCATCCTGACCATTAGAGCCACGATCAACTGATCGGACGCTGCCAGCGTCCGGTCACATGCCACCGACGCGTCCAATCACAATTTCACCGCTCTAGAACCTTTTTGTACTCGATCAGATGATGGTGTCCTACGTCCGGTCGATTTGTCATTTAGCATCCGATCGCTGCTGCTGCCAAGCCTCTTGATCGGAGCGTTCGGTCACTGTGCTACCAGCGTCCGGTCACCTTTATGAGCTCGTTTGTTCACAATCTTGTGTTCGGGTTGGTTCCTATCTTCGTGCTTAGACTTTGCTTGATATCTTGGATCTTCTCTTATGTTTCTAAGGTCTTGCTTATGGTGTTGATCATCGGATCATCACGTCGCCTTTGTCCAAGTCATGTCTTGCACCCTATTAAACTACAAAACAATCACTTGCAAATTTATTAGTCCAATTTGGTTGTGTTGGTCATCAAACACCAAAACCCAAAGTAAATGGGCCTAGGGTCCATTTTCCTTACACACACTTGTCAAATCTAGCACTAGGTAGCTTAGGAGTAGCCCAAAGATCAATTGGAGCAAACTTCATTCACATATAATTTTGAGTTGAAAGTGAATGGAGGGTCAAATGACTGACCGAACACTGGTCTAGTTGTGACCGAATGCTGAAGGGTGAGTCTAGTTAGTTCATTTGATCAACTAGAGCCGTCTGGTTGAAATCAGACGTTGAGTGAAATGTGACCAGACGTTGGGTGCCAGAGTCCGGTCAACTCTAGAGAGGTTCCAGAGATGGAGTTTCCTGATCGGACACATCTAGTCAGTGCTTATCGGATGCTGGTCAAGATCCGATAACTGACCGGACACTGAACAGCGAAGTGACCGAACTCTAGGTGCTAGTGTCCGGTCAATATCAGTAAGGTTGCAAAGAGCAATTTTTGTGACTAGACGCGTCCGGTCAGTGCTGACCGAACGCAGGTCAGAGTCCGGTCATAACTTAACAGCTCTATGGTGGGGATAACTAACCGGAGCATCCGGTCACCTTGACCAGAGCATCTAGTCACCCCGCAGAATGCTGACTCAACCTCCTAACGGTTCGTTTTGAATGAGGGGGTATAAATACTTCCTCTATTCATCCAAGTGAGGTCTCTTGCCCATTTGTTTAGCTGAGAAACACCCTTGAGAGTGCTTAGGAGAGTAAGAGCCTAGTGAGGTGATTGAGATTTGAGAATCCAAGATTAAGGCCTCATTAGTGCAAGGAGAGTAGCAAGTGTGCATCCACCCTTCTCATTAGGCTTGTTGTGGTCAAGTGAGAGTTCATGCCTGTTACTCTTGGAGATCGTCATCACCTAGATGGCTTGGTGGTGATTGGGAGTTTGGTGATCATCCGGTGCAGCTTGTGGATGACCCAACTCAAGTTGTGAGTGGTTGTGGGCGATTCACTACGATGGAGTGTCGAAGAATCAGCCCATAGAGAGCACTTGATCCTTGCATGGATCAAGGGAGAGCTACACCCTTGCACGGGTGCTCCAACGAGGACTAGTGGGGAGTGGCGATTCTCCGATACCTCAGTAAAACATCATCATGTTCCTTCTCCTCTCTTTACTTTAAGCATTTACATTTGAGCAATTCAATTTTTGTCTTTACATTCTTAGAATTGCCATGCTAGAGTAGGATTGAAACCTAGGGTACAAAACTTTTGTGCGGTAGATCAATAGGAAAACTTTCTAGGCACAATGGTGAAGTGGGCTAACTGTAGGGTTTAATTATTGCAAAGAATTTTAGAATTAGCCCAATTCACCCCCCCCCCTCTTGGGCATCTTGATCCTTTTAGGGGTGTCTCCTGTAGGTAGTGGTGTTACTCATCATACTGCATACGTAGTATCCACAATTTAAACTCCTAGGCTTCTGCTTGGGGCACTATGTGTTTCGCATATAAAAATGCTTTTGACAGCAACGTAACGGAGTACTTAAGTAAGTTACACTTACCGCACATAGTGTTTTAACACACAGGTTATGCTTCCTTTTTGGATCATGCCTCTCTTTGTGAGTCTTAACATAGTATCTGTACGCCCTGTTCAAATGAATTTAATAAATGGAACTTATTAGTATCCAAAAGTGAATGTTACATGGTATATAGGAGGATTGTCGATATGTATATGTCTTGAGAATCGATATGATATCTTTGTATGTCGCCGAGTCCTTATCTATTGAATCAAAGACCCACGCCATGCCCATCCCGACATCGACGCCTACACAAATCTAGTGGCTGTTGCATGAATTTAATCATAGAAATCGATAAGCTCTTTTGCATTGAACAAAGCAATGTGTATTGTTAAAGCTTTAAGTATATAGTTGGACTAACTTGAAGTTGTATGGCAGCCATATAACTTGGATATTTTGGAGATGTTTAAAAGCTAGGACTATGTACACCGTTGTCTTAAGGGTCGCCGCCCTTATTTCCTTGTTCTTGATTTCCTCTTTCTCCTCAACGGTCTTTCCAGCAGCTAGCTCATTGCAATCCAGTGACCATTGTTTGGCATAATTGAAGTTTGGTTGTGCTATACATTGAGGGTCTACGTACCCCGATTGCACACTTGGCATTTGCTTTCAAATGTGCACTTGCATTCTACAAATCATGTCATGGGTTAGTTACAACAAAATCCAAAGATTACAATCATATTATATCAAGAGGGCAAGGATTTACAGGCACTACATGCGAACTAGATTTATTTTCATTTCTCTGAGGTGAAACATTGTCTGGACATCATTGAAGTCAAAGGCAATTACCCCTTCTGAGCCTCCAAATGTGTTGGTGGGGAAGAGTGCTTGTATGATTTGTGTCGGGTTCATAAACCCAGGGTCCCTCGCGGACTGGCTTCTCAACAAAGGCTTGGCCCAAGCAGACAAACACGCAACTCATGGGCCGGCCTAAGTATCTAGACGATAGGCCAGAAGGACAATCCAATCACCAACTAGAAGGTCTGGCCGAGGAGGAAGGGCACCCGCCTTCCGACTCTGACCCACCTCTCCGACCAAAGCGCTCACTTCAGTCTCCAGCATGCCTTCGGAGGGTCTCTCCGACCGGAAGGCCTGGCAAAGCACTACCTCCGACTCCAACCCCACGTCTCCAACCGGGGTATGCAAAGACCCTGCTCACTGCTCTTCTCCGACTGGCACAACTAGAGCTGACTGGGACCAACTGATCGGGGACGCCCGCTCGGAAAGGACTAGGGGATGAATGGAGAAAGCAAGGCAGGGCGCTGTTGACACAGAATTTTTGTCTCCGTGCTGAGGACACATGCAGCAAGCCAGAAGGGTCCGCTCGATGGAGCAGATCCGCCTAGCTTCAGTGTAAGGGTGGTCAATCCTGTGCAATCCTCCCGAGACGTGCCAGCCAATTTGACCATACAATTGACAAGGAGAGAAAGCTCATCAGTAATTAAGGGCAGAACATGTTGGTGTTGCCAGACAGTCCCGAATATGCGGCTCTGAGAGCCGATATGAGAGGAGATCGACTAAATAGTCGATTCCAGCATATTTATAAGAATAAATCGATTAAAGCTCATGGGGTCATATAATAAGAATCGGTTATCATTCAGGATAAATATTATTTAAGCAAATATTAATCAATGGCAATAAGATATCAATGATGATCGGTTTATACTGAGCCAATGATTACAAGTAATCGAACTCCTTTTTATATAAAGAGACAATTCATCCATCGCCATGACCAGTGGGGCATGAGGCAGAATCATGCAGGCTGTAGTAACAACAATAGACTCGACGACCCTAACTCATTACTAATATCAGTGGGGCATGAGGCAGAATCATGCAGGCCATAATACAATAATAAGATCATGGGGCTAACATATCTTTCAACTCATCTTTACTTCAATGATCTTGTAATGTGAACTGTTCGTGAAAGCGCTCGATATCGGCTAAATAGCCGATTCAGGCATAGCGCACAGTTAAGGTCATGCCTTCTCAGGAACGGGTCTACTAGCTAACGATCCCCAGTTCCCCACTCCATGGTGCCAATAGTGGGGTGAGAGGTAGAATCCCACAGGCCGTGATGATGGGACATGGAACGGTTTTCATTAACTAACAGATCTACTCAAGATTGGACATGCCTTAACCACACGCCATGCATGATTAAGATTGACGCAAAACAACCTATAAAAACATAACTCATCGCTTAAGATGTAGATTAGATCAATTTTAAATTAGCAAACGATGGGTTAAACAAGATATAAGGTCGATCTAGATCAATCTCAATCGGGCAGAGTGATATTGCTATAATTAGATAAACGATGAAAGCAATAAGCAATATTGGTAACTTAATGAATCTACCAAAGACTGCCATACTAAGGTAGAGCCGATAATTTGACCTTGATCTAATTCAAGCAGTGGGGTGTGAGGCAGAATCACACAGGCCATACTTGAATTAGACAAGAGTCAATAACTAGCCTATACTAGAGTCGCAGTGGGGGTCGACTGGATCGATGCAGCCATACGAACAGAGGTATAAACCATGACGGTACTTACAGACAAGCAGTGGAGGTCGACTGGATCGATGCAGCCGTACTCACTAAAGAACTCACCGAGATCTACTCTACTCCTACTCCTAAGGGGTGACCGGAGCCGAAAAAAGTAATTGACTTGTATTTGATTGATTGTTGTCTTTACAATAGCCGGGGTTTGGTATTTATACCCGGAGTCTAAACATGAATCGTACTCAAGCACGATTTGTTACAACCTTTGGCATAAAATGAAAATATTTCTAATTTAAGATAACTTGGACTCTAATCTTTCCCTTTTTGTAGAGTCCAGCATGTCTCGTCCAGCGCCAATCATAGCCTCTGTCGTTATCTGCTGGCGCTATTTGAAGAAAGCCGATTCTAGTGCTGCATCCGAATCAGCTGGTTTTGATCCGCACGCAATCAATTCCTTGCTGACATGATTTTGGGAGCTCTCGAGCTTCTAAGATCCTCCTTCCAAATTCTGGTGTAAACACATGCCCCCAATTTTGGGATAAAAGTAATTTTATTCCAAAATTATCCTATCTGCATCCCTAATTGGTCCATAGTCACGGGTAGAGAACCTTGATCAGGGGTCCACCATTTGTCACCGCTTGTGTCCATTCACGGGCCTATGCCTCAAAACTTTTGCAAGAGCACCACTGTTTCATGGGCTTTTGGATTCATCTTCCCGAACCGGCTATAAAATGCTCGTCTGACCCTAGCGAGAGCAACTTGACACTTCAGCCATGTTTTTCTTCCATCTATCTTTTTGAGTGCTCCCAACTCCGCTGGACCCTCCATGGCCTATTTCTGTGCAATAAAGATCTTGAGCGGTTAGAAGAATTCTTGTGCATAGGGTGATGGTGTCACCCATTCTAGCACCTTGTCGAGCAAGAGGATCAGTTGCTGTGGCTAAAAGAAGTCTTGTGACATGCCTGCGTCTTCTCACCATGCTCGCAGAGCTGTTCTAGTGTTTGCAAGGGCTAGAATGTGTGGACACTTTTCCCTTGTTTGTTCCATCAAATGCCTATCGGGAGAAATGCAAGCTTCTTTCCAGTGGTTTCCCCAAGTCACCGAGAAACCTATGGGTATCTGCTAGTCAGGCGGCCTTTCCCTTTCTTTGGCATAATCTTATTAATGGGCCGATGTGACTTGGTTTATGATGATCCTTGGCCTTGTGGGGATCCAGACTTCCTTCAATCCAAAAGAAGCCTTGGTGGGTTGATCTTTGGTCCATGTAAATTCTTTGTATCCGTCCTACGATGCTTCGTAACTTGGGGAAGTGATAAGTTTGAATCTGTTACCCTTCCATTATCCGCCCCCTGAATTCCTGTTGTGTTGATTTGTTTCCTGTCTCTAATTTCAATTTCATATCTCCGGCAAAACTGATTTTGCCTTCCCGGGCTATATATACGGGCCACGGCTGAAGGTTGAGCAACAATCCGCTTCGTTTCAATCCCTTCGCATCCTCAATATAGTCCCTGTAAGCTTGAGAACATGGAAATCAGCAAGAGGTCTACTGAGGGGGCTCTCGATGGATCTGTAACATCGCACCAGCGCCTTCATCGTAGAGAGAGTGCAGCCCATGATGCACCCACTGCCTCAGGTCATAGGGCCGACTCCGTTCTGCCTCTGAGGTCTTCCTTGTCAATAGCTTATCGCCAGCTTCCTTGCTACCCGGGGCGGTGGATTGGCAATGATGACCTGCTTGCCACCATTAACAGCCATGGCCAGAGTCTTGTCGAATGTCTTTCTCTTGCAGAATCAACCCTGGCCATGGCTCGATGCCGATCACCTCCCGTGGTTGATTCAGTGGATGATAAATTGGCCAAAGCTGAGGCTAGAATCATGGGTGAAATATCATAACCTTTGTTTCCTCTCAACTTCACCTTTAGGATTCTGATCATCTCCCTTTTGAACTTTTTAGATTTGTCCGCTCAACTGGAGAGCCTTCAACTAGCTACGGAGTACGCTGTAGGATTTGTCAATGTTAGAGGTGCCATCCCAATAGTTCGCCTGTATGACATCCCGAATCACGTCAGGGAGGTCGCTCTTCATGGCGTCCATCATGGTGCTGCCATGGTGTTGGCTGCCGCACAGGCTCATTCTGGCCACAATCTTCGGCTTCTTCCTCACGGTTTTTTGGATGCGGTGCACCCTGGGGATCACGAGCGTTTGACTGAGGATTTCCTTAGCATCGCCGACTCCGTGGCCTTCAACACCCTGGCCGATGATATAGTAGGCAAAGTGTCTTCTGGCCCATAACTTGTAATAGGTGGTATTTAGCAAATAATTTATTCATCTTGAGTGATTTCTCCTTTGTTTTATATTCTACATTACACGCATCCCTCTGTCAGCATAATCGATATGCATTGTACCAGCTTTCACCCCTTCGAGTTTACTTTCTCGCTAGCAACGATACCCTTCCAGTATCGGCTACTAAAACTGACGACCGAGCAAATCGATTGTTAAGTATCAATCCAAATGCTAGGGTAATATTTCTTCAAATATTTCCCATTTGATTACTCTGCCAAATTTTCTTTCTCTTCTCAGTATCTACAAGTATCACCAGGCGCATAACATTTGATCTGATAAGGTCCTTCCCAGTTGGCTAACCTTCCATCGAACCTATTGTTCCCTGACTTGATCGATGACTTTATTTTCTAGACTAAGTCTTCTTCAGAAAATTGCTTGATCTTGACCTTTTAATCATCATACCTTGCAATCCTCAGTTTATTAGCTTCAGTGTTTTTCAAGAGCATGCAGCCAAAGGCACCTCAAGTCTTTAATGCATCCATCACAAAATTATGGTAGACTTCGGCTTGATAAATCATTTTGCAACGTAACACGCCTTGATCTAGTTTGAACTTCCCAAAGAAAGACTGCATTGTATTTATACACAAGTCCATAAGGTGGTCATATTAGCTCCTCTGCTCGTGGTCATCAAGGACAACCTATTCTCAGCCTTCCCCAGAGTCTTGTCTCCCTTTTACATTTTCGAAGATCTGGTCCTGAAGGTGAAACAGGCTCAGAGGAGTTTGTTTGACCGTGAAACCCCTTTGGCCAAGGGGCATTTGAACAGGCGGGAGGTTTAAACAATCACTACAGTCAACTGATCACCTCCACTTCGGCTAAAGAGCCAATTCTTTTGCAAATAACCAATTCTAGACTCCCGATCTCAATCCCACTTAGGTCTGAAAACACGGCTTTTGTCAAGAGAGCCCTTCGATCTCCTATCCTTAGTTATATGGTGCCGTATTTCGATATTTGTGGAGTGATGTTTTGCCTTCTATTAATTGCAGTTGCCTTTTGCGCGTCCCGAGGCGTCCACCTATTCACTTCATGTCTTCAAATATCAACCGAGGGCTTCGGCTCCAAATGCCTCTCTATCTGCAACTGTTCCTTTGCTTTCTTCCGTCTGCCAAAACCTTGCAGCGACTCCATTCCTCTTTTCTATAGATTCAATCATTCCTCATGGTCGGTGAAGGTAATTGAGGTAAGCGCATGGCAGAGGTGATCCTGGCAGAAGACATGTTGAAGAACCGCATCTTCGATGCATAAGGTAAGATTGGCAACCCCTGTTCATGATGACGATCTATTCCGACTTGACTATAAGCTCATTGTGAATGACACCCTCCACCCTTTTCCTAGGACTGACAATCCCACTGACGCTGCATCTTCCACGCCAGCTTCATGGTCGGGTTCTTCCAACTCGTATGACGGTGATGATGCCCGACGTTTCTTCCGAGAATGGAGGGCGGCCGAGGACCACTATTCCAAGGCGATTCGGAACAACAGCCAACTGAGGATTCATCTAGGAGTCCTCCAGGCTGCTCTTAATGCGGCGGAGGAGGAGACCAACACCGTCCAAGCGCGGCTAGCTGAGTCTGACATCACGGTAGCAGGTAAGATGAGCCCCATGAATGTTTCCATTCTGGTTTCTGTTGCCTTTGTCTTGATATTCTTCTGCAATTGCCAGCCCAAACGGTGCAATTGGAGTCTCTTCAATTAGCAGTGAACACGACCGCGGACACCGTCAATGCTAGGGGTTCCCTCATTGACGCTCGTCTCCAAGACATCCTGATCCGTGTCTAGGAGATTGCCCTTCACGGTGTTCGCCACGACGTGTCGGTGGCGCTAGCTGCGGCGTAGGCCCAAACCAGGCATGATCTCCACACCATGGAGGTTGGCTTCCCGACCAATGATGGCCCTAAGGGACATGAAGATCTGATAGAAGATTTCACCGTAGCGGCAGAGGCTATCGTGGACATCACATCCGCTCAGGATGTGGTGAACAAGGTCTTCGACTAGTTTGTATTTAGGATAAATCAATGAATGAAGACTCCTATTCCTTTATGATTGTGCTTCAGTGTGACATCCTTGCATATGACTGCTTTTGCTTTTTGTTTTTGCTCTGTAGGCGATACATATCGTATCAGCTTTTATTATCTTTGAAGATTTTTACTTTTTGAACTAGAGGCGATACCCTCCTGGTACCAGCTATTGGAGCCAAGAACAAATCGGTTATCAAATTCAGATGATAGGATAACATCTCTTCATGTATTTTTCATTCCAAAGATCAAACGATAGATCAATCCAAGTCAAGCATCCTATTAAGCGAAACAGAACTTCTCTTAAGAAATCCATTAACTCTGAATCGCACTTACACTTTAATTCAGCATTCACATACGTCGACCTAAACCCATTTTCAAGACTCAATGTTTATTTTTCCTTAACTCAATGGCTAACGCGATGCCACGATTATTGATTAAAACAAACTTTCAGAGCCGATTGCTTGAACCGGCCATTGGCCTTCATTATTAATCCTGATGAAGTCTCCTTCCCATGTTTTGCTAGAAAGGCATTCGAAGTCTCCTAATTCCCAAAACACTGGATCGGCTGTTGCGATGCTCATAGACTCATCAGCGCGAACCACCTCGACATCATCCCCATGCCATTGAATCAAACATTGATGCATGGTTGATGGCACGCAACAGTTTGCGTGAATCCAGTCATGACCGAGGAGTAAACTGTATGAGCATTTTCCATCAATGACAAAGAACATGGTGAGCAGAGTTTTACTCCTGATTGTTAACTCGATGTTTATTGCCCCCAGGTATTAGGGTGTGTTTGGTTGAGCTGTGGCTATGGGAAAAAGCTGTGGTGGGCAGTGAGCTATGGGAAAGCTATTGTGGGCTATGAGCTATAGAAAAGCTGAAAGCTATTTGGTTAAACAAGTATAAAATATACCTTCTATCTTTATCTCTCTTGAAATAACTATGGAAAAGCTTTTTATTCCACCAATTTTGAAAAGCAGAAAGCCAAAAGCCAAAAGCAGAGTCAAACCAGCTTTCAAAAATGTACTACAGAAAAGCAGCTGCTTCTAAAAAGCAGCCACCAAAAGCAGCCCCTTTGGTTGGGCTTTTGGCTTTTGGGGCCAAAAGCCAAAGCCAAAAGCCCAACCAAATGGACCCTTAGATGTATTCCCTCCGAAGTCTCTAAGCATCATGTCGGTCTCAAGCAAATCTCTTGGTCCCTTGCCAAGCTTACGAAAAGTAATGTAAAGCATAAGATTGACAGAAGCACATCCGTCCACTAAAATTTTCTTCATCGGCTTCCCATCAACAAAACCTTTCATGTATAAAGCCTTCAAGTGCCGATGTTTGACTGACTTATCAAATATCGCTTGGTGTGTAACCGTTAACTTGGCAACCATCTCTTCATACTCTGATTCATCGAAGTCTGAGTAAACTTCCTGATTTGTCGGAGCTCTAAATTCTGATGGCAACAGAAAAGCCATTTGGATATTAGCCGATGGTTACTTCTTATCAGCTATTTGCTTGGTACGCCACACTTGAGTTTTACCGAATGGCTGAGCCTGTTCTATTTCCTTATTCCTTAGGCGTTGCACTCTTCTCTTTTGGCTTCTTATTAAACCTCCGGGGCACCATTGGCCTTCCTACCAAACATATTCCCTCTGGTTGCTTCCTCCTTCATGATCAGCCCAGTCTTGGTCAACAACTCTTTTCCCCAGCCGATCATGAATACTTTTATTTTTTAAGCGTCAATCCATGTTACTATGATGATATGCATCCTGGGCATGGATCGACCGGCGGTCGACTTGAGATTGCCTAAACTCCCAATATTGATTGCTGCACTCTGGACAGTTATGTCTAGTAGGCAATTTCAAACCTTTGTTCTAGCAATATCTGAAGAAAGGACAATTCCAGTGTAATTTGGCTTGCTTCCTTTCATACCTCTCTTCTTCCAGTTGACGCTGGTATTCTTGATCCTCTAACCATCGCTGATAATCTTTTTCATTCTACCACTGCCACTTGTTTAACAGGATCCGAGATGTGACTCACGGCTTTGTCGCTCCATCCTTTGACATTTCCCCTTGTTCATATCGGCTCCTCTGCTGATTACGATGTTTTCTAATCTCTCTATATTCATCAGCCGATATTTACATTTTGGGATCAACTATTCCAGCTTCTCTCGATTTGGCCGATGTTAGGACCTTATTTTTTCTTTTGAATAGCCCAACATCAACCATATTTTGATCTTCTGGGAAAGGATTATCATCCACCTTCATCTTCCGAGGTGTATCAAACTTGAGCCTCCCTTGCTAAATAGCCCTCTGTATATGCTGCCGAAAAATTCTGCATTCATTGGTGGAATGAGAAATAACATTATGGAACTTGTAGAACTTCTTATTCTTCAACTGTTCAGGGGGCAACATAATATGATTGTCCGGCAATTTGATCTAGCCCTTCTCAAGTAAGAAGTCAAAGAGCTTATCCGATTTTGTGACATCAAAGTCATAGCTCTCCTTGACTCCTCTTCCCCAAGGATTTGGCACCATTACTATCTTCTTGCCCCAATTCCATTCAGCCGCAGCAACCTCCTCTTCTTCATCTTCATAGCCATCATCTGCTGAGTATGGATCATAAGCTTCGGCTACGGTGATACTCTTCTAGAATCGGGTATCTCTGCACGTACTTTGGTTGGCTATTGAGCACTGCTACTCATTGAGCCAATTGACCCAAGTTGTCAAATTATTGTCCTAGCAGCTTTTCTTTCTATATTGGCAACATTCCTTGGATAGCTAAAGCAGCTAGCTGATCATCGACCAAGTTCAATGAGAAGCATAAGTTCCTAGTCTCTTGGAATCTCTGAAGAAACTCAATGCCCGATTCATTAGTCCTCTGTCTCATGGTTGTCAAATTGGTTATCTTCTTTTCTTTAGTCTAAGTGTAAAAATATGTATGAAACTTCTTTTCTAGGTCAGCCCAATTGGCAATGGAGTTGACTGGTAGTGATGACAACCAAGTGAAGGCTGGCCCCGACAGGGATAAGGAGAAGAAACGAACTTGATGGGCATCCTCAACTAACGCTTCACCCAATTGTGTTCTATTATGCTCGTACTATCTTGACCGGTGAACTTGGCGAACTCTGGGAGCCTGTAATTTGTAGGAAGAGCGACCAAATCATACCATTCTGGATATGGGCGTTTGTATGAAAAGGTCAACCCCTTTGGCTTCAGACCAAACTGATTCTTCATCATCTTGGTCACCTTCAGCAGCAACTCGTCAGCTTGCGGATTTAGGTTTCTCGGTACTTGCTGACCCATCTGTGGATTGAAATCCTGCGTGCCTTGATATCTTGGATTTGGCATCATGTGGAGGGTGTTATAATCCATGCCATAGTGATAGCCTTGTGGAATATCAATCTGTTGGGTCCTTTACTGGCTTGCAGCTTGAAGTCTCTGATTATAGACATAAGGATCTATATCTCTATGGATCCTTTGAATTGATGGTGCTATTTTTGAGCCGACGACGGTATGTGGCCTGATGTGCCAAAATTGATCACCTAATTCTGACCTTGCCCTGCCAGCTATTGCACATGCTGTATTGATGGTCCAGGATTGTACTGTATCTGATTCATAGTAGTACCTAGAGTTTGTTCAGATGAACCTTGAAGTGTATAGACGTCACTATTACTAGCTGGTGCTACTTCTCGATGGTTGATACCGACTTGATTAGTCCCTTGAGTCAACGGATCTAGAATGTTGTAACAAGTCGATCCAACCTAACCAACTGGAATTCCATGAATCGCCTCTTTCATGGCGTTGTGAAATGCGTCAATGAAAGCTTCATTGCGGCTTGATATGGCATCACGAACAGATTTGTCTATGGCTTTCATAAAGAAATGCCTGTCTTCAGCTTCGACTGTATCTGTCTGCCCGTGTAGTAGAACTCTTGGTAGTTGAAATTTATAAATAATTGTGTTGTCACGTGTCTTGGTGTAGGACAACAAATACTTCTTCTGAAATTCTTCTGTAGCTTTGTTGATGGTATCCTTATCTTCATCAGGTAGGTCTTCGTAATGTACTATAAGGATGTTGTTATTGTTGTGAGTTGCCATGACGATTGTGGTGTCCCACCGAGCATGCCAGAAACATGTGTCGACATAGAATTTTTGTCTCCGTGCCGAGGACACACGCAGCAAGCCAGAAGGGTCCGCTCGATGGAGCAGATCCTCCTAGCTTCAACGCAAGGGTGGTCGATCCTACGCAATCCTCCCAAGACATGCCAGTCAATTTGACCCTGCAATTGACAGGGAGAGAAAGCTCATCAGAAATTAAGGGCAGAACGTGCTGGTGTTGCCAGATAGTCCTGAATATGCGGCTTTGAGAGCCAATATGAGAGGAGATCGACTAAATAGTCAATTTCAGCATATTTATAAGAATAAATTGATTAAATCTCATGGGGTCATATAAGAAGAATTGGTTATCATTCAGGATAAATATTATTTAAGCAAATATTAATCAATGGCAATAAGATATCAATGATGATCGGTTTATACTGAGCCAATGATTACAAGTAACCGAACTCCTTTTTATATAAAGAGACAATTCAACACCACTTAACCATTTAATAAAGAAAAATCTAATGAACATGTTAGATCTCATCCATCGCCATGACTAGTAGGGCATGAGACAGAATCATGCAGGCCATAGTAACAACAATAGACTCGACGACCCTAACTCATTACTAATATTAGTGGGGCATGAGACAGAATCATGCAGGCTATAATACAATAATAAGATCATGGGGCTAATATATCTTTCAACTTATCTTTACTTCAATGATCTCGTAATGTGAACTGTTCGTGAAAGCGCTCGATATCGGCTAAATAGCCGATTCAAGCATAGCGCATAGTTAAGGTCATGCCTTCCTAGGAACGGGTCTACCAGCTAACGATCCCCACTCCATGGTGCCAACAGTGGGGTGAGAGGCAGAATCCCATAGGCCATGATGATGGGCCATGGAATGGTTTTCATTAACTAATAGATCTACTCAAGATCGGACATGCCTTAACCGCACGCCATGCACGATTAAGATTGACGCAAAATAGCCTATAAAAACATAACTCATCGCTTAACATGTAGATTAGATCAATTTTAAATTAGCAAATGATGGGTTAAACAAGATATAAGGCCGATCTAGATCAATTTCAATCGGGCAGAGTGATATTGCTGTAATTAGATAAACGATGAAAGCAATAAGCAATATCGGTAACTTAATGAATCTACCAAAGACTACCATACTAAGGTAGAGCCGATAACTTGACCTTGATCTAATTCAAGCAGTGGGATGTGAGGCAGAATCACATAGGCCATACTTGAATTAGACAAGAGTCGATAACTAGCCTATACCAGAGTCGTAGTGGGGGTCGACCGGATCAATGCAGCCATACGAACAGAGGTATAAACTATGATGGTACTTACAGACAAGCAGTGGAGGTCGACCAGATCGATGCAGCCATACTCGTTGAAGAACTCATCGAGATCTACTCTACTCCTACTCCTAAGGGGTGGCCAGAGCCAAAAAAAAGTAATTGACTTGTATTTGATTGATTGTTGTCTTTTCAATAGCCAGGGTTTGGTATTTATACCTGGAGTCTAAACATGAATCCTACTCAAGCACGATTTGTTATAACCTTTGGCATAAAATAAAAATATTCCTAATTTAAGATAATTTGGACTCTAATCTTTCCCTTTTTGTAGAGTCCAGCATGTCTTGTCCCAGCGCCAATCATAGCCTCTGTCGTTATCTGCTGGTGCTATTTGAAGAAAGCTAATTCTAGTGCTACATCCGAATCAGCTAGTTTTGATCCGCACGCAATCGATTCCTTGCTGACATGATTTTAGGAGCTCTCAAGCTTCTGAGATCCTCCTTCCAAATTCTAGTGTAAACAGGCACACAAATTCAAACCATGATACCAGGGACCATACCCTGTATGACTATAGAAAACAGTACTCTGCAACCTCCCTAACACATAGTGTTGTAGGCGTCAACATTTTCCCTATAGTATTATGGGTGCCATTAACTCCCATACGGTAAGGCTCCACCACATGCCTCTAGGCATCGACAGTGTTGTGGGCGTCGGCATTTACCGTGTTGAGTGAACATGGTAAAACTCCTCACATGCCTCTAGACATCAACAGTGTGGCAGGCGTCGACGTCTGCCATGCCCGAACAAGACGACGTAACCTCCCACGTGCATTCGACATCCAACAATGTTGTGGGCACCTACCATCATCCTGTACCACTGGTGTGGGCAATAAGACTTAGAAGCATATGTACTCTCTCCCTCTTATTTGTAAGGCCATCCTCTTCATCTATAAAAGGGGATGCGCACTCTCCCAACAAGGGAAGGTTAATCCAGGTCGATCCAAGTGCTTCTAGATTCATCAGATCGATCAAGTTCACTAGCTCACAACCACAGAACCACCAGGTTTGGACCTCAAGCACACGCTTGAACACTTAGCTCATAGCAGAGCTCCTGTCGCTCTTGGCCCTTCCGACTAGACCTCTTGTACCCCCCCCCCCCATCTTTCTCCTTCTCATTTGTAACCCCACTGTAAACTTCGAGCACCAAGGCTTAGGAATAAAGTCACCGACCGACTCAAACTAGACATAGGGCACATTCCCTATACCAGTATAAACCCTATGTCATTGAGTGCTAGGCCACTTCCGATCACAACGTATGGCAAAACTATAAATATTTACTTGTTGGTTACTTTCTGCACCAGCAATTTGTATTTTCGTCTGGAGAGCATGCAAGTACCAATCATGGAACCTTTTCATTCCAAGTGGTAGGTGTTGTATGTCCTGGTTTAGTAGGAAGGGCTTGCCTCTTTCATAGGTTTATGAGCAATCCTTTGACCACTTGGTGGCATCAACATTTGGATACCTCTTTGCTGGTATCCAGATGCAGCTGAGGGCCTCCTCAGATGGTGGGACTTCTTTGACTTGGTTCTTAGGCTTAAATTGGTCATGGGCATACCACTTGTACATCGATGAGATGTCTTTTATTGACTTATAAATTGGTCTTATGGTGATTGGAATCCGTTGCCAAATTTCTAGCTCCTTGTGGGCACCCTCTTGTGCATGAACTTCTTCTAGAGGCATGTGCTTGCTAGGAGGCCCTTGCTCCTTATGAGACAGAGAAGGTTGTGACATCTCAGGCATGTGCTTGCTTGGAGTCCCTTGCTCCTTACAAGGTGGACAAGGCTATGACATCTCAGGCATGTGCTCGCTAGGAGGCGGGGAAGACTGCGGCATAGGCTATGGCATCTCATACATGTGCTCGCTAGGAGGTGGAGAAGGATGTGGCATCTTAGGTAAGTGGTGGTCACAAGACGGTGAAAGTATCTCCCCTACTCAAAAAGTCCCTCCAAACATTGAACAGGCGGCGAAGAAGCAGTCAATACAATATCCTATTTGTGCTAGAGGATGAACTAGTTCATTACTTCTCTGAGTAACGTCAGTCCCTCGGGAGTTGGGTGGTCTATCTTCCACTACATGAACTCGGGCTTCACGGAATGCACCTCGACCCTAGTGTAGTCCGACGGGATCTTATTATTGTGATGCAAGCCACTAGGAGGATGTGCCACACCCTTTGCCACCTCCATCATAGTGTTCTGACTACCGATGAGAAGCACCAAGGTGCAACTAGTTGGTTTCTATATGCGATCGACTGGGGTAGTAGTTGTAGTGGAACCTTAGCTGCTAGGAAAATCTAGAGGGCTGCCAACTAATGCCAATTCTCCTAGGGTGCCATTACTGTCCTTGGCTCCGAAGACAGTCCTTGCTCCTCTAGTGCCTTCGCAACTAGAGCCTTCATGGTGAGCTCAAGATTAGCCTCTCGGTCTCTGCCATGTTTCTTGTACATGTGTTAGTCCTCTTCGAATCCATGCTTTCAGGTCGTTCTTTTCCCTAGCCCCCTGGTGCGGCCTATGTGCTCGGGATTTCCCAAGGCAAGGGTAAGCTCGTCCCTCTCTCTAGAAGGCTTGAATGAGCCCATCTCCTTATCTTCAGCATATTTCAGTATCTTTGATACTGCCTGTTTCATCTCTAGGTTATTAAACTTAAGCCCACTGGATGCTTCTGTACTAATACTCCTCCTAAGGATCTAGTTCCTTGAGCGTACCTTCAACCCACTCAAGGAGAATGACCCAGATATGGCGGTCTCTTCCTCCATCTTCCAAAACTGCACTTTCTTGCCATAGTAGCCACCGGGACCTAGACGATGATGGTGTTTGTTCTTCTTCGCCAGCTCGGTGTTACAAGTGCTAAGGGCCAATGCTTTCGGTGAAGTCTTCTGAGCCACAAGGTCTGCCCATTAACTAGGAGTTATGTGGCCAAACTTGTTGAAGGGAGTTAACCCCTTTTGGATATAGTTCTTGTTGAGGTCTGACCTTCAACATCGGAATGACTCTCCCATTATCTTCAAAGATTGATGTTTTACCAGTTGATGGCTTCCCTCCTGAAACCGAAAATTGACCATCAGGAACTTCTCCCATAGATCTCTCTTTGTCTCCTCTAGCACTTTTTTCTAGCTGCTGATAGCTAGGTTGAACTAATCTCTTACTAGGGCTCTGATCGTATTACGGAATCATCCTCTGAGATGCTTTGGCTGATAGATCTCCCCTGCTGGCCCGACCTCTGTGATCATATAGCATGCCTTATCTGGATATTGGTTATTTTTTCTATCCCCCCCCCCGTTTCCTCTTTGGCTTGGTACCCGAGTTCGTTCCCATGGCTTAGGGTTGTGGAGCAGAGGCGGTGATGTCCAACTCTGTGGCTATTGCCTCTCATCTCCCTCCCTCTGCTCTATCCTGTCCGGCAAGATGTTGCGGACATTGACGTCGTCTTTTTGGAGTTTTAGGAGGGGCCTATATATATGGGAGGTCAAAGTGTTAGTAATTGTAACACGATCTAAGCATTAGCAAAATTTGCAAACTAAGGCTTTATCCCTACCTCCTCGTTCGGGTCAAAATCCTTGTCCAACTCCTCCTCCGTTGCCTTCCTTCTGACTTCATGTGGGAAAGGATCCTTGGGACTTTCATATGCCTCTTCTTAATCCTTGTCATCATTGTCTTCATCATCTTCTTCTTCTTCATCATCACCTCCATCAGCCTCTCCTGCTCTTCCCTCTTCCTCGTTGGACTGATCCTAAGTAAGCATCTCTGCTAGACCCTTGTATAGCTCATCGTTGAACTGCTCTTGAGTAATGTGCTCTGGTTCTGGCTCTTCAAAGATTGGCCCGTGCTTAGGGCTTGGAGTTGCACTATCTCTTGTCCACGTCATTTCATGTTTTGTTCTAATAGAACAAAGAAAGTTGACTTTAGATATGCGAGAAGATAAAAAACAGCAATAGATCAAAAAAAGAGTAGTAGTGGTAGTGGATGCCTCAGAAATATGTCAATCATCATTTGATCATGAACTTAGAGCATCATGGCATCATAAACATAGTGAGAATATATGAAAACAATGAGCATATCGAAAAGACAGTAGGGGCGGCTGGTAATGATGCCAAGTTCCTCACAAGTTCACGGTCATCAGCTCATATTCTAGATATTTTCTGGAGTTGGATAATTTCATCATTGGCAAAAGAGAGAGGAGAGCAGAGTTGGCAAAAAATAGCTGATGCTTCCCAAACATAGAGGAAAGGAAAAGGTGGCCAAAAAAATAGTTGTTGCTTCCCAAACATAGAGGATAGGAAAGGTGGCTAAGAAAAGCATATATATGCTCACTGTTTTTATATATGCAGGCATATACAAAAACATGAGCATATATATAGACAGTGGGCATAAATAAAAACACAGTAGTAGAAGTAGGAGTAGTAGGAGAGGAGAGGAGAGTAGTTGAAGTAGTAGAAGTAGGAGAGGAGACTCTACAAAGCTATTGCTGCCTGTCAAAAGGAGCATATATAAACACAATGGGCATATACAGTCACAATGGCATATATAAACACAATGGGCATATATAAAAATAGGGGGCATATATAAAAATAGGGGGCATATATAATCATAGTGAGCATATATAAACACCGTGGGCATATATAAAAACAATGGACATATACAATCTCCGTGAGCATATATAAAAACAATGGGCATATATAAAAACAGTGAGCATGTATAATCACAGTGAGCATGACTAAAAGCAATGGGCATATATTAAAACAGTGAGCATGTCTAAAAACAATGGGCATATATAAAAACAATGAGCATGTATAATCATAGTGATCATATACAAAAATAGTGTGCATATCTAAAGATAGTGAATTATCCAAGTGCCTACACCTATAACAACATATATGATGGTGACCAAGAAGGAATTATCACAGTTTACGAGCCAAAAATAGGGCACCAAGAAGGAATTAAAGCTAACCACCATCATCATCGTTTAGAGACCAAAGTAAAATAGCTACACACTAAGTTTGCAATGAATTATCAAGTGTCTACTAAGGTATATATAAAATAAATGATTCTGGTTGGCATGTGCAGCAGATAACATTCAACCACCTCAAGCATCCACCAGAACAAACAAGCATAGAATGGATATATATAACATCCACCAGAACAAACCTCATATTCTTTAACAGCACACACATGGTGCCCAATAAAAATCATTCCTAGCATCCAATGGCTATCATCAGCTCCATTTCACAAGGCTACCAGCACACACATTCAACAAATGCAAGCACTACATGAACTCAGTGGAGCAGGAATGGAGGAGAAGGGGTGGGGGAATACCTGCAGAAGACCTAGCCAAAGAATGGGGTGGCGGGCATGGGGTGGTGGAGCGTACGCACTAGGGCAAGCCTGGTGGGGGAGGCAGCGCCGATGCTGGAGCACATTGGGGCAGGCCATGGGAGGAAGAGGCGCGTGCGGACACCAGAGCGGCAGGTGTAGCGCATGCGAACACCATAGCCGTCGGGGGAGGTAGTGCGAACGTCGAACGAGGTCGGAGAGGAGGAGATGACCGGGAGGCGGCGGTGGCAGCGGGGCATGGCGGGTCAGCCGCCCGGGGCTCGATCTGAAACCCTAGCCATGCGTCGTGGAGATGTGGTGGTTCTGGGGTGTTGAGGTGCGGCTCTGGGGTGCGGAGAGGGGGAGGCGGCGGCAGTGGTGGCAGACTGGCAGGGCACGGGGGGGGGGGCGGGAATCGAGCAGCCTGACGACGTCGGGAGCAAGAAGAGAGCGCCCAAGACTTAGTCGTATTCGGCCCCCGAGCGTCGTGCTTATATACCCAGGATGATTTCTAGGAGCAGCTTAAAATATCAGCCGCCCCTAGGGGCTGTTCCTGAATAAGCCGCCCCTACAATTTTTTTTCCATTTATATAAATTATTCAATATGTATATATTATATCTATATTTTATAAATAAAATTATTTTGATTACTCTATATATGTAATATATATATATATATTTAAAACAAATTGCTTATATGTATATATATAATTCTATTTTTCTTCTTTAAAAAAGATATTTAAAATTTTGAAAAAATGAATTTCAAAATCTCCAATTGAATTCTAGGACACTAAATGACCTCAAATAAAAATGTTGTAAATACCAAAGCTGTATAACTCATCAAGATGTATAACTTTTATTTTGGTCATCAATTCATGTGATCAAGTTTTGACAATTCAAATTTTGAATTTCAGAAAATTAGAACTTCAAACCATATTTTGAAATACCAAATGATTTCAGCTGAAAATGTTATGAATACCAAAGTTGTAGAACTCATCAAGATGTACAACTTTTATTTTGGTCATCTTTTCGTGTGACAAAGTTTGAGCAATTCAAATTTTAAATTTTAAAAATGACAAGTTCAAACTTGATTTTGAAATACCAAATGATTTCATCTAAAAAAGTGATGAATATCAAAGTTGTATAACTCATCAAGATCTACAACTTTTATTTTGGTTATTTCCTCATCTGACAAAGTGTTTGTATGCATTGTTCATAAATCAACATATCTCTCATATAGTTTCATAAACACTATGAGAGATTTATGAGTTAGTGAACAATGTTTACTATCACTTTATCGGATAAAGAAATGATCAAAATAAAAGTTGTAGATCTTTAAGAGTTTTACAACTTTGTATTCATCACTTTTTCAGCTGAAGTCATTTGGTATTTCAAAATCTGGTTTGAACTTGTCATTTTTTTAAATTCAAAATTTGAATTGCTCAAACTTTGTCATACGAAAAGATTGACAAAATCAACACAATACCTTGATAGAGCATAATTTTAAAAAATTCAATATCTGATGAACAAGTATGATTTCTCTTTTTAATCTCTGGTTAAAACTTATAACTAGTATTTCTCTCTCATACTAACTCCAAATATGATGTGTTTTCCTAAAATTTTCTAAAATCATGCCCTATCAAATTATTGTGGTCATCTTCTCATGAGGATTTGTTTGAAAAAAAATCAAATTTTTAATTTCAAAAATATGTAAACATGGAACAATATACAGAAGGAGCATATGGTTTCAAATGAAAAAGTCATGAACATAAAAGTTGTAGAACTCATCAATCTTTACAACTTTTGCTTTGGTCATATTTTCATATGACTAAATTTGAACAATTCAAATTTTGAATTGCAATAAATAATACATTAAAATAAAATTTTGAGACACCAAATGATTTGAACTCAAAAAGTCATGAACATAAAAGTTGTAGAACTCATTAAGACCTACAACTTTTATTTTTGTCATTTCTTCATCTGACAAAGTGATAGTAACATTGTTCACAAAACTTACATATTTCTCGTATAGTTTATGAAACCATATGAGAGATATGTCAAATTTGTGAACAATATTGTTACCACTTTGTCGGATAAATAAATGACCAAAATAAAAGTTTTAGATCTTGACGAGTTATACAACTTTTATATTCATAACTTTTCCAGCTAAAATCATTTACGTTTGAAAATGTTGTTTGAAGTTGCCATTTTGAAATATAAAATTTGAACTTTTCAAACTAAGTCACAAGAAAAGATGACCAAAATAAAATTTTTATATTTTTAAAAAAAATGTATCATTATATATATATATATATATCTCTGCGAGTTGTTTTTTATATGTATGGGAAAATATAGCAAATTGCTTTTAATACATTTATAAAAAAAAATATGCAGAACTAGTGTTTAAAAAATTCCAAAAATGCGATAATATTTGAAGGGGTGGCTGGTGATTGAGTTGTCCCTAAAATCTAATTTGTAGGGGCAACTCGTATCAACAGCCGTCTCTACTGTGTCATTTTTAGGGGCGGCTGACCTCGTGGGACCCCGGTGGGGGCAGTGTAGGGGCGGCTGCGAAGTGAGTCGCCTCTACCAAAAAAGATGTCATTGCTACAAATCGTTTGTGTAGTAGTGTAGTAAGCTAGCATGAAATAAAACAATACTAGGGCACAGCACTTTTGCATAGGAGTTAGAGAAATAACATGGCAGCTAACAAAAGAGAGATGAGTAGCTCGAATCGAGTACGTAACATCACTATCCCCGTTTGTTGTCACAAACACTAAGCAACATCTCTTTTTCTTTTAAGGGCAGTTCTATATTGAGTCATCCCTACAAATAATTTCTATACGAGCTGTCCTTATAAATTCATTTATAGGGGTGGCTGGTGTTATCAAGCACTCCTACAAATGGCCCTATTTGTAGGGCGGCTCTATATCTAGGCGGTTGGAGACAGCTACAAATAGACGTTGAATAGTAAAAATAAAGTACTTTGAATTTTTTTAAACGATCTCGGATCTAGAAATAACCAAAATAAAAGTTGTAGATCTTGAAAAGTTATAGAACTTTGTTGTTTACAACTTTTTCATGTCAAATCATTTACTGCTTCGAGATGTTGTTGGAAATTCAATTTTTAAATTTTCGAAGAACTCTTATTTCTCTTTTTAATTTTTTGCTAAAATTTTCTAAAATCTTGCTCTATCAATTTATTGTGTTCTTACACCTATTATTTGAGATATCTTTTCATGTGACTTTGTTTTATAACTTTAAATTTTGAATTTCAAAAAATCGCAACTTCAAAGAATATTTTAAAGCAGTAAATGATTTCATCTGAAAAACTCATGCACATAAAAGTTGTAGAACAGATTAAGATCTATAACTTTTATTTTGATCATTTCATCCAACAAAGTGATAGTAACATTGTTCACAAATTTTACATAGAGATATGTAAATTTGTGAACAATGTATAGTACCACTTTGTCGGATGAACAAATGACCAAAATAAAAGCTATAGATTTTGATGAGTTCTATAACTTTTATGTTGATGACTTTTTCAACTGAAATCATTTACTCTTTCAAAATACTGTTTCAAGTTGATATTTTTTGAAATTCAAATTTTAAAGTCATAAAACAAAGTCACATGAAAAGATGACTAAAATGAAAGTTGTAGATCTTAAAAAGTTATAGAACTTTTATGTTGACAACTTTTTTATTTGAAATCATTTTGGCAATAAAAACTATGTTTGAATTTCTCAAATTTGAAATTTAAATTTTTCAAACTTCCTCTAATGGAGAAACAACCAAAATGAATGTTTAAGATCTTGAAATGTTATAGAACTTTGTAGTTGACAATTTTTTTTCATTTGAAATCATTTTGTCAAGTAAAAGTACGTTTAAATTTCTCAAATTTAAAATTTGAATTTTCCAAACGACCTTGGATGAAAAAGCAACCAAAATAAAAGTTGTAGACCTTGAAAAGTTATACAACTTTGTAGTTGACAACCTTTTGATTTGAGATCATTTTGTCAAGAAAAACTATGTTTGAATTTCTCAAATTTGAAATTCAAATTTTGTAAACAACCTTGTATGGAGAAACTATCAAAATGAAAGTTGTAGATCTCAAAAAGTTATACAACTTTGTAGTTGACAACTTGTTCATTCGAATTCATTTAGGGTCTCAAACAATCAATTTAAATTCGATTAATAGATACAAGTGAGTGTGAGGTGCAATGGTAGAAGAGGGTACGCGTGAGGGGGGAGGTCGTTGGTTTGAATCCCACCAGCGAAGCACGCTATATTTTTTTGTCCAATTTCACAATTTCTAGATTCGTAGCAACACTGTGGTAGGGACGACTGGTAAAACCGCACCTACAAAGGGTTATAAGCCGTCCCTATAAATTCAGCGAAGCACGCTATTTTTTTCCCCTCAATTTCATAATTTCTAAATTCGTAGTAACGCTGTGGTAAGGACAACCGGCAAAATCGTCCCAATAAAAGGTTATTAGCTGCCCCCTGCAAATTTTGCAATTGAAACGAAATAATGGCCACGAATTCCTAGTACTAGCTGGCTACCTAACTTTGTCCAACCTCTCATTTCATCTATAGTTTAGCTCAGTTCAGGATCCTCGGTGATTCTGCAGCCCACATGCAGCCTCTGTCCAAGCAAAACTTGATGCTCGAATTGGTTACACGCACATGCATAAACACATATGTGGCTCTGGGTACGTGTGCTGTGTATGATCGCGTGGCCTGCTAGCTAGTTCGTTCGTTCTACAAAACATGATGTGCGAATGACATGACACCTCTCTCCGACGTATGCTCTTTCGCCACTTTATAGTCTTCTCCGGTGTTTTCAGCCACCAGTTTGGATCTGAAATAACTGCTTTCATTTCCCAACAGTGTAAAGGCCATCCCCTGTCCATATCCAACAAAACGGGCGCGCGCGAAACGCCGCATGCAAGGGCTATCCATAGCTAGCGAAACACTCAGCGTCGTAGTCGGCTCCCTCCGTCTCAAATTATAAATTATAAGTAATTCTAAAAATCTCGGAGAATCAAATTAATATTTATGATACCAATTAAGTATTCTTCATCAATTATATTTTTATACTATATCTATTTGATGTCATAAATTTTTATAATTTTTATCAATCCTCGAGATACTTTGACTCTTCAATATTCTTGAAATGGCTTATAATTTGGGATGGAAGGAATATTAGCTAGCATGAAATGAAATAGTAGGGCACACGTACAGCACTCTTTCATAGGAGTTAGAGAAAGAAAATGGCAACTACTTTAGCAAAAGAGAGACAGTAGGGCACACAGCAGCATGCACTTTTTAGCATAGGCGATTAGGCGTACTTTTGTCGCAAACGAAACGTGTGTTGTGTTTCGTCACCGGTCACGGCAGCTGCCATGGCAGCGTGCATGTGCGTGCGAATGACATCTGGCTAGATCTTAAGAACGACATCTATTTTGAGGCAGTAGGAGTATGCTCTTTATTTCATTATCCATATTTTTCTCGAATACGTAAAGGATTTATGTATCATTGTAATTAAGAAGAAGAGTTTAATCATATAAACGACGTGCTTCTTATGAGCGCCCTAGGTGATCTTACAGCTATGACTGGACCTTCCGAGTAGACTATTTCAAACTTCAATATTACATAAATAGTAAATAACCCAACTAAGAGCAGCGTAGCAACCTATGGAGCTAGGCGTCTCCGTCGCTAGCTGCATGACCCTACTCCACCAACCGAGAAGAATGCTCTTCTACTAGCCCTGTTGTTGGTCGCTGGGAACAACTCATCCAGAGCTGCCACGTGGCTAGACGTCAAGTTCCCTGCGAATATGGCGTCATATGTTCCCTTGGACGTCGATGAAACTAGAGCTGCCGGCGGCACGATGCCTATCTTCGGGTACCTCGCCCCGCTTAAAGGTCGGTATGTGCGCCAAAAGCTGAGGGGCCATCCGATTTCGTTGTCCACACACATACAGTACGCCTTGCATTGTCTTCTCCAGCGTTGGCAGCCACCAGCTTGGAGCTGAACTGTTGTCTTCTCCAGCGTTGGCAGCCAACAGTTTGGAGCTGAACTGCATTGCCTTCTTCAGTGTTCTCAGCCACCAGTTTGGAGCTGAAACTGCCTTAATTTCCCAGGCACACCGGATTGCAGAAATTAAACATATGCCTGCCGGCCTGCCTGCGGAATATATATAGCTACTACTGTAGGTAGTCAGGTATATATACTACTATATATATATGACTTCTCGATCCATCGATGGATCGATCAGGTATATATACAAATATACATAATAATAACCCATGCATATGCATGCATCCCATGTGCAAGACAAACTAGCTAGCTAGACGAATGCGTGCAAACAGAGACCCGGCCTATCCAACTCCACTCTCTCAATCTCTCACATTTAATTTCCATATATGTTTGTTAGGTCAGTTCAGTTCAGTTCTAGCGATCGATCGAGTGGTGTGTGTGAGCTGCACATGCATGGACGGGACGCGTACGTGTGCGCGATACCTTGCGGCGGTAGGATCCGATACGATCCCCTTTCTCATGAATCATCGATCACTTTAACGCAGCAGACTACTGGATGTCACAGGAGCCACAAGATCGTGATGATGCATGCATGTACATATGCTCGCCTACCTAGCTAGCTAGCTTTGTGGTTGTGGGCTTGTGGCCATGAACGAAAGACGAACATCTGGTCACGTCGATCATGCGTGATGCCTGCCTGAGTGCCTGTGTCAAGCGGCCAGTTGATTGATGCAACCATTCACTCATTCAGCAGCCTGCCTGCCTGTGTCAAGCAGTACTACTGAAGCTAGCTAAGCTTGTGGCCCAGAAATGGTCTGTGTGCGTGTGCTTGCTTATGCAAGCATGGGACGACAGCTAGCTGCGCGTCCTGTGTGACAGCAACGGATCGATCGGTGGCTGCTCTCTGATGATGTCGTCATAGCTATAGGATTACGCGGAGGCAGTTTAGCGCCTAATAATTGGGAATAAATAGTTTGCAGCAGCTCGATCAACAGATGAGATCCAGCTAGCTAGCTTAGCGTGAGCTTGTGGCCCAGACAGACGCAGGTATCAAGCTAGCTAGGTGTAGGGAGCTAGAAAGCATCGGCTACCTGCATGTTCTATGGAGACTGATGTGATGTAGAAATTGCACTTTCTCGACCTTCATTCAGCTGAATGCATGGCTGTTAGTACCTGATGTGATGGAGACCGACAGTCAGAAGCTAGCTACGTACTGTACACGACTTTCTTTGCTCTAAGTTTTTACTGACGGTAGAGCTGCTTTATTACCGTTTGGTACAGCTTCATCAATAATTTCATGAGTTGCTGAAAAAAATAGCTTTTCATAGCTTTCTCTCTTTCTCATTTTCCTCTCTCGGCCATGCATAAAGCTGTTGATAAACCTGTTTTGCTAATAATTTTCTAAACAGCTCAGCTTCACTAAGAAAGCTGCTCGTGAAGCTTCAATAGCGAAGCTGAGCTGTGCCAAGGGGACCAAACAGTAGCTAGCTAGTCTATAATAAGTTATCGTGTTTGCATCTTTACATTAAGTTGGTGGTGAAGTTGCAGTTCAATGCTATATATAAATCAGATCAATGTGTGACATTTGACGACAGTAGTGTTGCATGTATATATATATATACTAGTATAATGGAGCGACCATGGATGGAGCCAGCGTGCGTGCATTGGATACCAAAAGTGGCAAAGTTTAGTCCAGATATATATGAGATGTAGAAAGCAACTGCAAAACAGCAGACAGCGCGTACGTGAAAAAAAAAATAGTTAGGAGGTACATGGTTCTTGGGCTATGTACATATAGTGACCACTTTGGTAGCCCGTGTATGTACACGGGCCTAGCCAGTCCCAATGGGAGATTGCATTGGGCCTCAGAGGAATGCACGGCCCATGTGGCGGGTACGGAGCACCGGGTGGCTCATCATAAAAGGTGAAATCATCAGTTTTGGTTGCTCAAAAAAAAAACAGTTTTTGTGCTAACGCTTGGTTGGCACCTGCTGAACGAAGTTTTTTAGGCCTCGTTTGGCACGGCTCCGTCCGGCTCCGGCTCCGCTACTGTAGTGCAGAGCCGGAGGAGCTCGAAATCGTGGCTTCTCCGGCTCCGCCTCTTCTCAGTTCATTTTCTGCCTCGGTTTTCGAAACAGCTTCGGCTACAGTGCTCAAACAGTGTTGCTGCAGTGCGCGCGGAGGAGGAGCCGGAGCTGCCCGGAGCTGCGCCAAAGAGGGCCTTAGTGTTCGCCGTGTACTTCGCTTCTCGGCAGGACCTGACCTACCCTACTACCCAATATTCATCAAAGTCATTAACCCTGCAAAATAAAGATTAATTGAGGACAAGATTTCCAAATGTGTGAAGGGACGCAAACCAAAGGCAAATCCGGAACCATCTACAATATTAAATAAATGCGATATTAAGACATTTTATAGTTGATTTAGTAATAATAAAACCAATTTGATGGTCTAGACGGTGCGGTGGTGCATTTTATTATAAACTAGGACAAAACTAGAGAAGTTTGACTTAAAACCAAACTTAAACAACCTACATTTTAAGACAGAGGCACCTCTTTTAATTTCCTAATGTAATTAGGAGCAACATGTCAAAGAGAAGGTATTTCATTTACCTTGCCGGTTGAGCACTTGGAGGTGTTAAGTAATCACCACTACTACAAAAACGATTTGTGGTAACGCCTTCTTTTCTTTGTAGGGACAGCTCTATATTGAGCCGCCCCTACAAATGGTTGCCAAATGAGCCGCCCTTACAAATAGATTTATAAAGGCGGCCGGTGTTATCAGCCGCCCCTACAAATGGCTCGATTTGTAGGGGCGGCTCTATATCCAGCCGTCCCTATAAATTAGATTTGTAGGGACGACTCAATAAGCACTAAAATTCAAATTTTGTAAACGACCTCAGATGGAGAAACAACCAAAATAAAAGTTGTAGATCTCGAAAAGTTATGAAACTTTGTAGTTGACAACTTTTTTATTTCAAATCATCTTGTCAAGGAAAACTACGTTTGAATTTCCAAAAATTTAAAATTTTAATTTTTTAAATGGCCTCTGATGGACAAACAGTAAAAATAAAAGTTGTAGATCTTGAAAAGTTTTGAAACTTTGTAGTTGATAACTTTCTCATTTGAAATCATCTTGTCATGGAAAACTACGTTCGAATTTCTCAAATTTGAAATTCAAATTTTACAAGTGACCTCGGATGGAGAAACTACCAAAATGAAAGTAGTAGATCTCGAAAAGTTATAAACTTTGTAGTTGATAACTTTTTCATTTGAATTAGTTTAGGGCCTCAAACAATCAATTTTATGCTCAGTTTTGTATAATATGTGGGGAACCAAAATGGATTCTAGACACAAGTGATCGTGAGGTGCAGTGGTAGAGGAGTTTGCGCGCGAGGGTGAAGTTGCGAGTTCGAATCCTGGCCGACACAAAGTGTGCAAAAATGTTGCAACCATAGAGTGGGTGTGTGGCTGCCGGTGGGGACCTCCTCAGATTAAAAAAACTATTTTTTTGCCCCTTTTTTATTTGTAGGGGCGGCTGATAACACCAGTCGCCTCTACAAATCGATTTGTAGGGGCGGTGTCGGTGTTTCGAACAAACACCAAATAGTAAATTTATATTTGTTGTGCGTTAGACCTGAATGGTGTACTAAAGGACACAAGGTTTATACTGGTTCAGGCAGAATGTCCCTACGTCCAGTTTGTTGTTGCTCGTGTTATTAGCACTGAAAAAGGTTCGTAGTAGGGGTACAAACGGTCGAGAGAGGGACAGGTCCCAAGTCTCTGATGGAAAGGTCAAAAAGATGCCAAGAGTTCGGTTGCTGCTTGGCTGTGTGTTGTGCGACGTGTTGTGTATGAAATCGATCCCCTCCCTTTAGTGGGGTGTCCTGCCCTCCCTTCTATAGACCAAGGGGCAGCAGGGGTTGTAGATGGGAGAAAGAGGAAAAAACAAAGGTAGAGAATGTCCTTCGAAGGTGTCGGGTCTTCCTTTTCCCTTGAACCTACCCTGCTGACATGGCAGATCATGCTAGTGATAGCACGTTCGCTGATCCTGATAGGGTCGTGCTCTGGCTTCATTTCAGCAAGTGGTCACATCCCATCCTACTCCAGCGGACAGTGTGGCGTGCCAGGGTGTCGAGCCGTGACCCTACAGGGAGCAGACGAGGAAGTGACTATACATCCATTACTGTAGACGATGCGAGTTCTCTACTGGATTGTAGTGGTTGTCGTATGCTTATGTCAGAATCTGCATCCGAGGGCTAATGGCGGCGCCCACAACACTGTAAGACAAAAGTCGACGCCTACAACACTATTCGGGCTCTGTCATGCCTAGAAGGGCTTAAAGCGCCTGTCCCGTCGTAACCTGATGGTACTTTCCTGTAGGCGTGTAGGGTATGGTCCTCGGTACTGCGGTTGACTCGAATGTCCTGTCTTACCCTGTGCTCGTCATTATGAAGGAGCAGGGTGTAGTCATCGGGCGAGGCGGAGCCAGCCCCGGGATGTCGGGCGAGGCGAAGCCAGCCCTTAGTCATTGGGCAAGGTGGAGCCAGCCCTCAGTCGTCGGGCAAGGTGGAGCCAGCCCTCAGTCGTCGGGCGAGGCGGAGCCAGCCCTGGGACGTCGGGCTAAGCAGAGCCTACCCCCAGACATTAGGCGAGGCAGAGCCAGCCCTCAGACGTCAGGCGAGGCGAAGCCAGCCCTCAGTCATTGGGCGAGGCGAAGCCCCACCCTCGGGTGAAGGCCAGTCCCTGGTCGTCAGGTGAGGCGAAGCATGCCCCCAGACATTGGGCGAGGCGGAGCCCATCTCTCGGGGGTCAGGCGAGGCAAGGCTAGTCCTCGGTCGTTGGGCTAGGCGGAGCCAGCCCCCAGCCATCGGGCGAAGCGGAATCTGCCCCCAGACATCGGGCGAGGCGGAGTCTAGCCCTCGGGGGTCGGGCGAGGCAGAGCCAACCCTCAGGGTTCAGGCGAGGCGTGGCCAACCTTCGATCGTATAGACAAGAAGTGAGTTGTGTTCTTGTCTACTTGAAAGCATCAGTGATTGATGGTTATTAGCTCCTCCTCCTTAGGTACCTAGTATTCCGTCCTCGATAGTATCCACCGAGCCCCTAGGTGATTTGGATAGAATTGCCCGGGGATGATTTGACTTGCCAGAGGGTGCGCGCGAGCGCACCCGATGGGTGTAGCCCCTAAGCCCCTGGGTGATTCGGATAGAATCGCCCGAGGGTGTTTCGATTCTCTAGAGGGTGCGCACAAGCGCACCCGTCAGGTGTAGCCCCTGAGCCCCCAGGTGTTTTAGATAGAATCGCCTGAGGGGTGTTTTGATTCGCTAGAGGGTGCACGCGAGCGCACCCGTTGGGTGTAGCCCCCGAGCCCCCAGGAGATTCGGATAGAATCATCGGGGGGGGGGGGGTAATTTGGACCCTTCACGGGTATGGCTATGAAATTTGGTGTTTCGACAACTAGATAGCTTAAAGGGAACCCTGGTATCCCATTCATGGGGATTTTTCTAGGGTCAGCCCAGTTGAGACTCGATCACGGATCGAGACTTCGTTGAGGCTCATGCGCCTGAGTTTTGGCTGCTCGTGGACCCATCCCTCGTTGGGACGGTCGTTGAAACTATTGGGCTAGCCCTCGAACTCCTGGGCCTAGGCAGGCTAGAGAAATACTTTTCGACCCGTATCCCCTCTATGGGAAAACAGTCCTGGTCTATCCGGGAAGGCGAAATGTCTGGCGCGACTTTGGTGGGAAAGGATAGGGATCTCGGGCGCATATCCCACGACATGATGTGGTGGCATATCATGTCTGGCATGGAGATCTAGGTGGATAGTTGCCCTTCTCGCATCCGTTGCCCCTATAAAACTAAGGGGTTCGCCCCCAGGGTTTCGTACTTTGCCTCCTCACCTTTGTATCTACAACCTCCGCCACCAATCACCCGAGCCTCCCACACCCGCATCATAGCCGCCATCAAGCTCACATCCACCCACTCTCAATCTTTCAATGGAGCCGTGGTGCAGATCCTATATCACCCTTCAGCGCCTGGAGATCCTCATTCGCCATGGCCTCCTTTGCTCGTGGACCACCACTGAGGAGTGGCAGCTGCCCATCAATGAGGACGTGTCATCGCCGCCCAAAGGCTACGTTGTGTCCTTCGCTCGCTTTCATGAGCGGGGATTCACCACCCCCACCCACAAGTTCCTCCAGGGGCTACTGCATTACTACAAGGTGGAGATGCAGCACCTCACTCCTAATGGGGTCTAGCACATTATGGCATTCATCGCCCTGTGTGAGGGGTTCTTGGGGATTAGTCCCCACTTTGACCTATGATGGTATGTCTTCGTCGTCAACCTCTTGAAGAAGCGGGAGAAGAAGTGAGAGCTGAGCGTGTCGATGGGATGTGTCGGCATCTCGTTCCGCAACAACTAGGTCAATGAGTACCCATCAATGCGTCTATCGACCTCCAACAAGGGGTGACATTCACATTGGTTCTACATCAAGAATGATGCAGCAGCCCCCTTACAGCGTTTACCAAACGCCTCATCGAAGAGGTCTCGGAATCATGGAGGATGTGGGGGTCCGAGATAAAGACAAGAAGAAAATCCAGGACCATCTCACCGCCCTCCAAATTCTGAAGGAGAGGGGCGTGAAGGGGTTGGGGATCATTGGTACCTACCATATGCGGAGGGTGGCGCCACTGATGAGTCACGCGCTTCCCCTATACCTGATGGCTCTCGGAGCATCACTCTAGGGGACGGCGCTTGTCGATGAAGCGCTCCCCCTCTAAAGTGGTGCAGCGTATCAAGGAGGCGATGGAGCCTTCGAAGGACGACGCCAGCATCGTTGTTCATTTCATGCATCCAGTGTCGGGGCATCCCCCAATGCGATCGGAATCAGGGTACATCGACTTTGTAAGTTCTCTTTCTCCGTGCCTCTTTTTTACTTGAATTCCTGACCCCTTGATGCTGACATTGGGATAGTGGGACCAACCGAAGAGGCTTGTCCTTATGGAAGGCGTGGCTCCACTGCTAGAGGACCCGCTCATGGTGGCAGTGAATCGCACCATGGTCGAGTGGTAAAAGAAGACGAAGGAGGTCGAGAGGAAGAAGAAGAAGCAGAAACAGCAAGCACAGGAGCAAGGAGAGGAGACAGATAGTGACAACGACTATGACGACGATGAGGAATATGATGAGGTAGTCATTGACATTGAGTGGGGTGACCTAGGAAGCGAGGACATGCTGACAGGCACCCACTCATCAATGCCGGGACCCTTCCTGTTCCACACAAGGGAAGGTGAGGCTGTGGGGCCAAAGGAGGAGGTAGGTTGGATGGTTGATTTGTCCTTAGCACCATCAGAGGCGGGCGGATCTGCCACCACGCCCGAGGTGCTAGTGGGAGCGAGTGGACCCATCGCCGTGCCCCAAGAGCTAGTGGGGGTGAGCGGATCCGCTGCCACACCCGCGGTGTCAAGTGAAGGGGGTGGCTCCACCACCGTGCCCCTAGATACGAGGGAGGCGAACCCCTCGGCTTGGGAGTAGGGGATGGGATCAAAATGGTCCTACCTCGATGAGGTGGAGCAGGGAACTGGGGGTTCATCCCCCAATCATCTCCACTGCCCAATAGCACCGATGTAAGTTGTTGATTCCTCTGTTTTCTCTATTTTTCATAGTGACTCACGCTATTTGTTTCTCCTACAGCGTCGGGAGATGGGTCAGACAGGACACTTCCATAGCACTGGCACCCAAGAAGACCATCGCCCTTTAGGCAAGGCGGGGGCTGCTGCCAGAAGTCGCTCCCATTTTGAGGGAGAGCGGAGCCGGTGTCACAGCCTCATCGGCTGGTCTGGCGCTGTCCATGGTGGTGCCTGTGCCCTCGGTGGGTCAAGCAGTCGGAGAGGCCGAGGGGGCACCCTCATAGGTTGCCGCGCTACCAACGATGGAAGTGATGCCGTCGCCGACGTCGGGGCGGGCGAAGCTGTCGGTCGCACCCATTGCGTCGACCACGGTGGGCATGGTATAGTCGGACGAGGTCCCACCGATGGAGGCAGAGATGATGGTGGCTATGATGGATGGGTCATAGCCAAGAGTGGAGGTGGCATCGCCCAAGGTAGTGGCACGTCCTGTGCCACTAGCGGCCCCTGAGATGATGCCCATCGTGGGTAGGACCAAGGGGGTCTTGGCCTAGGGACCCTCGGGCACCGTGGCGTTTGCCAAGGAGACCAATAGGGCATTGTCCCTAGCCCTGCCATCAGAGGGCCACCACCCGCCCACATGGGATGAGGCCCCATTCCGGTGGGTGAGTCCGTGGGACCCATCGTTAGAACTCTTCACCCTCGACGATGCCGTCGAGGGCATGGAGCAGGAGAAGCTCCACGAGGGGTTCACAGCCACGCTGGAAGCTCTGAACCAGGCTAGTGGCACCCTTCGATAAGTCATTGTTCCCACCGGCCAGGTATCCATTTGGTCTTGCCTCCTGATCTCTTCTTTCTTCATCTATTTTTGTTTTCTGACCACTGTCTCTTTTCAGTCGCTTATTGCTCACAGCCGGGAGAAATCCCAGTTCCTTCATGAACACAAGGAGGATTGGGACTACCTTGTCGATGAGGCATGGCTTCATAGGGACATGACTGCCCAGCTTCACCAGAGGGTGGTTGAGTTGACTCCCCTTGCCGCGGAAGCGGACGATCTTCAATGGCGGGAGGACGAGGCCCACGGGGATGTGGAGCTCGCCGAGAAGTCTTTTGATGAGTTATCAGAGATGGCGCAGCGGGATCAGGAGGAGGCAGCCAGAGTGCGGAAGGAGTGGGATGAGCTGCTCCAGCAGGATGCTGAGACCCGCCAGTGGATCATCGACCTCCTGGACGAGGCCGAGAAGGAGTGGGGTCTTAGGCTGGTAGCCGAGGAGAGGTCCATGGCGATGGAGCAAAGGGTGAAACTAGATGCCAAGATGGTCACCTGGCTATGCATGAAGTGAGATGAGTTATGTCATACTGTAGAGAGGCTCCACTCGGAGCATGGCGCGGCCTGTGGGGAGCGTGACCAGGCCATCCAAGGTAGCAACGAGGCACAACAGAGGATCCACTCCCTCTAGAACGAGCTAGAGACTGTGAAAGCCTAGAAGTTGGAGGTCGAGGTTGTCGCTGTCGGACTGGCCATAGATCTCACTGAGGTGAGGAGTCTCTTTTAGGCAGAGAGCAATGAGCTCGGCATCCTAAAGGTTGCCCTTGGCATGGTCTGCGATGACCTACAGGTGGTGTAGGCAAAGGGGACCAGCTCGCTCGTGGCCCGTGTCACAGATATCACGGCTCAGGTGCGCCAGCTGGAGAAGGAAGCTCTTCACACATGGATCACCCAAACCTTCACCATCGCCCGCTCGCATTACGATGACAACATCGATTTCGAGGCAATGAGCCTTGGCTTCGCACCTAGTTATGAACCCTCCGAGCTAGATGCCATAGAAGCGACGGTGACTCCTTTTGTGGAAACCCCAGTGAGCAAAATTGAAGATATGGTTCTCCCCGAGAGGGGGTAGTTAGTCGAATGAGTTTGATGGACATTTATCTGTAATCTGTGGACAAGTGTCGGTTCTTTTGAAAACAAAATCGTGACTTCATTTCGTTAAACAAATTCACAATTTTGTTTTGTTTGATTGAACTTGCTTTCTTTCCTTTTTGCATTCAAAAAAGGTGCTTATGTAATCTAACCCTTCTATTCGCTAAGACCGTAGGGCCCAAGGTGTATAAGAGGGAAATTTCGATTATGCTGGTGAGCAAAGTTACCATAGCCATCGGGGGTGTGGGTTTTTTGCAGTCTTACCAGCCATGCTCGGTTACTTGTTCCCACAAACCTTGCCGCTAACCTTAACGCAAGGAAGAGGTCTGATGCAGCGACTGTTTCGAAAAAAAGGAGGTATTTATACCTTTATCAGCCCCCAAGTGAGATCCGACCCCTTACGGTCGCTGGGGCTGGATGTTACTAGAGACCGAAGCGAGGGTAGCGAACTTCCTCTTGTATTCGCATGTACCCCTTACTTAGGATTTTAGCTATCGTTCTGTGACCGTGCGTTCGGTCTCATTGCAAGTTCAACCTTCCCCGAGCCCCCATGCATGGCGGGGATTCGGTCAAGGGTCGGCTCGTTTTGTGACTCTCTACGGTTTTCGTAGCTAGAGGGGTTGAGGCGACATCACTTGCCTTGATGGCTCAAGTGACGCGCTTGATGAGCTCATTAATAGGGATGTTCGAATGGAATTTAGTCTCGTCGCTCGTGATAGGGTCGGCAAAGCCCTCAGGTGGCATTCTATTGCTCCTTAACCCGCCTTCCAACAGATTCCCCCTCAATGGGGATTCTATGGGCTCGGCTAGAGGCATGGATTGAACTAGAAGGTTGAGATGACCCTAACCACCTCTATGCAGGTTGGGCAAAGGCCACTGAGGCTCATCTGTGTTTTCTCCCCTGTCTCTTGTTCGACCCGAGGTGGCCTTGGGCCCTTCGTGGGCTAGCCTTCGAACCTCGGTCTCTCAATATAGGATCGGGCGGCTTGAGCCCCCGAGCCACTTAGGGTTTGATAGGGGTCGGCCATGTTTCACACGTCACCCCATCCTCGGTTTCTGCAACTAGAGGGTCTAAGCTAATGACACTTGCCTCGATGGCTCGAGTGTCGTGCTCAATGAGCTCGCTAACAAGCACATTCGTGTGGAATACGGGTTTGTCATTCGCTGACGGGGTCGGTATAGCCCTCATGTGGCATTCCACTACTTCTTAACCTACCTCCTGACAGATGCCCGAGCCATTCGATAGGCTCAGGTGGTCAGTTGGCCTCTCCTCGACAGAGATTCTATGGGTTTGGCTCGAGGTTAGAATCAAACGAGAAAGGTCAAGATGTCCCTTTTCACTTATGAGCGCGGTCGGGCAAGGCCGCTGGGGCTCATCTCGGTTTTTCTCCCCTGGCTCTTTTTGACATGAGGCAACCTCGAGCCCTTCGTGGGTTGGCCTTTGAACCTCAGTCAGTTACCACTCATATCGAATGAGGTGACTACCGCTTCATGATGCAAGGCGAAGCGTTTGAGATGCGGCAATCGCATATGCAATGCTCGGATGTATGGGATTAATGTACGAGTTAATTGAAATGAAAGTGGGGATCGGTGATGTTACCTTGGTGGCATGAGCAATGAGAAGCTCTTACCGGACATGTCCGTGCGGGGTTTAGGTTCGACGTTCACAATGGGGCCGGTGCGACCTGCATGAGCATCACAATTTTTCATTTCTATCTCTCGGCGGTGATCTGAGCCGTTCGATTGACTTGGGCAACCTGACAGCTTCTCCTTGAAGGAGATTCCGCAGGCAGACCCCTCTAAACCCTTCTCGAGAAGGCGGATGCCAAAGCTTGGGGTGCGGGGAACTATGAATTTGATTATGCTGGTGAACAAAAACATCGTAGCCACTAGGGCGTAGGGTCTAGCGGTTCGTCTAGTTTTACTGAAAGTCTTACACCCGCACACCATGCCTCCAGTTTTTAAACATAAGGAGGGGTCAGGCGAAGAGAATGTCTAAACAAGTAGGCACTCTCGGTAGCCCCCGAGCGATGTCCGCGCCCCTACCGTTGTAGGGGTCAGAGGCTCGGTAGTCAAATTGACACGCAAAGTAAGTAAATAAAGGTGCTTATCTTTCAGTGGCTATTTGTTCGGCATTCACCTAGGCCATCCGATCGACCTAGGAGGCCTATTGGGCTCCCCTTGATAGAGGTTCCATTGTTGGGTCGTTCCAGGTCCTGCCTGGGGAAGCGGAGAGTCACCTACATGTGGGTGCGCCTTGTTTCTCGCGCCCGGTGTGTGGTAGTGGTGGGCCATGCCTAGGCCATGTCCTGTTTAACTAGGCGCCCTTTTGTTGAGTAGAGCGCATCCTGTCGGTCCAAACGCATCCCCTCGAATTCCCGTCAGCATCGATTTCCCATCTGCATTGAATAGGGGAAGGGAGAGGGTTTTTCGTCCCAACCTTTCGCCTTTCTTTAACTACTGCATTTACTCCTTAAATAGGGGGAGGGAGGGGGTTCTCATCCCCATTCCTTCGCCTATTCTTGAGCTGCTACCTCCTCTCCTTCTTCCTTTTCACCGAATGTGTTTGTGCATCGCAGTGGTTCCTAAGTGAGAGAGGGTAATGCCAGGGGGAGAAAAACTCACAGATCCGCTCATGAATCTAGAGCGCAATGTCAAGCTAGAGGTCATCCAATATAGATGAGATGGAGTCGGCCGCCTTCACCGAGAAGGGGCCACTTCCATCGAAGGAGGAGGCACACTGGAGGGTGCTGAGCATCGTCGGTTTTGTCGTCGTCCACGAGGCCTTCATCGGGATGGATCCATATGGGGCCTCCTCCGGCGAAGCTTCTCTAGACGAGCCTTGTTGGTGGGGAAGCTGCCCAAGACTACATCGATGGGGGGCTTTGCCCTTACAGCTGCCCAGATCGGCTAGTTCATGAAGCTTGATGAGATGTCAGAGACATCCATCAGCCATGGCGGCCATTCTTCGGCGAGGAGCCCCCCCCCCCCGTCTAGGTGTCATTGTCAGGGTTGTGGCTGGTCATGATGGCATAGTCCTTGGATGCCTCGGTGAAGGTGCCATGGTCATTGATGTGGTGCTCAACGTTGCAAACGACGGCACCCTCAGGGATCCTACGGTGCGGTAGGACATTGCCGATGGAGAGCGTGGCGCGGCAACCGTAGTAGTATTTAGAGTAGAACTAGTCAAAAAATGTAGTCGTTTAAGTTGTGGGGGGAGCCCCGTGGGAATAGTCTTTTGTATTTGTGAATACATCAGTCCCTTTTCGTGATGAAATCACTTTGTAATCGATGAATTTGTGCAAAAAATGAACAAGTTCTTAAATTTTGTTACGGCAAACAGCTTTTTAGCTCTTCTCCCTCTTTTTATAAAAGAGGTTCGGTGCTTTTCGACCCTTCCCGTGGTTAAGGTAAAAAAACTCAGAGTGCGGGTGAGCCAATTCTGATCACGCTGGTGAGCAAGGAGACCATAGCCACTGGGGCATGGGTTTATCATAGTCTTATCAGTTATACTCAGATTTTGTTCCCAAAATCCTAGCCCTTAGGACTTACCATGAGAGAAGAGGGAAAACATAGAGAATGTTTGCAAGATAAATGTACTCATACCAGCCCTCGAGTGAGGTCTGACCCCTCGCACTTGCAGGGGTCGGATGTCATGAAAGATCAAGGATTTTGATGTCAAAACTGATAAGAGAAAGTATGCGTTTATTTAGGGGTAAAAACGATGTAGCTACTCAATGTTCCAGGCGTTGATGAAGACCTTGTCGTCGATGGTTTTCAACTTGTAGGCGCTTGGCCAGAGTACTTCTGTGACGACGTATGGCCCCTCCTAGGGCGGGGAGATCTTGTGGCGGTCCTTGTTGCTCTACACGAGGTAGAGAACCAGGTCCCCAATGTTGAAGGCTCAGTCCCATACCCATCGGCTATGGTACCATCGCAATGCCTACTGGTACTTAGCCAAGTGGAGGAGGGTGACATCGTAGGCTTCGTCTAACTGGTCCATGGCATCTTCGTGGGATGCCTCGGCTCCCTATTCATCGTATTCTCTGATCATTGGCGCTCCATAGTCAAGGTCGGTTGGGAAGATAGCCTCAGAACCATAGACCATGAAGAAAGGTGTGTAGCCGATGGCTTGGCTAGGAGTTGTCCTTAGGCTCCAGAGCACTGCGGGGAGCTCGGTGACCCAGCGTGCGCTAAATTTGTTCAACCGGTTGAAGATCCTGGGCTTAAGGCCCTGTAGGAGCATGTTGTTTGCGTGCTCGACCTGCCTGTTTGTTCGGGGATGCATGACAGTGGCCCAATCGACCCGGATGTGGTTTTCATCATAGAATCGAAGGAACTTCTTGCTGATGAACTGTGTGTCGTTGTTTGTAATGATGGAGTTTGGTACTCCAAAGCGATGGATGATGTCGAGTAAGAACAGCACGATGTGCTCGGATTTGATCATGGAGATCAACTGAGCTTCTATCCACTTTGTAAACTTGTCTATGGTGACAAGTAAGTGGGTGTATCCCCCGGGCGCTTTCTTCAGAGGTCCAACCAGATCGAGCCCCCAGACCACGAAGGGCCACGTGATGGGGATCATCTAGAGTGCCTGGGCCAGGAGGTGAGTTTGTTGAGCATAGTACTAACACCCTTCACAGGTGTGTACGATCTACTCAGCGTCGGCTACTGTAGTGGGCCAATTGAAGCCCTATCGGAATGCGTTTCCAATCAAGGTTCTAGGCACAGCGTGGTGCCCATAGACCCCACCATGGATATCGCCCAACAAATGCTTCCCCTGTTCGATGGGAATGCAGAGCTATAAGATCCTAGTGTGGCTTCATTTGTAGAGTTCACCCTCTACAAGAATGAAGGACTTGGCGTGGCATGCGAGCCGTCGAGCTTCCATCTTGCCCGTTGGCAGCATGTCACGGAGGAGGTAATCGAGGTAGAGCATTCTCTAGTCAACTAGAGGGTCAGGCTCTATCGCTGGATGCTCTTCAAGCTCCATGACCTCGGGGTTGGACGGAGCCTTCGGTTGGTTAGCCCCCGAGGCTAGATCGGGTGGACCATCGTCGGCCTGTTCTGACCCTTTGTAGCGCACCGAGGGCTTGTGTTGGTCGCTGGCAAAGACACCTATTGGCATTGGCTCTTAGCCGGATGCCACCTTCGCAAGCGCATTGGCCACCTCGTTGAGGTGTCTTGGGATGTGATTGAGTTCGAGGCCATCGAATTTGTCCTCCAGCCATCGGACTTCTTGGTAGTACATAGCCATTTTGGTGTCATGACAGCTCAACTCCTTCATGACTTGGTTGACGACCAGCTAGGAGTCACCCCAGATGTTGAGGCATCGAATGCCCAACTCGATGGCAACACGTAGGTCGTTGATGAGTGCTTCATACTCAGCCACATTGTTGGATGAGGGGAAATGGAGACGAACCATGTACCTCATGCGTACCCCAAGGGGCGATATGAAGATAAGTCCTATACCGACGCCCTTCTTCATCAGCGATCGGTCAAAGTACATCGTCCAGTACTCTTGATCGATGACCGCCGGTGGTGTTTGGACCTCGGTCCATTCTGCGATGAAGTCAGCCAACACCTAGGACTTGATCATCGTTCAGGAGGCAAACATAATGCCCTGATACATCAACTTGAGCGCCCACTTTGTGGTTCTTCCTATGGCATCCTAGCTTTGGATGACCTCACCGAGGGGGAACGACGTCATGACCATCACTGGGTGTGACTCGAAGTAGTGGCGTAGCTTCCTCTTGGTGATGAGGATGGCATACAGGAGCTTCTGGATCTAGGAGTAGCGGGTCTTAGAGTCAGATAGTACCTCACTGATGAAGTACATAGGGTGCTGCACCTTAAGGGCGTGCCCTTCTTCTTCCTGCTCCACTACCAGGGCGGTGATGACAACTTGCATGGTGGCCGCTATGTATAGTAGAAGGGATTCTCCATCGGTTAGAGGAACCAAGATTGGGGCCTTTGTCAGAAGCAGATTGACCATGTCAAACGCCTCCTGGGCCTCAAATGTCCACTTGAAGCGGACGACTTTCTTCAGGAGGTGATAAAGGGGGAGACCTCATTCACCGAGGCATGAGATGAATCAGCTAAGTGTGGTGAGTCACCCTATGACTCACTGAACCCCCTTTATGTTCTGAATCAGGCCCATCCTTGTGATGGCTGAGATTTTCTCTAGGTTGTCTTCAATGCCGTGCTCGAAGACGATGAAGCCAAGCAGCATGCCCCTCGGGACCCCGAAAACACACTTCTCGGGATTGAGTTTGATGACATTCGATCAGAGTTTTGCAAAGGTCTGCTCAAGATCAGCAATGAGGTGGTCAGCCCATTTGGACTTAACTACAATGTCGTCAATGTAGGCCTCAATGGTCTGCCCAATGAGGTCCCCAAAGCATTTGAGCATACAACACTGGTTTGTAGCCCCAGCGTTCTTTAGACCAAACGGCATTGAAACATAGCTGAATGATCTAAAGGGGGTGATGAAAGATGTCGTGAGCTGGTTGGACTCTTTCATCATGATTTGATGGTACCCAGAGTATGCATCAAGAAAGCAGAGGGTTTCACACCCTAAGGTAGAGTCGACTATTTGGTCTATGCGTGGCAAAGGAAATGGATCCTTTGGGTATGCCTTGTTGAGACCCATATAGTCTACACACATCCTCCATTTCCCATTCTTCTTTTGTACAAGAATGGGATTGGCTAACCACTCTGGGTGGTATACTTCCTTGATAAATCTGACAGCATATAGTTTTGCTATGTCTTCATCGATGGCCCTATGTTTCTCCTCGTCGAAGCAACGTAGGCTTTGCTTCACTAGCTTGGAGCCTGGGTGGATCTTCAAGGTATGCTCGGCGACCTCCCTCAGAATGCCTGGCATATCCAAGGGTTTCCACACAAAGATATCTTTGTTGTCGTGGAGGAAGTCGATGAGTCGCTTTCCTATTTGGAGGAAAGCGTGGTACCAATGTGTACTATTTTGCCCTTGGTGCTCTCGAGGTCTATGAGGACTTCTTTAGAGCCCTCTACCGACTTGAACAACCTGGTCGACTTCTTGGCGTCGGGCGCTTCTTCGGTGACCTCCTCCTTGAGGGTGGCGAGCTCCCCGGAGGCGACGATTGCTGCGGCGTGACCGCAGCACTCGACCTCGCACTCATAGGCGTGCTGGAAGGAGGTGCCAATAGTGATGACCCCGTGGGGGCCCGACATCTTTAGCTTGAGGTATGTATAGTTGGGGACGGCCTTGAACTTTGCGTAGCATGGACGTCCCAGGAGGCATGGAAGGTTCTGGGGAACCCAACCACCTCAAAGGTGAGAGTTTCAGTCCTGTAATTGAACTAATCCTTGAAGGTAACGGGCATATCAATCTACCCAAGCGGTATGGCCTGTTTCCTAGGAACGATGCTATGGAAAGGTGCTCGGGTTGGGCGAAGGCGTGTCTAGTCGACGCCCATCTCGTCGAGCGTCTTTGCGTACATGATGTTGAGGCCGCTGCCTCCGTCCATTAGTACTTTAGTGAGTCGCTTTGGGCCGACGATCGGGTTGATCACAAGTGGATATCTCCCTGGGTGCGGGATGCTATCCGGATGGTTGGTCCGATTAAAGGTTATGGCAGACTCTGACCACTGGAGAAAAGGAGGTGTCGTCGGTTCGGCCATATAGACCTCATGGCGCGTGACCTTCTGATGATGTTTGGAGTCATAGGCTGCTGATCCTCTAAAGATCATAAGGCAGCCATCGTCCGTAGTGGGGCCGGGGTCCTTTCCCTGCTCCCCTTTGTTGGAGCCTCCAGACAAGAACCGCACATGAGGCTATAGTCCTTGAGCAAATGCTTAACCAGGAAGGCGTGGTTCAGGCATGGCCCCTCGAGTAGTTTCTCGAAGTGGCTCAGAGTGCCCTCCATGGGCTTCTGACCACCCTTACGATCAGCAGCGGCCACGAGCGAGTCCTTGGGCCATTTCTTCTTGTTCTTCCTTTTGGTAGAACGATTGGAGGTGCCTTCGCTAGCGCCCTTGTCCCACCTTGCCTTGCCCTCGAGATGATCGAAGATCGCTCTGATCGCCTCTTCTCCTAAGGCATGGCTAGTGGTGATGTCCAAGAGTTCCTTGGTGGTTCATGGTCCCTTGCGTCCTAGCTTATGAACCAAAGACTCGCAGGTAGTTCCAAACAGGAAGGCTCCTATAACATCGGCGTCGGTGACATTAGGGAGCTCGTTGCACTACTGGGAGAAGCATCGGATGTACCCATGGAGGGTCTCACCAGCCTTCTGACGGTAGTTCTTGAGGTCCCATGGGTTCCCAGGGCACTTGATGTGCCCTAGAAATTCCCCACAAAGATCTCCTTTAGATCCGCACAACTCTAGATCGCGTTGGACGGCAGGTGTTCCAACCACGCTTGTGCTGAATTGGCTAAGAAGAGTGGAAGGTTATGGATAATGAAGTCGTCATCACCGGCTTGGCAGGCAAGCCGATAGTCTTTGAGCTAAAGTCCAGGGTTTGTCTCCCCAGAGTATTTCGGGATATTGGTAGGTGGTCGGTACCTTGGTGGGAAAGCAGTGTTGAGGATGTGCCGGCCGAAGGCCTGAGGGCCTGGTAGGCCAGGGCTCAGGCTCCGGTCCTCGCCGCTGTCATAGCGCCCGCCACAACAAGGATGATAGCCGCAGTGGGCTCCTTCTCTTGGGTCGCTATAGGTGCATCTGCGGGCATCGAGAGTGCTGCGTGCATCGCGGTTGTGGCCGAGACGCTGATGTATCAGGACCACAGTGCGCTGACTACCGCCTTGTGGTGCCTGGTGGACTGACGTGTCCCTAGCGAGGCACGCCAAGGTTGTGCATTGGCAGGCGTTGAGCTCGTGTCATCGAGACAGCGAACTCTTAGCCTGCTGTGCCGCCGCACACTCGAGTAGCGTGTGAATCTCACGGTGGGCCTGATGATCCTCGGGTGTCGCGATCTTTGGAAGGCCATGGAGCAAGGCCATCATGGCGGCGATGTTCTGGCTCGCCCAGGCAAAGCGAGGAAGGGCTTCATCGTCGGCGATGATCCTTCGGTTCACATCATGGGCCGATCGAGCTCCGCGCATTCCTGCGCAAGCTGGATTCTAGCTTCTTCGATCTCTCACTTTCGAGCTTTCAGCTACTCCACCCCTATGCGAGGTGGGGCCACTGTGTCCCCCTCAGTTTCATCGACAAGGTTGCCCACCGGGGTAGCCTCCTCCGTGAGGATGCTTTCGACGTGTCCCTCGGGGGTACCCATCATGAAGCATTCTCAGGAGGGGTGATGGCTCCCCCTGCTAGAATCAGAGCCAGAGGACGACCCCAGCTCCTCTGTGAGGAGGTTGTGGAGAGATTCCATGACATGTTCGACTACCCCCATGAACTCATTGTTTGTGGGCGGTAGAACCATGCGTTGTGCCACAAGGTGGCTAACGGTCGCCGTAGCGTTGCGAAGACCGAACGGAAGCGCTGTCGGGGCGCTCCATATGTGGTGTTCCAGAGAGAGGGGCCCTCCTCTAGAAAACCATGCTATGTCGTTGGTGTCGGAGAGGGTGAGGCGGCGCTGGACCTCCCTGGACTGCTAGGGTCCAAGGGAGACACCGAGCTGGTGCTCAAGCCTCTCGTGGTTGAGGCCAATGAAGGGGAGAGATTGGATGGTGGCATGAGCCAAAGCCAACTCTCCTTCCACCGTGATGATGAAGTCTAGGCTCCCAAAATGCACGTGTGCGCATGGGACCCAGCTGTTGTCATGGCTAGCCATCCAGGGCCTGATGTTTATCATCGAAACGCGCAATGGTCCCCTACATGGCGTGCCAACTGTCGGTGTTTCAAACAAACACCAACTAGTAAATTTATATTTGTTGCGCATTAGGCCCAGATGCTGTACTGAAGGACTCGAGGTTTATACTGGTTCGGGCATAATATCCCTACGTCCAGTTTGCTGATGCTCGTGTTATTAGCACTGAAAAAGGTTCATAGTAGGGGGTACAAATGGTCGAGAGAGGGTCAGGTCTCAAGTCTCTAATGAAAAGGTCGAAAGGATGCCAAGAGTTCGGTTGCTGCTTGGCTATGTGTTGTGTGATGTGTTGTGTATGAAATTGATCCCCTCCCTTTACTGGGGTGCCCTGCCCTCCCTTTTATAGACCAAGGGGAAGCAGGGGTTATAGATGGGAGAAAGAGGAAAAAACCAAAGGTAGAGAAGGTCCTTCGAAGGTGCCGAGTCTTCCTTTTCCCTTGAGCCTGCCCTGCTGACATGGCAGATCATGCCAGTGATAGCATGTTCGCTGATCCTAATAGGGCCATGCTCTGGCTTCGTTCAGCAAGTGGTCACGTCCCATCCTACTTCGGTAGTCGGTAGACGGTGCGGCGTGCCAGGGTGCCGAGCTGTGACCCTACGGGGAGTAGACGGGGAAGTGACTATACGTCCGTTACTGTAGATGATGCGAATTCTCTTCTGGATTGTAGTGGTTGTCGTATGCTTATGTCAGGATCCGCCTCCGAGGGCTGATGGCGGTGCCCACAACACTGTAAGACAAAAGTCAGCGCCTACAACACTATTTGGGTTCTGTCATGCACTCATGCTTGGAAGAGCTTAAAGTGCTCGTCCCGTCGTATCCTGATGGTACTTTCCTATAGGCGTGCAGGGTATGGTCCTCGGTACTACGGTTGACTCGAATGTCCTATCTTACCCTGTGCTCGTCATTATGAAGGAGCAGGGTGCAGTCATCGGGCGAGGCGGAGCTAGCCCCGGGATGTCGAGCGAGGCGGAGCCAGCCCTTAGTCGTTGGGCGAGGCGGAGCCTACCCTGGGACGTCGGGCGAGGCGGAGCCTACCCCCAGACGTTGGGTGAGGCGGAGTCAACCCTCAGACATCAGGTGAGGCGGAGCCAGCCCTCAGACGTCGGGCGAGGCGGAGCCAGCTCTCAGTCGTCGGGCAAGGCAGAGCCCCACCCTCGGGGGTCAGGTGAGGCGAGGCCAGTCCCCAGTCGTCGGACGAGGCGAAGCCAGCCCCCAGCCGTCGGGCGATGCGGAATCTGCCCCCAGACGTCGGGTGAGGTAGAGTCTAGCCCTCGGGGATCGAGCGAGGCAGAGCCAACCCTCAGGGACTAGGCGAGGCGAGGCCAACTTTCGGTCGTATGGACAAGAAGTGCAGTTACATTCTTGTCTGCTTGAAAGCATCAGCGTTTGATGGTTATTAGCTCCTCCTCCTTAGGTACCCCAGTATTCAGTCCCCGATAGGCAGTCTGGGAACCGCCCCTATAAATACATGATTTGTAGAGGCACTTGGGTAGGGGCGGCTGGGCAAACCGCCCCTACAAAGCCTCTAGAGCCGCCCCTACAAATATTATATGACGTAGTGCACGTTACTAGCGGTAAGGATCTCTCTCTTCGTTACATGATCACTCAAGCCAAAAGTAAGAACACATGAGACACAAAGTTATGGTGGAGCTTTTCTCTTTATTTTTTATTTATGATAACAATTACAATGGGGTGCTCCTCCAAATATATAGTCTAGTAAATACTCCATATATGGTATGAGAGTTATAATTTGGTATGAGTCCATATCCTTCTAGGACAAGGAAACCTGGAACTTGCTTAAACTAGTCCAGACTTTTCCTAAAGTGTTAGTTTCCTAACACTCCCCTTGAACGAATACCACGACATATATGATTTATCCAAAACCCAATGGGAAAAAAGAATAAATCATATACACCGTACTTATGTTGCACACATTGCCTCATTAAAAACCTTTAAATGAGAAACCTTTAGATAAAAGAAAAACTCATAAAGGAAAAGAGTACAATGTTTGAATAATCTGCTAGACTACTAATCATTCTGCTAGAATGAATTATTTTTGTCTTCTAGACACAAACAGAAACTATAATCTCAATTAAGTTTCCCCCTTAAGCTCTGTACTTCTCGGAGGTGTCTCAAACCAATACCACGCACACACTTTTCAAAAGGGCTTGCAGGCAAAGACTTAGTGAACATATCTGCTAGATTGTCACATGATTTGGTAAGAGTCACTGAAATTTCTTCTTTCTTTTGTAATTCATACGTGAAAAACAATTTAGGCTAAATATTCTTTGTGATATTCGACTTTACATTACCCATTTGTATTTGTGCAACACAAGCCGCATTATCTTCAAAGATAATAGCTGGGGAATTAACAGTATTTATACCACGCTCATTTTGCACATGTTGTGTGATGCGTCTAAGCCAAGTGCATTCCTTAGCTGCTTCAAATAATGCTATAATTTCTGAGTGGTTCGTCGAGGTTGCCACCATCGTTTGCTTCGTCGATTTCCAGGAAATCGCAGTACCACCACACAAAAATACATATCCAGTCTGAGATATTGCATTATGCGGATCAGACAAGTATACTGCATCAGTATAACTCACTAGACTTAAATCTTGATTTTTTTGAAAAAAAAAATAACCCAAGATCTTCAGTACCTCTCAGGTATCTGAGAATATGCTTAATGCCCTTCCAGTGTCGTAGAGTAGGAGCTGAGCTCAATCTTGCTAGATTTACAGCAAAAGCAATATCAGACCTAGTACCATTCGCTAGATTACAGTTTGTATGAATATTGATTATACTCTCTTCATTCTAAATTATAGGACGTTTTAGTTTTTCTATAGATAAATTATTTTTACTATGTATTTAGACATAGTATATATCTAAATATATTGTATCTAGAAAAGGTAATACGCCTTATAACTTGGAATAGAGAGAGTATTATTTAAGTTTGTGCATCTACATGTCAATTGGTGATCCACGGCCGTGGCAAATACGGCTTGACAAACAGTGAGTCCGGCGATGGCCGGAACGGCAGGCATGGTCACCGCGGCGCGACCCGGCAACACCTCTTCGCCTTAGGCCTCGTTGGCCCAGGAACACAACCAGTGTACAAGTGCATACATGTACATGTACAATATACGGCAAGAAAGCAAATAAAAGGGCTATAGTACCATGCAAGGCTGTACGTGCAACGTACACATATGTTCAGCTCGTTGATGGCCCAATATTGACCTCTCGGCTCATTCACGTCACGGGCTCAAGAAGGCCTGAAACCCATTTTGGTAGGCGGCTGAGTTTACGTTGAATTGGTAGGCGGCTGAGTTCAAGCGCATATATTGAATTGGTAGGCGGCTGAGTGTAACGCCAATGATCTCATAAATTCATGCAAGGAGAAATCTCCTGAGTACTACATGAGCACAAGTCTCACCATTACCACATCACTTTTTCGCACCGGAGGCGGCTGAGTTCAAGCGCATACTTCGAAGTCATTTTCTTCCCCTGACCGACGAGGCTAGGACGTTTCCTTTCCCCTGAACCATATTAAGCTTAAAAATATAATTGTACCATTGTTTAATCATATTTAATTTATACATATCAGTCATACCTATAATGTCACAAAAAACTTTTCCCCCAAAAGGATATAGTGCTTAGGAAAGTATATGATGTTACCTGTTTGAGTAAATTTGGTGGCTGCATTGTTTGAGATTGCAAAGGCGCTTGTGTGCTGGTAGGATAAACCTGATGATTCTGAAGGGACACCTCAAGTATGGTGGGTCGACGTTGAAGGGACCGTGACGCCTAAGAGGGGGGTGAATTAGACAACTTAAAATTCTAACTCTAAACTATGGCCTCTTTTTCTAACCCTAGCAAAACCTATGCAATAGATGTGCAACTATGGTTTTGCTAGTGTGTTGCTATCTCTACCGCAAACGTAGTAAAGTAAACAATGTAAATGCGGAAGCTAAAGAGCAATGTGGAGATATACAAACTCCCGTCGACGACTCCGGTATTTTTACCGAGGTATCGAGAAGCGCGCAAGCTTCCCCCTAGTCCTCGTTGGAGCCCCTCGCAAGGAATCCCTCGCAAGGGCCAAGCTCTCGGTCGAGTAACTCCGTGGATAGCCTCGGGCCTTCCCCACGCGCAAGTGGGTCTTCGATGTGCCTCTCGGCAAGCCTCTCCCGGAAGCTCCTCGCCGTCTTCACTATCAAGCTTCCGACCGAAACGCCGCGGGCCTTGTTCCCTCCGGTACACGGTGGCGGCCACACCACAAACGCAGTTGGTGTGATCTCGCAAGACTTCAAGCCCCTCCGATGTACAACACTTGTGCTCGTAAGCACGGGGTGGCAAGAGGTATGCAAACCTCACTAAACACTAGGCATACAGCTAGAGCAAGCGCATAAGCGGTGGTCTAATCAACCTAAGCACTTCGCAAAGCACTTATGTTAATCACCTAATAAAACGTTAAGCACTATGCATGTGGAGATCACTAAAATGGTGTATCAACACCCTTGGTATGTTTCCTCAGCTCCACTTCTTCAAATGGCCGGTTGGGGGTTGTATTTATAAGCCCCACTGAGAAAGTAGTCGTTGGGGTCGAATTCCCGCGAAACTGCTACTGACCGGATGCTGAATCGTCCTGACCGGACGCGTCCGGTCGTCCCGACCGTTGAGCCGGCAATATACTAATCGGACGCTGGCCAGCGTCCGGTCGCAGATTTGCCGCTCTGGAACCTTACTGTAATCTATCGGACGCTGCTGTCCTGCGTCTGGTCGGTTGAAGGGTCGAGATGGCGACTAGAGGGGGGGTGAATAGTCTTTTCTAAAACTTAATCACGTCGGCTAACCGATACAAGTGCGGAATTAAAACTATCGGTCTAGCCAAGACTATACCCCACTATATGTGTTCACTAGCACCTTGCAAAGATAACAATTATGCAACAAAGGTGCCGGACTAGCTAGAGCTCTCCTAAACAATTCTAGGAGCAAGGTTACACAAATCTATGCCACTAGTACTTTAAACAACAAGGGAGCTCCTACACATGCTAGTAAGCAAAAGCACAAAGCTAACTAAGCTCACTAGCAATGCTCAATAACAAGGCAACCAATGCCTAATTAGAGAGCGCAAATACTTAGTTACACAAACTAAGCAATGTGACTAACAAGGTTACTAAAACCAAATTAGCCACGCAAGGGAGCTACTTCTATGCTACACAAGCAAGAAGGTAATTAGCAAGCTACACAAGCTATCTAATTACAAGAGCAACTACACAAGCTTAATATGTATAAAAGTAATTGCAAGCTTGTGTAATGGGGATGCAAACCAACGGGAAGAACAAGGTTGACACGATGATTTTTCTCCCGAGGTTCATGTGTTTGCCAACACGCTAGTCCCCGTTGTGTCGACCGCTCACTTGGTGGTTCGGCGGCTAATTAGCATCACCCGCTAAGCCCGCACGTCGGGCGCCGCAAGAACCTATCCCTTGAGTGAGGGTAGCTCAATGACACGCTTTACTAGAGTTGCTCTTCGCGGCTCCCGCGGGGCGAGCACAATGCCCCTCACAAGCACTTCTCCGGAGCGCCGCACAAGCTTCTTGCGCGCTTCAACGGAGACCACCACCAAGCCGTCTAGGAGGTGGCAACCTCCAAGAGTAACAAGCACCACCGGCTTGCAACTCGATCACCTAGTGCCACTCGATGCAACCTCACGATGCAATCGCACTAGAATCGCTCACTCACACAATCGAATGATCACTATCAAGTATATGTGTGATGGAGGGCTCCCAAGCACTCACAAGCATGGACACTAAGTCCCTTGAGGTGCTCCACACCAGCCATGGCCGAGGGCCACTTCTATTTATAACCCCAAGGGCTAAACTAGCTGTTACCCCTTCACTGGGCAACGGTCGGGCCGATCGGACGCTCCGGTCGTGTTGACCGGACGCTGGACCTCAGCGTCCGGTCGCTCGCAGACGACCACGTGTCCCGGTTCCAACGGTCACTTGACCTGACCGGACGCTCCAGCTTCAACTGACCGGACGCTGAACCCCCAGTGTCCGGTCGTTTCCAGTAAGCTCCCGAGCATGACCGGACGCGTCCGGTCGAACGCGATCGGACGTAGCCAGCGTCCGGTCACACTCCAGTTACTGCGTCACCGTACGTCAGCCTGACCGGACGCAGCCTTCCAGCGTCCGGTGCATTCAGATCCAGCGTCCGGTCAGTTGACCGACGCCGGCATCTTCGCGACCAACTCGTTTTCACTTCTAACTTCTTCACCCTTGCACCAATGTGCTAACCACCAGAATTTTCATCTGGCGCAATAGAAAATAGACATTCCATTTTCTCGAAAGCGCCGAATCCCGCCTCGCAAGCTCGGCAGGAGGGAGAGAGGGACCCAAACCCATCTCAACCCTGCAAACACCACCTCCTTTGTAAATGTGCCAACACCACCAAGTGTACATCACCATGTGTATGTGTGTTAGCATTTTCACAATCATTTCCCAAAGGATGTTAGCCACTCAACTTGCCACGCCACTCGATCCTAGCGATAATGCAAAGTTAGATCACTCGAGTGGCACTAGATGACCGATATGCAAACAAGTTTGCCCCTCTTGATAGTACGGCCATCTATCCTAAACCTGGTCATAAACTTCTCTACACACCTATGACCGGTGAAATGAAATGCCCTAGGTTATACCTTTGCCTTGCGCATTCCATTCCATCTCCTCCAATGTCGATGCAACACATGCACCAACACGATCAACAATGATATGATCCACTTCATATCATCACATGATCATATTGGTTCATCGATCTTGACTCTACTTGCTCTTCACCGTTGCCATCGTCCATCGGCGCCAAGTCTTGCTCAAGCTTCACCGCCACGCGGTCCATCACTCCAAAGCCTTCGACTTGCCCTTCACGCTTGCAACCGGTCCATCAAGCCAAGTCTTGTCTTGATCTTCTCCACCTTGATCACATGACTCAATGTCATGTCTCATGTGCATTTAAGCTCCTTCATCATCACATGTGTGAGATTTGCAACATCTCTAAGCCATTTTCACCTTCATGGCATATGTTGCTCACACACATGTACCTGTGGACTAATCACCTGTGTATCTCACATAAACACAATTAGTCCACCTAAGTTGTCACTCAATTACCAAAACCAAACAAGGACCTTTCATCGGTTGCCGCCAGCGTCCGGTCCAGTGTCCGGTCGCCTGTCTGTCGAGCCACTTGCCCAGCGTCCGATCGCAGCATCTGGTTACTTGTCCAGCGTCCGGTCCTGCATCCGGTCACCACAGTGAGCTCATTTCTTCGCGATCTTACATACGGCTTGGTTCCAATCTTCATGCTTGGACTTTGCTTGATCTCTTGGGTGTTCTCTTGTGCTCCTAAGGTCTTGCTTGAGGTGTTGATCATCGGATCATCACATCGCCTTCGTCCAAGTTACGTCTTGCACCCTATTGAGCTACAAAACAAACACTTGCAAATTCATTAGTCCAATTTAGTTGTGTTGGTCATCAAACACCAAAATCCAAAGTAAATGGGCCAAGGGTCCATTTTCCTTATAGACGTGAAAACAAATTAGATATGAGAAAATTGTATATTTCTAGTAGTCAGTGTTTTAATTTAGGAAAAGTATATAGGACTGATGTCCAAAGGATGCTACTACTGTGACAATGTGAAAAATAACAGAGAAGAACTGATGGTGTGTCTGGGTAATATCAAAATTAAGAAGACGCGTTTTAGTTTTGTCCTAAGTCAAACTCCCTACTATTTTTTATAAAAAAGTATAGTACCGCATACAATATCAAATAAGAACATTATAAAATGCATTTTGGTGTTTATTTCTATAAATTTGATCAAAACTAGAAAAGTTTGAATTGAGATGACAAAACTTAATGGCCTACATATTATTCATTTATTTATATTTTTGCGACTACATATTATTCATTTAGAACCGAATGAGTATAACTGTTTGTCAATTAACCAATGTGTGTAGCCAAAACCGGGTTGGAGCTGGCTGCTGCAACCACACCTAGCCATTCAGAAGATAAGTGAACCAACCAGCACTACATGCATGACTCCACACAGCGCAGTTGTTTCGCTCCCTCCATTTTTTTTCAAATTAAAAGTCGGTTTGGCTCTATGCGTCTGTCATCGCTCCATACATGGCGGCCCAGCCCTTCAGCAAGCCCATGAGAATTTCCGCCACCGGATCGCGAACCAGAGTTTGTCCGGCCCGGATTGGGTCTATGTAATGCCTGCCTGTGGGCCCGTGAGGAAGAAAAGTAGAAATAGCTAGCTTGTAGAGATTGAAACTTAGGCTATCTCCATCAACAACATCCAAAATACAAGACTCATTTGTCTTTTGGGTAGCGCTACAGACAAAAGGTTCAATACTTATTCAGCATCTTCTCCAACAACAAGACCCAAAAGAGAATCCTTTCTACAAATGAGTTTCCCGGAGAGAGGATGCCCATATTTGGGTTGTGTCTCTCAGGTAGGGATGAAAATGGATCGGATACGGACGGATATCACCGATATTACATTTGTTTTCATATTTTTGTCCGGATTCGGATTCGAATACGGATAGTGTCAACTATGTCAGATAGGATACGATTGGATATCGACATCATAAATATGCGATTTGAGTATTCGGATACGGATACGGTATCGGATGTTGGATATCCGGACTCGGATACGGACAGATCTCAACCCCTCTAAACGGATTCGGATTCGAATACGGTCGGAAAATATCCGTTCCGTTTTCATCTCTGCTCTCAGGCAACCAAAAATAGGTCTCCCATATAAGTACTCTGTTGAAGGCTGATTTTAGGTCTCTTGCTACCCATTTTGGGTTTGGGTGCCCATATGGGTTCCTTGTCGGAGACAGTCTTATAAGCTGTAAAAAACATGAAACCATCTACTTCTTCCTCAAGAAGATTGCCCTCGCCGCAAACTGATCATACATTAGTCAGTTGGGTTCCTTGTGGTGCAATCTACCCATCCAGATTCAAGTCCTCGACTTGGCACGAGTGCTCATATTTTCTTGGATTTATTCCATAATTTAACGACGTTGTCGGCTCAGTCCTTCGGAGGTTCTCATAGGAGCAGGGTTTGCGTACGTGTGTTCTTAGGGGTGAGTGCGCGTGCGTGTTGAGATCTGTCTGCTCAGTCCTTCGAAGGTGCTCATAGAGATAGGGTTTGTGTACATGTGTTCATGTGTTCATAAGGATGAGTGTACGTGCGTGTTATGAGCATCAACATTGTACTGTGTAATTTAAAAAAAAGACTACCCTAGATATATGTTATGTCTAGATGTATAGTAAAATCTACAATATTTAAAAGAACCTAAACAACTTACAATACAAATGGAGTATTAAAATATTGTCTTTCCTCTTTCTAAGCATTCTAAATGATTCATAGCTGCTGGGGCTGAGGATGAGCACCGTGTTGATTAAATTGTTTACTTAAAGAGTATTGCTATAGAGCACACATGTGTTTCTCCTCCTCATAGCACACAAATTTTTTTTTGTGTCTCTGCCTTGTGGGGTCATCTTGTCGGCACCACCCACTGTGGTGTAGTGTCTTCACTGTTTTGAATTGGGAATTGCGTCGGTTCATTTCCCCAAAGCCCACCGCTTAGTCTTCTTCGCCAGTTCGCTTAGTCTTCCCCAGGTGCTCCCGAGGCGATCGGAGAGACGATTTTGGATCCAGAGGCTGTGCTCCGACGAACTCGTTCTTCTCCGTCGCGGACTCCTTCCAAAGGTGCGTATTAGATCCCATTTCGTGGTGGTGGTGTAGATTTTGTTGTTGTGTGCTGTGTTGAGGGAAGGGGAGAGGTGTTCTTCCACGTCGATTGTCTCGTCGTCGGGGCGATTTGAGAGGCGACCTTTGTGCTCCGCCCCTTGCTGTTTCTGTGCGTCGCCTCCCTCTCACTGATTCCGTTCCAATTTGGTTTGGATTTGGGGTTTTTTGGGTTGTGGGTGTCAGTTTGGTTGCGGCAGTGGATGTGGTTGAGGATTAGGTTGCAGCCCAATCCTCTCCGCATCGCGCGGGGCGCTGGCAGTTTCCTCGCCGCTACTTTGTTTTTGCGCCGCGCATAGGCGGTGGGTGGGGCGGAGGTTGTCAGGCAGGCAGCGTGTGCGGCCGATGTCAGTCCTATATGGCACCGTAAGCTCCTGTCTTTACTGAAAATGCGACATGATGACAACACACGATTTAGTTCAGCACTTAGTTGGATGTTGATACATGATAAACTGCTCAGGTATATACAATCTAGTACACATTAGGAAACAGAAATATATATTGTACAATAATGTACAATCTATCAATGGAAGTTTATTACATTGTCACTTCAATCAATATAAATCTGTGCTGTGAAAAATGCTATTCTAAATTCTGAAATGTTGCTAATTACAACCGGATCTTGCCAAATCCATGCACTCGGCTGTGTTGGAAAATTTGTCAGCTGAAAGTTTCTCCAGCTTCAACTGTTTATGGTTGCTGCATGACTTTAGATTTGCTGTACAGCTGCGCAAATCAAGCTTGGTATTTTCAGTCTTGTAGATTTGCTGCACGGCTGCGCGATATCTCCACATGCGTGTATAATTGTTGCTATTCTGTACGACTGCATATATCAGAACTTAAATGCAGTATTGCAGTCTTTAGAAGTGCTTCAAGAAACCTATAGGAGCTGCAAGAAATGTGGCACGTCTGATCAGCCCAGCAATTAGCCAATCACCAATGAACTTGATCCTACAATTAGAGCTAGAGTATCTTCCTATCATTTACATTAACCTTGCATCAAGCAGATTGATCAATCATTTACTTGCTTGTACTGGAGGCTTCATCGCTTCCATCATCAGATTCCAATAGACAGTATGCCACACCATCTTCAGAATCTACTCTGTCAAAATCATATCCTGGCTTATCATTTTCCACCTTCATATCAGGTATCCTATTTGCCACTGGCGGTTTTATTGCCTTTATGTCTGGGCGGCTACTTAGACTTAACAATTGCTCCTGGGCTACCATTCTTGAACCATTACCATTGCTCTCCACTAGATCTGACACTCGTACCTTCAAGAAGGAATTTAGCTCAGATGAGAAATGAAAATGGTATGATTTTTTTTTCTCAAAGAAAAGAGGGTGCACAGGGGCAATTCCATGAATTTGAGATTGTTTTTTCAGATTTTAGGAACCTGAAGAGGCTTCATGATATCAACTTCTTGGTCCCCAATGTCTTTTAGGGCTTCCTGAGCTTGTAGCTCCATTGAGTCTCTCACAAGCTTACTCAAGAAGGATACATCATCAGACATGACGCCCAGTCCTTTCAAAAGCATTGAACCTAGCTGCAAGCTAGTCTGCAGCGAAAGATTGACAAGACAAAAGTGATCACATGAATTCTTATGTGCTGCTCGGTGAACACAGAATTTATTTACAAAATTACCTCAGCATTTTCCAGGACAACGTCTGTTGCACCTGCTTTCTTAAGATCTAACAAATGCGAGAGGTCTCGAGCTCTAGCGTATATCGGAACCTGTTAAAGCAGAAGGTATTGTCAACAGAGTGTTCGTTAATTTGCACGTCTTTCACTATTTCTTGGTTTCTATATGAGAATATGAGCACGTCTCAACTTGGTAACTAAATCCTGAAATTTCGCAAAGCATAATGCAGTTTCACTTTGGAGATACTTACCGCAGTGAAAGCTTGCCGCAATCTGTTTACAGACTCAATTGTTTTTTCCTTTCCAGTATACATAACCATGAAAGCTTTTGGAAACGTTATGCCAGCAGATTGCAGAACTGAAGGGCGTGAACCATCTCCGTAAAGCACAGGAAATCCTGATTTCCTAGCTGACTGATAGGAGAGAACAAATAAGCTTAGTTAAACACATGAAGACACATCAATCCACCTTTTGTTAGAGAAGGGGAGATGCATTAATCATTATACAAAAATGCTTTCTTATTTCCAACCTTTACAACAGCAGGATTAAGATCAAATGCAACATATGGCCATCCTTCTGTGTCTTTCTCAATTCCAAATGACAATGGTGCAGATAAAAAATTAGCAAGGACCTGCACAAACCTGAAATTTTAGGGTCTGAACTCAAATGAAACAAGAAAAAAAAATCATGCAAGATACCTGTCCCATCTCTCCAAAACCAAGGATTACAACAGGTTCAGTTGCACCGTAATTCACCATCTCAGCAGGCTTCTGCAAAAGAACATCTTAGAGTTCACAAGAAAAATATGCTAATGGTCAATGTGAATGTATTAATGATTGCAGTTACGTACTTCTTTTTCTTCAGATCTTTCATCAATGATCCCTGCTACTCTTCTTCCAACTTCATTGAGTAACGGAGTTAATGCCATCGACAGCACAACAACAATTATAAGCAGTTTATTTAACTCAAGTGGTAGGACACCGAGCCTGTTTGCCAAAGAAAACACCACGAATCCAAACTCGCCTCCTTGAGAAAGTAGCAGTCCTATCCTTACACTTTCTTTAAGAGTTAGCCCGACTCTAGGCCCAATTGCGGTAATTATCAATGTCTTGATTGCAATAAGACCCCCCAACAGCGACAGAACATTAGGCCACTCCCGGATGAGAAGCTACATATCATGCAAAAGGTCAAGATGGATCAACGAGCATATAAACAATGTTTTGTTAACTAACGAAAAAAAACACAGCAATGCCCCTTTAAATGTTACTTAGCAACTGTCCAGCGAATGGAAACGGAAATGAAGGCATGTAGGCCTATGTATCTTAGCCATGGAAAGACATGAACTATTGCACATGAATAAAGAGTGTGATTGACATTCAACCATTTGTTCACTTGAAAATAGAAACAATTGTACCTGCATGTCAATGGAAGTCCCTGTAGTCATAAAGAACAGCCCAAGCAACAAGCCTCTGAATGGCCTTATGTCAGCTTCGATTTGTGTGCGGAAATTTGTTTCTGCAAGAATGGCTCCAGCCAGAAATGCACCCAGCTACATAGGATGATGTTAGGAGGTAAACAATCAGCAATTCAAAAAACTGAAAGAGCACAATCTGGATCTAACTGAAATTTTCAAATAGGACATACTGTATCACTAAATCCCAACTTTTGGGTGATAAGTGATGTCCCTGCGACTGTAAGAAGACAGAGCGCAACAAATGCCTCTGAACTCCTTGACTCTGCAACAAACTGCCAGAATGGTAATTCAGTTTTCATTGTATACTAAACCAAAAGTTTATTGAACAAAATATGAGTATGTATTTCAGAATGTAGAAGGTAACATACCTCAAAGACGCGTCTCATGAGGTATTTCCCGCCAAGGGAAAGTAAGCCAAGTCCGCCCAGTGCCTTTAAGCTCTCAGCTAGTAAAAGTGGCCACAAACTTCGCTCCACGATATTCTGTAACAAAGCCAGTAAATGTTATTGTATGACTCAATGTAATGTGAAGGCAGTGCAGCATGCTCATACTTAGGAACGTGCACAGTAGCTGAACAAGTAGGATGCAGTAATATGTTAATGACTATCTGTATGTTTACAATATCAACCTTTTTTATACTAACTTAGTAACTTAGCATGCAAAATATTATCAACTACAAAATGGTCTTAGAACTACACATATCCTTCAATGAAATTAGTGTAGGTCCTTAGGTTGCATTGTAGCATAATGGGAAAGTATATCAGGTGCATGTTTTGCAGATGAGCCTTCTGTAATTTGATATATCTAAGTGCTAACCTTTTGCGTACCTGACTCTCTAGCACAGGGAGTATGACCAACAGGGGGACAACCGCAATGTCCTGTGAGTATCAGCAGAATACATCCTGGAATTAATACACCTCGCACTCCTCGGAGGATTCATGAATAATAACAATTTTGGAGACTGGAAAATGTATAGAGCTTCAATCGAACACCTGCAGGAGAAGAATTCCCAGTGTAGCTGAACCAAATCTTGTTGGAAGTTCACCTTTCTCGGCAAGAAGCTGCAGACGATATTCATAGTCACTTATCAAGTGCAAAAGGCAAAAAAAATGTAACAGTTGTAAGCATGACAAGTTGCTTGAACAATTTGTGTAACTAAAATGCCGCTGTATGCATAGATGTTAGAGTGCATTTCGTGGGTCAAGCCATTCACCCAAAATAGACAAGCTACAAATGTGAAAGCATGGGGAAACCCAATACTTCAAAGAAAGATTGCTGATGTAATTCCTAAAAAGAATGCACACCTGGAGAACAAAAGCAGATGAAGATAGTGAGAGGGCAGCTCCAATTACTATCGCTTCATCAATACTCCTGATGTTCACCTGCAGATCAAAACCAAATGAAATACTAATATGAAGAATGGCAAAAGAACTGAAGGAGCTTAGCCCCTGGCCATATGAGATGGCTTAATTCTGTACCCTGGGAATGAAACCTCGGGATGGACTACAGAAGACTGGAAGGGTACTTTTCATTTTCAATTTACAACAAATCTTACCAGATCAGGTCTTGAATTAAAGAGAAACTGCAATATCTTTGTTCCTATGGCACCATTAGGAGGAAGCTCGAACGCCGTGAAAGCGAGGGTTGACAAAAGAACCTTCAGGATATCGAAAGGTATAGCAAATCAGCTTTATGGCAGCGCTTTCCAAAAATCCATATGGAAACCAGGTGATCGAGTAGTAAGCCAGGAAACATCAGTGCAAAGCAGAAGGCACATAACGGATTCAGACAGAGAACATTGGCGCCTAGTGATGGTTCATATCACGGAACATCAGCGCAACAGACTTTGTAGTCATAAACTAACAGCCATGCATATATATATGTCATATATGTAGTCAGTAGCACAAGGACGAATAAGCGTACCTGAGGCAAGCCCATCCCAAAGGCGTACCTCGCAAGAGCCTTGAGGCGAGAGAGGGAGAGCTCCAACCCCATCTCGAACAGCTGCGGCTCGGAGGCAGAGAGGTGAATCAATCACTCAAGTAGACCAATGGCGATGCAATAACGCCAACGAGGCTCTAGAGAATGGTACCCACCAGGAAAAGGATTCCCCACTCGGAGAGCAGCTTGACGTCGGTGAGGTTCCTGATGAGACCGAACTGGTTGAGCACGACGCCGGCGCAGAAGAAGCCGAGAATCTGCGGCAGCATTTTGGGGGCGCGGCGTGTAAGCACGGGGCGAGCAAGCGGCGGTGGCGGTGAGGAGGACGGGGGAGAGATACTTCACTGGGCTGGCCTTGACGACGCGGAAGGCGGGGACGACGAGGACCGTGACGCCGAGGAAGGTGAGCGTGTCGAAGCCCAGGTCGTTGATCACCTCGACGGCGCCGCTGGCGAGGTCCATGTCCATCCCCGCGCGCGGCGCCCGGAAGCGGGAGCCACTCCTCCTCCTCTTCCTCCCGGCCGTCCCGTACCAGGGCGCCCCACCCACGCGGCGGAGGACGTAGCGGGCCGACGCCGACGCGGGCGCGGTGCAGGCCTGGGCGGCGGCGGAGGAAGGCAGCGGGTGGTAGCGCGCGGGGACGAGGACGTGGTGCCGTGCCAGCGCCGCCGCCGCCATGGCGCCAAGGCGGGCGGCGGGCCTGCCGAAGCTACAGGAGCGAAGGCGAAGCGGAGAGGCTCACCGGGGCGCGTGGGTGCGTGTGCGCACGAGGACCACCGGAGGGCGAGGAGACGCTGCGCCGTGTCGCGTCCCCGCGCGCGCGCGGGGCGTACCTTTTATCTGGCTGCGTGCGGGGCCTGGCGAACTCGGAGGAGAGCTGGGAAGATGGATAAGGCGACCGGAGCGCCGCGCGGGCCTTCGTCCGCCTCTCGCTGGCGCCTGGCCCTGCCGTCGACGTCGCCGGCTCGGCCGTTACCAGTTCTGTCGCTGTCCACGGCTCCACGCCTAGTGATTCTTTTGTTTAAAAAAAAACAGAATTGCTTTGCTAATACTGTGGCTATGTGCAGTTGCGCACGCTTGCGCTGTGAATTTTGACGCTGCACCATGTTACCAAATCGTAAGAAATAGCAAAAACAAAATACGATCCAATATTTAGTCTGTATGTAGGGTTATGCAGCGTTGTTTGCTCATGTTTAGTTGTACTCTTAAGCAGACTTGCACAGTGCTCAAAGCAAAGTCCAATGCCCTATTATCTAATATACACATACTTGCAGAAGCCTATAGGCACACATATGCTCGCCCCACATACCTCTAGTAGAAACATGAAAATAAAATATGCTTGCTCCACGTACCTTTGGTAGAAACATGAAATCTCTGCTAGAACATAAAGGTGACTTTATGCAACAAAATGTAAACGATCAAACATCATAAAGATACGTTTATATTTACTTGAAAATTGTGCTATATAGTAAGGCCTAATGCAAGCAACCATCAAACCTTAGCGTCCACAGATGTGCAGGATATAGCATTCGATTAGTCGCCTTGCGCACGTTGTCAGTGTCACGTCCCAGAAGCCCAAAGGTGCACAGCATAAACTCAAAATCGGACAACATATTGCTTCTCTAATAAATCAAATCAAATCAAATCACCAAACCCGTCCATAACCCAAAACTTTGGACAACAGACAACAATATATTGTACACATTCTCAGCACTGGTGACGGGAATTACAACAGGAGGAAGGTGTAAGGTGTGCTGACAGCTGACTCACTGCTAACATAAACAGGCGACAACACTATTATACAAGACCTGACAGTCACATAAGGAAACCCATTTTCCCACTCCATACTTTGCAACATGAGACAACAAATAAAAATCTACAGAAAACGAATACCTAGTACAATGGACGCTGCTATCCCTTTTGACGCTCGACAAAAAGAACACATACACAACCCCCGCTATCCGCTGGCATCTGAGTATGTACAGGCGCGATCTCAGGCAAGACCCTGTGGTTTACCAACACTTGGTTCTGTTCTTCTACTTCTCATGTTTGGGGAAAGGATTTGGGGAGCGCTGCCGGCGGTGACTGGTGAATCTTCTCTGGCCTTCGTCTTCAGAGCACCGCTTAGTCTCGCTCCCTGAAAAGTTTCCTTTCGACGTTGTTTTGGGCTAGCATGTGCTTTCAGCACAGACCGCCTGCATGTGCCCAGGATGCCTGGATATAGCCTCAAGCCACTGGTGGGAGGGAGGCAAGAAATCGATTGTTTCATAATATGGCCAGGCCGCTATATCCAGGCAAGGGAGCCTCGGTCATTGTTGGGTGCTTGAGGGCGGCCCCTGGTTGGTGTTGGCGGTCTGTTGGCATTCAACTCCTGAATTTTATTTCAATAAAATATGTGTTAGAAATGGCCAAAGCAGTAACAGTCACCACGAATACACCAGTTACCGGTATCTAATATTATATATAAACCACCATTACCTGCATCCATGTGTCCTCAATATGATGCTCTGGAGAGGTCTCAGGTGACGTAATGGCAGGCGGCAAAGGATGGATGAGTTTTGGAACCACCACCAGATCCCTTCCGAGAACTAAGATTGCACCTGCGTTGTTTGCCGTTCCTGCACGCATACCATATTAAATAACTGGACAATCCAAGTGCATGAGAAAACAGGAAATGAGTCACATCTGAAAAGCTTATGCTTACCACAGTAATTTGTTGCCGAGAAAAGAGTGATCAAGTGACCTTGAGCGAAACGCTCAAAGCCATCCATCACACACTCATGTGCTCGCACAATCAACTGCAGGTCATTGTTGTTGCAGAACTCCATAACTCTATCAGGCTGTGGTGAAAATGCACGTTAAGCGCATAATTCATAAATTATGGGAACCAGCAACAACAAAAAGGGCACAATAACAGATGATACTGACCCCAAAGGTAACAAGTCCAGGGCCCCGTGCATTTGGCCTGAGTCCCTCTACACTATCATTCTCAGTTGGATCAGACCTTTAGCATCAAACAAATAAATCATTAATCATGACATCAACAAATGATAAACAAGGATCTTGCAATAATAATCTGACAACAGTAGCAGTTCAAATACTGACCATAGAAGATCCATAAGAACAACTGAGCCTGCTTCCATGGTAATTGGTCTTTGAAGATTTTCAATTTGTTCTATATGGTTGATGGACCGACCAATACCACCATGCATACAAATTATCTTCTTTTCTATTAGTGCAGCCAAAGGAAGCCAATTAAATAACCTGTTCACACGATGCCAGGTCCAGATTCCATCCCGCTCACCCTTTTAGTGGCAAATAAAATAACACATGTCAGCAGATTTTTTTTTTTTAAATGATGTCAGCAAAACATAGGACAGGCATGTATAGAGGACAGCAAAGATTGAACCACAAACTCATTACCATTCTCTCTATGCACTCTATTCGGAACCCAAAAAGAGCATTGATATCCGCTGCTTCATGATTCCCTCGAATTAAATGTACATTGTGAGGATATTCAACCTGAATTATACAGTGAACATGATTTTAATTTTTTTTAGAAAGAAATGACGCCTGATGAAAAGGCACAGCTGCAATGCATATTTGCAGCCTAGTAAGACTACCTTCAGTGCAAGGAGAAGACTGATTGTCTCCAGACTATGCTGACCACGATCGACATAATCTCCCAAGAAAAGATAATCTATGTAACTGCATTTTTTTTAGTTAAAAAAAGTACATACGAAGTCAGGAGAGCCTGCTACATAAATATCAGGAGCATTTATATCACATAATAAATGAAGAACTTCAACTTTACATCGAGATTTCTATTATTTCTTTTACAGAATAGGCATCTAGGGAGTCTCGGAAACCAAAATAGTTTAGAGTTCCAGATTCCAAAACAATATTAGCCAAATCCAGGAAAAAAAAAAAGGACGTACCCAGTGCAGAGAGCTCCCGCTCTGTGCGGGGTCTGGGGAAGGGTGTTAGTGGCAAGCCTTACCCTCGCCTGTGGAATGCGAGGAGACCGCGACTCGAACCCGGGACCTTCCGGTCACAGGCGGTAAGACTCTACCGCTTGCACCAGGCCCGCCCTTCTAGCCAAATCCAGGAAATAGAGAAAAATAAGAAACAAATCACAAAATACTCACGCAATATCTCCAGCTGTTGAAGGAGCACCGTATTCATCAAATAAGCGCATGAGGTCACCAAATTGACCATGCAGATCACCAAATATCTTAATGGGAGCTTTTAGCTGTAAGACGCTAGGTTCACTTGAAAATATTCTTTCAGCACTATCACACAGATCTGCAATCTCATTGCAGTCAAGAAAGAACTGCCTTTGCACAGGGGGCTTCCAACCACGAGGTTTCAGAAGAGAAGCAATTACCTGGATAATTGGGCCACAAAATATAATTAGGTGAGTAATTAGCAAAGCAATATAGAAATCTTCATCTTAGAGAAAACATCATCTGAAGTGCTTGTTTTTTAGCAGAAGCCATTACGATAATAACTCTTCAGTTTCAAATAAGTATTTCTAGCACATGTTGCTTTTGATATATAATCTTATGCGTAATAGAAAATTTTAGAATACCTTTTTGGGCACACTATTAATAGACATTTGTCGATCTAGTAATTTCCTTGCCGCAGTTGCATTCTCAGGGGTGCCATAAATGACCCTTCTACCTTCATTCTCAAACTGGTCAATCGACAGCTGTCTAACCATGCCACCTAAGGCACCTCCAGTTTCTGCTGCTACCACAACCTACAAGACCAAAATATGTGACTAGTGTCAAAACAAATAAGAACTATTTTCGGGCAATGACTTCTAAGATAAAACATATTGAATGTCTAAATAAGAATAGAATAATTAAATTTAAACAAGAAGCAAAATGAACTACGTTTTCAACTCACTGCTCTATGGTGCAACCGAACCCCAGGAGGTGGTGTTGAATTGTTCACAAGAGCAGGATCTGGTTTTATGAGGCTTGAATTTTGCTTGGTACTTGGTGCAGCGTCTGGAGACTGTTCCCTGTCAGGTGAATGCTCCATCTCACCGTTAACTTGCCTAGCCTTTACAGCAGCTAAAGTAGCACTGATTGCCTCAGCCTCTGCAGCTGATGCTTCAACCAAATAATCAACACCTTTGCTCAATCTTCTGCACAGAAAATAAGTTTGAAACACACATCTCAATGCATAGAAACTTCAAAGAAAACTCAGTTCTGGTCTAGGAGACAAATGATCCAAACCTCTGTCCCTGGATAATGGCATTCTCAGGACTAATATCAGTATACATGTCCCCATTGACCGGAGGAGCAACCGGAGTCCCAAGAACAACAGCTCCATCAGGACTTGAAACTGTAACTGTTTGTCCTGATTGTTCATCGTTGTAGGCATATCTACCAGCTTCTCTTTGTACATTTGCAGATGCAGCAGCAGCTGCTGCATGATTAGCTGCACTGGTTGTTTCAGCAGCAGCAAGATCTTCAGCAACTAGGAGGTCATCTAGCAGCACACCTGTGGAGCAATTGCATTAGATTTGGTATCAATAGACTAAGATAATCAACCTATGTATCTGAGACAAAAAGAAATGTCAGAAATGCAGTCCCAAAAACCACATCTAGAAAAACTCTTAGGAGTTGCACAGTGATGAGCATAGTGAAAATTCTAATTATGTTTGTGCTAATCACTTGGTACCCGAAATTCCTAATATCTTCTCCAAGATGAAAAGGATTATAAGGAATGTGTATCCAACGAGCATATCCAGTAAAGATGTCTCAAGAGTAACATTAAAAGGAAGCACATGTGTCTGATAACTGACAGGAACATGGCAGATTCTTAAGCTTCATGCATAAGAACGTCACTTACGTGATCAAAATAAATCAAATCACAGAGGAAACTATGTACAAATGTATATATCATTCAATAATGGAACCAATACCAAGTACATGGCATGGGGCTGATGTGAACAATTACTATTACTGCCAAGGATCCATCTCAGTAGAACAATCAATGCAACTGAGACACGGTTACTCAACAATCAAGAAATGAAATTAAATTGCATACAATTAAGTTCAGAATTAACCTTCTGTTCTCTTAAACCTTAGTATCAAATTTTGTAAATAAGGAAAAATCATCTGTAAGTAAATGTCTGGCACTGTAAATGCAGGAAATCTGATCTATAACATAGTAACATCAATCAATAACTTCAGCTAACCAAAAAATTACCAATGAAGGTATGTGCATCAAACAAGAAGCAAGTAGCATTCGAAAAGACCAAGTATGTGTAGCTTATACAACAATGGCCAGTCACCTGAAGTTGAAAAATATAATGCAAGGGCAGCTTCAGGTGATTAACCTTGATTTATTTATCTGCTGGAATCTATATCAAGAATTGTTTCTTCAATATATATAAAAAGGGCGTACCCAGTGCAGAGAGCTCCCGCTCTGTGCGGGGTCTGGGGAAGGGTGTCAGTGGCAAGCCTTACCCTCGCCTGTGCAATGCGAGGAGACCGCAACTCGAACCCGGAACCTTCCGATCACAGGCGGTAAGACTCTACCGCTTGCACCAGGCCCGCCCTTCTGTTTCTTCAATATATATGCTCCAGGAAATTTGAAGCAATCCAATTCAGTAATCAATTTCATGCAAACAAGAGAAATCAATGTTTTCCATAAAAAATAGGACAGGTTCAGTCAGAGAAAACAGGACACACGTGGCAAGAGGGGAGCAGAGATGTATGATACTTGATATCAGAAATTAGATGAACTAAGAGACTGAAGTGTCTTACCTCCCCGTAAACCTCCATAAACAAATATCAGATCACCAACAGCGGCAGCTGCATGCCTGCACCGCCGTGTAAGCTCTACAGAAGCATCACCACCTGCTGCATCTGCACTATATCTTCCTGTCCTTGGAGTTGTAACTACTGATTTGGTATCACACCAAACTCCAGCAGCAGTGTCCAACACTGAAAAGGCAGCATGGCACAGAAACTAAGTAGATAGACATGGAAATAGAAATATTACTTACATAAAAGATTGAGTGGTCAATGCTGAAAGTACTGACCATGTTCAGGTATTTTACAAACCATATGCTTTAATGAAAAAGGTCATTTGCATTACAAGTAGCCAGTAACGACACAAGTACTTGTATTTTAGGTTCAAGAAAACGCTAGGCGCTAGGCAGGCGCCTAGGATGCGTAAACGTAGATTAAACGCGATTAAACGTTAGTACGTATTAGGAGATTTGGTTGTATAAATGTAAAAGAATAAATAGAAAAGGAAGAGCAATGTCATCACAGCCCACTCGGCCCACTAAGGCAGGAAGCCCATTAACCCATATAAACACTCACGATACCCTACCACCACTGATTCCAGCAGCCAATCGCCCAATCCTCTCACACACAGCCCCGCCGCCGCCACTCCGCCGGCTTGCCCGCGTGTTCCTGTCCGTTGCTCCCCCTCTCGATGGTGCGCCCCCTCTGCTCCTCCTGCGCTCGCCCCGTCCGCTCTTCCATGCGCGCACCTCAACTCTGCCCATGCGCACCCTGTCCTCTCCCTCTCCATGGCACCTCTGCTTCGGCTGCGCACATGGAGAAATCGAGCAGAAGGGGCTAAGTCCAGCAGGGGGTGAGCGAAATCGAGCAACGTGGACACCACGAGGTAGGCATAGAAGGAATCATAATCCAACGAACCATTTTGCCATCCTAATCTCGTTTCTTCTCTTCCTTTCTTTGCCATCCATGGGTTCTGGTAGTTCATGGTGCGTTTAATTGAACACCTATGGCCTAGGCGAGACAATGGGTCTCCGCCTAGCGTTTAAGCGCGCCTAAACGTACGATTAATGACATTTTTTCAAACCTTGCTTGTATTTACTAATCAACCATAGCAGCATATGAGCAATTTACCAACAACAAAAACTACAACGTTGCGCTTAGTAAAAGATAGTAATTATTTCTAAATTACTTTTCTGCTAGTAACCTGCAAAGAAACTGAGATCTATATGTTGACTTGTAATAGAAGTGGTATAATTTGCAATCGATTATCGAATACCATGAAAATATGCTGACCAAAGAAAGTTAAAAATATGGAACCTGCAACACTTGAGGAGTCTTCTACCATGCGACCACCCCCAAGAGCCCCTCCTGAGACATGAAGCCGTGCATTGACAAAAACCTATTGCAACAGAAGAAAAAAACATTACATTAATAACACTTTGGATAAATCTCAACTTCAAATAAATAAGTGAAAATAGGGAACAAATAGGTAGACAACTTACAGCTGCATGTTGATATCTGGGTGATGGAGACACACCAGGGGCAATTGCCCACTCCCAGCGCCCATCTCTATGCTTAGCAAGCCCATATGCACTCGATAGGGGCTGATGATCAGAGTCAAGGGGGAAAAGACAAAAGAATGTCATTATTTGTGACTAAGTATGCTTTGCAAAGGAAATTAGACACAGGGACCACTGTAGTTTCAAAATCCAGTGCAATTACAGAAAGTCCCATCTTAGAGGTCTTTAATTTGATTCAATAGTAGCACGCTGATCAAGTGGATACAGATTTAGTTTCATGGCCAGGTGAGCAGGATTTTTTTCAGACTGATCCAAAGTTCATATAGGACACAATTTTGTAGGTAACTGACTCAAACATACCATTATGGATTCTGTACACTTGAAAATCACTTTAAAAGAACTCATCCAATGTCACAGAAAAGGATGTGATAACAAGACTAAAAAGAAAAATATGCATCATATAACAGACGGTGCTTCTAACTATCATTCATCTAATTACCAGAAATGCCACATTGAACCCTTATGCAACTTAAGCTGCCTTTAACTCCAAAAAACAGAGACAGGCAAATTTAATACCCTATACTCCTATTAGAATAAATTATAAATGGTCAAGCAACCAAATATCCCCAATCAGCAACTCCTAAATTTTGCTAGACTACAGGAGATGCTACTCCCACAAATAACATGGCACTTACCACACTATTTGCATCCCTTCCACCACAAAGCAAAAGGAGGCCATCAGAACGGGCACTAGCAGTTGCATACCTGTGCATCACCATGTAATACAGTTAACAGAGAATACACAGGGAAAGAAACATATATACATTCAGCAGCTTACAGAAATATGGTTTGAGCAGATTATCTCACTACAACAAATAACTAGATGTGGAGTATAGTCGGTAGCGAAAGGTTCCATCCAATCAGATGTATGGTGTTTGTCATACAAATAGACTGAACAAAACTTTCTTCGTAGTTTTAGCACAGCTTTGTAAGACAACAATAATATCAGCTGTACAGGGAAAGGTAAGGAAAAAAGACTGATGATGTTATTCTTCTGTGCAGGGGCGATGTGGGTGCTACGGATTATGGAAGGCAAGGTATGACCTGGTTTTCACCAAGGTGCTGATAGATCCAAAGACGATGATGCACAAGCTGATGGCATTGCTGAAGTGCTCAAGGTGCTGGTTCCAGACAAGAAGGCCACGATGGAGGCACAAATGTAGAGTCTGACGCAGCTGGTGGCAAATGTGTAGCCTTGTTCTTTTAAGGCTGAGTGCTGCTTTCTATTTTACTTTCGGTCAAGAGAGTGCTAGTGTCTTAGTGATGCTGGTCCTGTTGGTTTCTGTGATGTGGGAGGAACTGGTTGGAGAGGTGGTATCTGGTTGGTCACGGTAGTTAGAAGTTTGGTTGTCGAAGCTGGTTGTTGAGTCTTCCTATGGTAGGGAGGTTCAGTACTTTTGGTTGTAAACTGCCTTACTCCAGTAACTCCTATTAAGCTTTCAATAAAGCTGGGCCAAGTGGTCTTTGGTCCAAAGAAAAAGTTTTCCTTAATTGCCCCAGAAGACATAAAAGCAGTACTAAAACTAACAATGGTGCCAGAACAAGCAGCTGCATACCACACAGAATGATAGAATAAAAAGGGAAGAAAAGCACTGGGAACTTTACTATAAATTACGAAGCAATTTAACATGAATCAAAAGCAGCTCATTAATGTATGCAGCAACATCATGCCATGAATCGAAGTGTTTTAAGCTCATTGATTTAAGTAAGAATCCAAAAGGGCCAAAATTTCCTCATTATTATTGGAGCACTTGCACTTACATGCATGGTGGTGGCCCTTCACCTTCCGGCTCAAGTTTTCTCCATTCATATGGCTTAGCAGCAGTATCAAGGGCCCATACATCTGCCAAGGGCCGTTTTCCTGAAACATCGATGCAGTCTTGCTATCAATATTGGTTAGCTGGAACGATCTGCATGTAGCTATAATCTAGACATGACAGACGCATAAGCAAATTCCTACCATCATTGCCACCAATTGTCAATAAGAATCGCTGCCCAACCAAGGCCATCACATGTCCATACCGTGGACCAGGACCAGGACCTTGAACCACAACTCTGTGAACAAGAAATAGAATGCTCAGCAGATAGTTAAACTAACAGTCCAAATTTAAACCACAGTAGAATAGTAACCACCTATGCCATCGCGGTCGTTGTTGTGTAAGATCCAGAACATGAAGGTCCTCAGCCGATAAGCCAGCAGGGCCAATTCCACCCTAAAAGGTAACAAAATACGAAGGGATAGATGACAATCACTGTTGCATCAGCACTCGTCTGACAACAAAATTGACACAGCTAAGCTAGGTACCTGAATGACCACCATTGTTCCAACGGCAGTGGCTACATGTGCAGCTCTTGGTGAAGGAGGTTCACCAAGTGGAGTAAGCCTGGCAACAATAATGTTGCGGTCAAATTGAACTAATAAGTGGTACATAATATCCAGAAATGGGCATAAGATCCAACAAACTTGGGAAAAGATAACGACAAAACATAGTATCTGAGCACTGCATTGCACAGAATACAGACAATTCCTGAAACACTGTACCTGGTCCACTTATTTGATAACACATCATAACAATGGACATCCGCGGTGGCACCAGCAAGACCTGTGACAGATCCATACAGAAAACATGGTTATGGTAAGATTTCGTCAACTTTTGCACCTAAAGGAGATAAAATTCCATTTGAACACTGGCTAAGGTCCTGCAACATTTCCAATATTGTTTTGAGTGATTTATATGGTAGTTGGTACAATAAAAGGTGTGACCCTCTATTATTATTATGCCTCGAGAACTTGAAAGACATCTGACTTCAGTTCAGCCTACAGTGTTCAGCTTTTGAAGCAGTACATTTCAATCTAGTTCCTAACTGCTTCAAGCTTACCCTACAGTGTTCGATGGATCTCTCTAATGTCTGACCACAGCAAAATTTCATAGAAACATTACAATATGGGGCCATTGAATATTCCTTTTACCACAGAATCATAATGCTAACGCAAAAGGATAGCAGCAAAAATAGGCATAAAAGAGAACCATAATGTCCTAATTGTTCTCAATATAAGAATGTCCCACAGGCCACAGCTGTAATAAAAATTCTACTTTGATGAGTAACTGCAATTAAAAAGTAATAGAGTATTATTGTTCATTGTTCATTAACTAAGCTTGGCAACTCAAACCATGTAAAAGCACCATATTTGGCCCCGAAGTAATAGCATGCACACATGGAGTTACCAAACGACATAGTGCCTTGGCATTTCACTAATAATTACTGTCCAAATCAGACGGCAGTTCAAATTCCGAGCCAGTTATTTGTTTTTATCATAATCCTACCTATAAGTGCAAGCGCGCTCAAGGGCCAATTTCACTAAATCGTAACTTAAAATGACTGAAACACTAAAGCCACAATCTCCTCTAGCATATCCCCTAAAGCATTCTATCGCAAAACAGTTTTTCCCCAGCTCCGACTCCAAAGCGAGATTAACAAGCAAACCCTGCCTATTGTTCCCTTTCAATTTGCTTTGAACTCTAGCTCTCAAAAAACTACAATAATCATCTGAAACAAGAGTACGCTGAGGTTGAAGGGGGCATACGGATCCCAGCGCTCCCAGCCGACGAGGGCGGCGTGGCGGAGTTGCCCTCGAGTGCGGTGGCACCACCAAAGAGTATCAGGCGCGGGCCCACATACCCGGGCGAACCCTCCTCCCCGACTGCCGGTACTGCGGTGAGCGTGTGGCCGCACCGGCACCCCGGCCCGTCCTCCTTCTTGTCCATCGCGGCGTCCACCACCGTGTACCCCGGCGCAGGCCTGGGCCCCGCCACCGGCCCCGGGTACGCGGCCGCGGCCGTGGGCGTCCCGGGCGCGGACGGGGACTGGGACGGGGACGGGGACGCCGTGGGGGTCTCGCTCCCGGACACTGACACGCCGCCGCGCGCGTCGGAGTCGGAGTCGGACTCCGTCGCCATGCGCGAGTCCACGTCCATCGCCGCCGGCCAAGCCTCGCCTCCTGCTGCCCCTAGGGTTTCGCGAGCTGAGCACGGGGATCCCCCCACGCGCGCGCACGAGCTGAGCCTCGGGTAACCGCCGCCTTAGGAGACGGTCGAGCTTGCGGCGGCCAGCGCGGCCGCCATCACCCTGAGATAACCCCTATGATTGGCCGCTCGCCGGCGGCGGCGAGGCGTGGTGGTGGCGCTCCGCGACGAGCGAGACTCGGGTCGGGTCGAGGCGAGGCGATGGGATCGCGAGGGGACGGGGAGGAAGGTAAGCGGAGAGGCCCCTGGGAGATTTGGGAATTGCGCGGGGAGAGTGGTGGTGAGGATGCGGGTGTGGGGGAGGCTGGAAGTGGGAGTGGGAAATGCGGGGGAGGTGGGGGACTCCAGTGGAAAAGAGAAGTGAAGAAGAGACGGCGGAGACGACGGAGGACGGACAGGGAGAGGGCGCCGTGTAGTGCTGTCTATAGTGTGACAGAATTTTCCCAGGAATATTTGTACAAAAGGTTGGGTTTGTCTCCTGGGATTCTCATTTTCACCCTTCGATTTTGTCGTATATTTTATAAGAGGAAAGAGGTGTCATTTTAGTGTCTTTTTTAATTCAAACATTTTGTCGACCAAATAGAGGGAGACAAGACGACTTCAAAATATGTGTTTAATGATCTTGCCGTTAAAGTAAGAGAATATTGGTTTTATAGCATCGAAAGATCACGAGATTCGAAAAATATTATCAAAAGAATTTTGTTACGTAAAATACCACTAAAAGATGCAACTATTGTCTGAAACTAGCATTCCGTCACGTTGAAGGTAACAGCGTCAGCATCTAAAAGCAAAAATAATCCAACTCCCAGCCGCTAGCAAGATGTAGCGCGCGTCGGCGAAGAACTGCGATGGGTACGCGTTGATGGACGACGCGTGCTCCACCAGGCACCAGCCGCCGGGGCGGCCTGGCCTTGGCGCGCCTCACGGCCGCCTTCCGCCTGGCGAGGAAGACGGCCACGCCAGCGAGCGCTGCGACGACGACGACGTTGGGGAGCAGTGGTAGGACCGCAGGGGAGAGGCCGCCCGCCGCTGCAGAAGATGCGGAGGCGGGAGCTGGCTGGGGCTAGAACTGGAAGGAGGAGCACTCTCGTGACGCAGAGAGGCGGCGTGCTATCCCTAGCGGCGGCGAGGCGAGGCCAGCCATCGGAATGGGGGAGGCTGAGGCCGGCAGTGGCCGGCACCGGGGCAAGCGCGGTGTGCGCGGTGATGGACGAAGGCGGGGCTAGGGAGGGGGCCAATGCCGAGCAAACAGCGTCGCCGACTCCGCTCCGCACCAGGGGCCCAGCGTTGCCGCCTTCTTCGAAGAAAATCGAAGAGATGGCTGAGGCAGGCACCGCGAGCAAGCGGTTAGCAAGCTTGCGTCACAAGACTCCGTTTGAGTTCTAGACGCCTGCCAGACTGGCAGCATCGGCTATTGCCCTGTTGGTTTGGGCTGATAAGCCACGGCTGAAAGTACCGTTGACTGATTTGTTGTGAGAGAAAAATATTATTCGTTGGCTAAAAAAAGTACGGCTTATAAGCCAAGCGAACATGGCGTATATAAGCCGGGCACCGGGTCACCTGGACCCTCATCAGAACATAACCGCCGAGCAACAACTGGCAATGCGCCCGGTTGTGCTCGTTTCCACCTCCACGCCTTGCGCGCGGCAGGATTCCTACTCGTCGCGTTCTCGCTCGTCACCATCCTCTTACCCCCCGCCTCTGCCTCCTCCTCGCCACCCGTTGCCGGCCTTTCCCCCCGTTGCATCCGCCTCCTCCTCCCCTCCCGTCATCACCAGCATCTGCATCGACGCCTCCACCTCCCGTTGTCGCCAGGACCTGCCTCACTGTTTGCGCCTCCTCTTCGCCGCGTGTCACCAAGCTATCCACCGACGCCTCCGCCTCCACTTCACCACCTGTCGTCACCAGGTGCTCCCCCACCGCCTGCGCCTCCTCCTCGTGGCCCGTCATCACCAGCCTCTGCACCCACGCCTCCACCTCTCGTCGTAGCCAGGACCTCCCTCACCGCATGCGCCTCCTCTTCGCTGCGCGTCACCAAGCTATCCACCGACGCCTCCGCCTCCACTTTGCTGCCCGTCGTCACCGGGTTCTCCCCCACCGCCTACGCCTCCTCCTCACCACTTCGCGCCACCACCCGAGGCGTGGCTTCGGTGTGGTCCTCGGCGACACCCGTGTCGGTTCTACCCAACTCTGCGTCGTCCGAGAGCATTCGGTGTGTCCGCTCTGCCTTCGCGTCCCCATGCAGCGTGACGGTGGGGAGCGCGACGACCACGACAGTCAACGCCGAGGCCCAGCGAGCCCGATCGGCTACTGTCTCTCTTAGAGCGGCGATGACCCCCCACCTCCACCTCGTCCTCATCCTCCCCCGGACAAATGCTCCTGATCCTATTGGTGGTGGCAGCTATTCTAGTAGCGGCTGTTAAGACTGTCTCCAACTACCGCGACCCAAAATATAAGATCCATTCGTCCTTTGGGTAGCGCTACAGGCAAATGGTTTAATGCCTATTTTGGTATTCTCCAACAACAAGGCCCAAAAGACAATTCTTTCTACAAATGGGTCTTCAGGAGAGAGGATACTCAGATTTGGGTTATGCATCTCCTGACATCTAAAATATGTCTTCCATATAGGTATTCTGTTGGAGACTATATGTATTATGTTGGAGACCCATTTTGGGTTTGGGTTCCGCAATGGGTCTCCTTTTGGAGACAGCCTAAGTGTTTGCTTCATTTCACCATCTCCTACTCTTATTTAGGTCTTGTTTAGTTCCTGCTCCTAAAGTTTACTCCCTATCACATCGGATGTTTTGACATATACATGAAATATTAAATATAGACTAAAAAATAACTAATTGCATAGATTGCGATTCATTTACGAGATGATTTTTTAAGCCTAATTAGTACATGATTTGACAACGTGGTGCTACAGTAAATATGTGCTAATGACGAATTAATTAGGCTTAATAAATTTGTCTCGAGGATTACTAAGGACTTCTATAATTTATTTTATTATTAATATCCGAATACTCCGACGTGATATCCAGTGTGATATTTCTAAACTTTACTCCCTGGATTTAAACGTTATCTTAGTTCATGTTCATAGATGTGATGGCTAATAAGTAACCGATGCAGGAGGGTGGGCGGCGAGGGGAGGGTATGATGGAGAGCAGCAGCTGGCTGCACAGGCGGAGCTAGCTAGGTGGCACGTTATGCCATGGACCACCATAGATTATGGATGAATGTTAAAACTACAGTATATGCGTTCTATAATATAATGCATATTGTATTTAGAACACTATTATTTGGCTCATTACATTTAGTTGGACCACCCTTGCATTAAACCCTAGCTACGCCACTGGCGGGCTGCCACCGACGACTCCTGCTAGGTCTGCTTCGTGAAGAAGGCGGTGTTCCTCCTGGAGTGCTGCCAACAAGCCCGTGTGCAACTTCTGCTTACGTGATTTCGTGAGGGACCACCACGAGGAATCCTGCATGCGGCTGGCGGACCTGAGGATTGTACCGCTACTTCACCCGCACGAGTTCGAGATAGGCAGTGATGTGCCGGAGGGCTACACGCACCTGCCCCAGTACCCGCCGTGGTACTTCGCCACGTCGGTGAAGAAGAAATCTCGAGTTCACTTGTTCTACTACCATTTTGAGGAGTTGGAGGGGGGAGCGGATCCACGGGTAATGGAGGCGATTCACCTCGCATACCCTCGAGGCCAACTGTCCGCGGCGATTCAGTGCGACATTCAGCCGAAGATGAGGCCGTTTTCTGAGCTATAGGCTCTCTCAGCTGGTACTGAGCCTCGTATTTCTCTCACTACGCTAGCTCTGAGCTTTCTGTAGTCTAGCGGTAGCTGAATGCTGCCCCAGGCGTACGATGTTAGCGAATGTATGGGTGTACCGTGTACACATACACATCTCAGTAAATGGTGACTGCTTGTTACTGAGCTTCCTGCAGTTATACGCTCATTCTGGCATTTCTAGACCTTCTTACATAGCGCTCGATGAGCAATAACAAAATCTAGCATAATGAGAATGTGATCGATACAAAATAAAAGGGCAGTAAAAAAAATCCAGACATTGCAACTCAGCAGTATCAATCATATGATTTTTTTTCGCATATAAAGGTATATTTGCAACTATGTAAGTAAGACATGGAAACAAATAAAACAGCACATGCCACCTGATGTAGTGTGTATCTACCACGCTACAACTCAAAGCATATATATGGTAAGGCCGCAAGGGCAACACAGGTTCTGGCAAAGACTACCAGCGCTGTTTCTAAGGTTTTGCAAACTCTCATGCTTAGCACTACTTTCTCCCTTCCATCGAAGTAGCTTCAGCCATTGTTACAGTAAGAGATCCCATGCCCTTGCCATGTGTGCCGTTCCGTGGTTGTGCAAGCATTAATTAAATTGAGGCATCAGACCCTGCCGCTTGCGCTGACTGCGGACAAATTAACAGCGGGTTTTTGATACACCCTTACAACTGCTGTTCCATCGCCACCATCATTGCCAACCCTCCAGGACCGATCCTTCTTCCGCTGCGGCTTCTTGTGATGCTTGTGGGATGCCTCTTTCTTCTTTGCAGTAGTTTTGGACCCTCCATTGGCCAAGTCAAAAGATTCAAGGTCGTCCAGGACATCTCTCATGTCTGGTTCAGCAGGATCCACTGCATCCCCATCCTCTTCATCGAGATCATCAGCATCTGATTCATTCGCTGCTGAAGTAGTTGGACCTTCTGATCCGATGATTTGTTCAAGATCCACCTCAGAGTCTGTTACACCAGGAGGGAGTTCAAAGTGTGGGATTTTACCATCAATGTAATCCTTCAGAATCTGTCGAGCAGCCCTGGTCTCATCCGGCAGACCGGCATGGCTGACATGCCCACGAGATGCACAGTAGGCCCGTAACAGCTCAGCAGCAGTTGGTGGCCGAGACTGAGGTTCATATGGCTTTGGCTTCGGCAAGGTGATTTTGTAAATCTGCTCAAGGATATCCCTTGGGACACGATCTGCGACCACTTGAATAGCTTCCCGGTGCTTTGTCATTCTATCAATCGGCAACACACCACATGCCACCATCTCATGCCTTGAGCTTGAAAAGGATGGGAAGACCAGACCAGGGCAATCACACAGAGTGAGCTCTTCGGAGATTATCAGTGTCTGGAAATGTTTTGTCTTGCCAGGTGTGTGAGTAACACCAGTCCTCTTCTCCCCAACCAAAGCATTTATTGTTGAACTCTTTCCAACATTTGGATAGCCAACAAATCCAACAACTACATGCTTAGCCACTGAAGAAACAGAATCTGAAGAACTGGCTTCCTGATCATCTACAGAAGTTGAGGTCCTTCTCTGAGCTACAATAGATTCTGCCTCAGCTTGCAGCTTCATCAACAGTTCATCTCTGCCATATATCTTGGTATCCAAATCAAGCGAAGCAGATTCTTCTTCAGAGTATCCACTTAACTTCTTGCCTTCTAATGTGGCAGTGGCAGCCTTAGCTGACCAGAACACATAGAGAGTATCATGTGCCTTAAAATAATCAGCCCATCTCTTCCTGCATTAAACAAATATAAAATGATGTCACTGCTAAGGAAATAAAGGTAGTACACAATCAAGTCATATGAACAGCATGCAGACCTGATATTTAACGGCAACAGATCAGCCTTGTTAACAAGGAGCATTGTTCTCTTGTGCTCATCAATTTCCTTTGCATATGCCTAGGACACACACACAGAAAGCCATGTTACAAGTTATACAAGTCAAAAATAAGGTGGATGCTCACAAGCAAAAAAAAAACATAAAGTGAACATAAAAAGATTGACATGAAATCAAACTCCCAGGAAAGAACAAAGATCCCTGAAAAACATAATTTACACTTCCAGAAAATAAAAGTCATAGCAAGCTTATCCTAATGCGGAACAAAGAAAAGTGAGATCAATATATGCTTGCTTTGAAAGGAATACAGTTTTCTGGGGAACATGGCTTTCATTGCAATCTGGCAGCAAATAATATTTCAAAGTGAAATCTCAGTTCCAGTTGTTTTTTCATGATACAAAAACAAATCTGGCTTGCTTCTGCCAGAAAATACAGGAAAAAGACAGTTTCCATCTGTACATTAATTGGTCAAAATGGATAAGGAAAGCGCAAAGACATAACTCTGAACAACTCATGAATAAGGCTTATGTAACAATTTTACTGATACCGTGCAGTTCTGCAACATCGAGGGAGTTTTAAGAAATGTCTGGCAAGCCATCATCATTTGTTTGGTTTACAAGTTATATACTATTTGAAAGCTAACAATTTATATCAAAATCAAGAAAAGCAGTACCTCAAGATCAGGGCAGCGGTAGAATAAAGGATCCCGAGCATCAACCACCATAACCAACTTCACAGAAGAAAATAAAACAACAGTCAGTAATTTGCATAAGAAACGATATCACAGGATGTTACTCTTCAATCAGAATTACACAACCGTGATTGAGCACAGCATGACAGCAGAGTAGCATATTTCCAGGAAAAATGGTACTTAAGCACCAACAGCTACACTGAAGTATGCAAGTGACCTTAAATCTGTGTATGTTACTTTCTTAGAGTAGTTTAACAAATGGTCCAGTATGAGCATGCACTCAGAGAGAAAGATTTGTAAGGCAACCAACCAAAGCCACAATGCCTGACAATTCAGTGCAGCAAAACTTACCAAATCACTGCGTTCAAGCACTCTCCAGAGTTGTCTCCAGATGTCAATATTCTTCTCAAAGGGAGTCAGGACAAGCTTATCATTCTCTTCCAATCTGCATAGGAGATAGATCATCAGTCTTGCATACTCTTGAGCACTAATTTGGAAAAATAATGCTAGAAAATGCATTAAGCACTCTGTGTCAAATTTTACAACAAACACATACTGTTCTCTCTAGGAATGCGAGTTTTGTATTTAGATTATCCAGAAGGTAAATCTGCGACAGGAATGTTCTAAAAATAACTAAGTAACATACGCAACACCATAATATCAAGTAAAGGTGCATCATAAAGCTTATAAGCTCACTTATCTTATTTGATTGTCAATTATTTAGAATTCAGTAGTTATATCTCAGCGCCCAAACATGTACTTCTACACAAAAAACATACCATCCGAATAACATTAGAGTATGTGTATGTCTCTGAACCAACCTCGCAAGATTCCTGCGCCACACCAGGAAGGCCCGCCGCTCGTTCGCATCAAGCTCCTCCACGGTCATCTGACTATGCCATGGCGGTCTGCAATGACACACACATGATTCAAAGGAACAATCCTAAAATCAAGAACAAACAGTAACACCATCAACGATCAGAAATGCTCACCGCCTGGGGACCCTGAGGCTGCTGGCGTGCAGGGCCTCCTGCTCCTTGCGAAGCCGCCGCCTCTCCTCTTCCGTCTCCCCCGTCGCATCCCTGGCGCAACCAATCCAATCCGTAAGAATCGACAACAAGATAACACGCCAATTTCGCAGTACCAGCAGAACATGAAGCGGGATTTCATTATCCCCATGAAGGAAAAGGGGAGGAGGCGAGGGCTCACAGGTCGATGACGAGGTCGGAGTCGGAGGAGACGGACGCGGCCTCGGCGAGCTGGTCGGCCTCCGCGGCCCGCTGGAGCACGGCGTCGATGTCGCTGACGTCGATGACGGACTCGAGCGGCATCGCGCGGCGGCGGACGAAAGCGAGCGCCTCGCCCCGTTCCTTGGCGGCCGCCGCCGACTTGTTCTGCTGCCGGATCAGCGCGCGCCCGAGCCCCTCGCCCTTCTCCTTCCGGCCGCCCGCCATCGCCTTCGAGCCCGTGGCCGGTAACGAAACCACCTACCCTTCGCCTTGGAGATAGAGGAGAGATAGGTCGCGGCTGAGAACCGTGGAGGCGGAGGGAGTTGCGGCTAGGGCTTTTGCGGCGGGGCGGAGGGAGGACGACCGAATTTTTTACTTTTCATCCCCAAACAACACAAAACCGCCCCCACCCCACCCCACCCCCCCCCCCCCCCCCCCCCCCCCCCCCTCTCTCTTTTTTTTTTTAAGTTTCTCACAAATAGACCCCGGAAAGAATTCGGAAAATAAATCATTACCTCAGCGCCATCGATGCTGACGCCGAGGTAACACGTCTCGGCGCTAGCGTCCGTGGCGCCGAGATGGCAGGCAGCTCGGCGCCGAGCTTGGCGCCCTGTACGCCCCGCGCCTACGCCCCAAGCGATGGCTAAGTGCAGCAAGCGTCTGTGGGACCAGGGTGGTCGGCTGATCGCGTGGTCAGCATGCGTGTCTCGCTCGGCGGAAGTGCATGCATCTGCGATGACAGCAGGTGTGCATGCTGTCGCTGCTACAGGTGCATGCTACAAGGCCGCTCAATTCGTGCTCCACGCCCCATGCATGCATATTCCCTTGAAAACTAAGCTGGACCACACGCTATCCACTCTGAACCCATGCATGCAAATTTATTCATTTAGCGGGGGCACGTTACGTCTTGTTAGACTATATTTTACTGCTTCTGTTTAAGTGTAAATTCTATGTTCAATTGCGGTAAATTTATTGTTCGCAAATAAGAATGATCATTTGAATTACTTGAATACTTCTCTAATCTTTTTCTGGCTCATTTTTGTTTGTCTGTATGATTTATTTGTGTTTCTTTAAAATCTTCTGATTTGGCTTCCATAGAAATTATCTGGTTAACTTTTTGCCTTTTTTATTTATTGTCTATATGTTTTATCGGTTTTTTCTTTGAATTTCTACCAATTTGCATTCCATAGTAATTATTTGGTAATTTTTTGTTATTTTATTATTTAATTTTAAATTTATTGGATATATTTTATTTGCGTCATTAGATTTGGATCCGGCGGCTACAAGAATTGAGTGTTTAGCTGGTATGTGTCACCCGATTACTTTGTTGTTGGAATTCGAGTGTTTTAAGGTGACGTGACACCCGGGTGAGACATGTCCCCCAAACACTCAACCTCTATATAGATAGAATTTTTTTTTAACTTTAACATTTTTTGAAAACTAATTTTAAATCTAACACGGTCGGTTTTTTTAACTAACACTTTTGACCGCGCCTATTGTTCTAGCGCGGTCAAATGCCTGTGCCGCGCCATGCATGGTGGCGTGACACAGGGCTGACATGGTGGCGACCGAAAATGCTGACCGCTGACAAGGCAGGGCCTGCCATGCCACTGATCTTGGCACGGCACTACCACGCTGTGGTAGAACCACATAATCTAATGCTTCATAGGAGTGTTTGTCCTCTATTAGACACTAAGCACTTGAGGGAGCACATTAAATTACTCGGTTCCATCGGACACACCCTAGGGGAGAACCAAAATATCCATATTTTTGCCATTAGGATCACAAATGAGAGAATAAAATTTACATCATTCTTAATCTTTTCTTACATCCCTTTTAATACAATATCAGAGAGTAATATTTATTATTATAACATCGAAATATAATCATATTATCAGAGTTAGGAATAATTTAATTTAACAGCGACATATAAACATGTGATCAGAATTACAGCGAAAATAAATATCTATTCATAGCATGATGAAACATTGATAATTGAACTATGACAACAGATTATAAAACTTTCATTTATAAAAGTATTTGGTGAGATTTATAAATAACAACTACGATCGCAGCATAGAGGAATCCTCGCTAAGCCTACCAGAAGGTATCCATACACAAGGGTCAGCTCTAGCATCCACCTATAACCTGCAACAGAGGGAATAAAACCCTGATGACTCAATTGTACTCAGCAAGACTTACCCGACAGAAGAAAGGAAAAGACTCTAAGGATATGCAAGATTCTCTGGCTTGTGGGCTTATTGCATTTACATGAAGCATTACTAAGTGTGCATCCTTATATTCGATTTTTATTGATAGCCACATTGGTTCATCAACTAACCCTTCTATGTAAGCACTTGTACGACTTTCAAGCAGGTGGTAAGCAATCAGATTTTATTTTCTTTCCATCTTTCATCTTTTAGTTCTTACTACGGTGTTAGCCATGAAACAAGCCGTACCGGATCGCCCGGTGATTCGCGAATAAATGCCCCTAGCTGGGTACCCAAAAAATACACGCCCCGCTTGTACCCAAGACATAAGCAGAACCAACCCATCACTCTCCTGTCCTAGGGTCCTAGGTCCCCGTCCAAACTAGAACTCTAAGCCCCCGCACCTGAGTCCTGAACTCAGTACGGTGCAAGGACCTCCTCCACCAAAAAGAAACCCTAACAGTCAGTCCGGAAAGAGCCGGAACCCACGACAAGAGAACAACAAGTCTTTCAAGCGCCCATATCTAAGTATGTGCTTGGGATAATAAGTCTATAACTTGCCTCGATGGCTTATGCAACGATCGGTCCTTAATCGACACAGATAGGGAAAACAGTATAACTAAGCTATTCCCCGCATCCACGGCGACACAACCTCTTACACCCACCAATACCCAAACCTTATCCCTGCCCGGTCACCAATTTCTTTTACACCATTTATATTTTTCAAGTGATAATAATACAGTAATATATTTCCTATCTCTCGCGAGTGACAGACAATTACTCGACTTCTATCGGAGTCCTATAGCCTAGCAATCTACACGATCCTGTCATACTAGTAAGACTCATAGGATAAAGATATATTTATGCAAGTGGGTTTTATTCAACTCCTTAAAACTTAATGCACAAATATAATTTAAACCGCAAAAAAGTAGGGGTTATGCGCCGGGGCTTGCTTGGGTAAGATATATATTAAAAGTTAGTATCTGCATCTTCAGATCATCCATCATCAACTGGATAAAAAGCCCATTACATCATCTTCTGGAGAGAATACCATTCACTATCTTTGGATTCCCAATCATCATTCAATTGATCCGTTGATCCATCATCGTACCTATATGATATGCAATGCAAAGATATAATTAATCGACTGCAATCGAGACTCCTAAAATACGATTTACGCCTCTCAAACTAACGGGCTAGTTCTAACGACGACCGTACCTATGCTACATATACACGTTGTCGGATAAGTCATTATTTCCCAATAATTATTTTAGTTATATAAAACAAGGTTGTTTCTTTATTCTATTCCATCAATTTAATCTTTATTCGCAATAGGACCTTATCTATTTAGCAAACTAATTATTCCGGAGCTACAAAAATTACAGTGAATAACTAATATGGCTAGGAACCTATTGTAAAGATTTTAGATCCAACACTATTACCAATTTACCACGAAAATTCCTATAAGTTTATATTTTACACTATTAAGTACCTTAAATTAATTATATAGCTTCCCAGAATATTATCCAACTATGTGAATAAAGTATACTAGCAGGTAGATCATGATTTTAGGAGATTAACAAAATTGGTTATTATTTTTGGATAACTACATAATTTTATATCAATTTTTATAGTTAAACTAGAAACCTATTTAGAAAAGCACTTAGAATTGAAAAGGACCGCTGGCAACAAACTGGCCCAGCAGCGCGGGAGCATGCCAGCCCAGGCATGGCGAGCGGCCCAGGCACGGCAACCAGCGGCCGGCCCAGCGCGGGACAGGCGCGGCCCAACAATGCGCCCGACCGGCAGCTCACGCGGCCGTCAGCGGTAGGCCGGCCCAACAAGCTGGCCCACGGGGAAGAATCCAGCGACGATGGCACTAAATTGCGAAAAGGCCCCTATACTTTCCTTAAATTAATCCGTAGTACTATCGTACTATTTACGTGAATCTTGTATTTTGTAATAGGGACCCTGTATTACTTCTGTTCTTGGATTCTCACCCTTCCTTCCTTCTCAAAGTAGAGTACGATCGGGGCAGAAATCCACCGGCCACAGGAGGGCTCGCCGGCGGTGGTGCCGTCGCGGGGCGGTGCGGCCATGGATGACGAAGGCGGTGCATAGGTGGGCAACGCCATGGAGTCAGAGGTCCAGCGTGGCTGTGGGCGCGCACGCGCTCGTGCACGCACACAATGGTGGTGAGAGGCGCATCAACGGCTGCTTCCACTGCCCGGTGATGGCCATGGCGATGGGAACGGCCGTGGGTGCTGCCGAAGGGGTAGCGCTCGTGTGCTAGCGCGGGGGAGGACCGGCACCAGGCGGACATGGTGGAGTGCAGTGACTCCAGCGTGAGACCAAGGGAGTCCCCGCACATGCCCGCGATGGACCGGCGGTGGACAGCGGTCTTGGCCCTGGGCGGTGCTACAGGGCAGCGGTAGTTGTCCAGAGCGGTCGTGGGGACGCACGGGCCATGAAGGGACCCGACCTGGCCGTGGTGCGGGAGGACGGCGTAGGCCAGACGAGGGGCAATGGCGCGTGGGGAACAAGAGGAGCCACGGCATGCTCGAGTGCGTTGCGCACGCAGAGGCAGCGAGGGTGCGGCCACGCCGGAGTGCAGGGCGTGCGTGGCAGCATGGAATAACAGCAGTGTCAGCAAGGGGAGCCGGGCGTAGACGACGGTGGAGCACTGTGGCCCAGGTGCGCTGAGGAGCCGTAGGCCCATGTGGAGCCAAGGGCATGCGCACACACGAGGTGAAAGGGGGGGGGGGAAGGCGACGGGTCAGCAGGGAGGACGAGTAGGAACTGGGATTGCTACTTCCAGCACGGGACCAAGGAGCTTTGTGCGCGCTCATGAAGAGGAAGAGGAGGGCAGCGTTGAGGAAGCTGCAGGACGTTCGAGCAGCAGCGTCGACCTTGGCGGTTAGAGGAAAAAGAGAGGGATGGAGAGGCAGGACTAGAGCAAAGATGCCTCCTCTCAGCTATAGAAAATGAAAGGGAGAGAGAGAGAGAAGCAACGCTACCGACACGGAGGTGACCCGACTTGGCTTGCCTTGGCGCATCGAGACCTAAAGTTTTGCTCGTTAGCCATGGCACATAGCAGAGAGCAGAGAGCACGCTAAGAGGACAGGGACAAGCAAGGTAGGCTGAGGCAGAGATGTGGGAATTCGTGGGTCGGAGCTTTGCTCGCCGGCCACGGAGATAGCAGAGGCAGCAAGGACTAGTAGAGGCTGACAAAAGCAATCAAGAGAGAAGTAAAAGCAAAGGTCGGGGAGCATGGAGGGCGATGGATGAGGAGACTTCGCAATACAGAGAAATACAGGGCCACGATGAGAACGAGATAGGGATCAATAGCAATGCCAGGCGAGTACACTCCACGCCACGCTAGGAAAAATAAATGAAACTGCTACGCTCTCCCTCTCGTCAGTTCATGCTTATCAAAATAAACCCGTGAGTTCATATATATCGCTCTATTTATTAATGGATTTTATTCTATTTATAAAAGTTGCTTTTCATGCTTAACCAATTAAACAAGCCGTTCGCTACTTATTTGCTAGAATGGTTATCGGACATTCCTAATTATTTCTATGTACTGCGTAATTTATCTTGAGCGTTTATTTGAGTCCACGAGACTAAATCACATAGGATTCGCTTATCGCCTTAGGTATGTTTTAAATAAAAAATTTGAGAAACTCATTTTGAAAATTCGTCTTAGGCCTAAAGCGCGGTGCTAAACAAGCTCATAACACCAGGGTGTTACAACCAACCCCCCTTAAAAAGAATCTCGTCCTGAGATTTGAAGCAAAAACCAGAAGGGGAAATGCGATTACATTCTGTAGACCAGGGGTTACACGAAAGATTACACGACTTCGAATACTAAACCACACGGGGATCTAGGGATACATGGTTAAGAGCAACCTGGTACAACCGAGACTTAATCCAGAAGTCGAGATAGACGTGGACAATGGAGAAACAACAAGATAATGATTATCCAAAACATGGTGTAGGTCCAACAGATCCAGAAATAGTCGTCTGAGAAATTAAACATCGTGAATCCTAGGACCAACTAACCAAAGGGAACTTGAACTTCTTCGAAAACCAGATCCTTTCTTCTCCTCAGACTACACCATCACCTTAGACTGATGAACCTAATTCCACAAGTGATGACTGGATCTCGTAGCTCTACTCCGAATGCGAGGGGAATGGGGATGAAGAAGAAGAGCAAGGACAAAGGGTATTTTATAGAGGCAACTGGAGGCAGGGCGCAACACACCGAAAGCGGATATGGCGGGGATGGGATACCTAGATGGTTCATGCAGTGGAAATAGACACGGCCATGGTGCGCTCCCTACACAAGCGAGCGGATGGGAAATAAAGGAGAGGAGATAAGAGGATGCGCTCGATGAGGGAGGCATGCAGGCGGTCATGTCCCCAAAAGAAGAAAGAAAGGAGAGGGAGAGGGAAGGGGGAGTCCGGTACGAGGGATGAGGCATGAGAGTCAAGAGCCGACCGGATGCTGGGAAAAGGAGAAACGCACAGTGCACAAAGACGGCGAGTGTGGCACGATGCCACGGCCACGCGAGAACAGGGTGCTAAGGACCCGATACAGACACCATTCACAAGGCACACAGCGAAACAACCCAGCATGCATAGCGCGGTCAACTAAACATAGGGCTTAGGACATGACATCCACTCAGGCTTTTACAATTACTCCCGACTATTCAAGGCTAACTTTCCTTACTACTCTTCTTTTTCTTTCCTTTACTCGACCACATCCATCTTTCATGTAGACTGAGACCATGTCATACTTTCTTCCTCCAAAACCACCTCCTCTTGCTTACTTGAGAGAACACTATGTCATCAACCTGTTGTGGATTTCCCGTTTGAACACCTAAACATTTCCTTGAAAATTATTTGTAGCAAAAGTGGTATGGCAGTGTAACTTGGTAAAGGTACTTAGTCAACAACCTCAATACCAGCACGTGCCAAGTAGCGTCACCATGTGGCAGCTGTTCCACAGGGAGCCCTCGGTTTCATCACGGCACCATAAGCTATTAACCAGGCAACTACTACCAATTTACACGCCATAAAAGTGGTGGGGTCATAGACCACAGAGTAAGGGGAGTATTGCAAGGGAAAATTCAAACAACAAGGGTTCCCTTCACAACAAGGGACAAGGAATTCAAACCCAACGATGAATTTGATTTAAAAAGATTCAAGTGTTATGCTGGGACATCCATAATTAGTCGATATAGTGTCCTATGTCATCCAACCACAACTGGTTTGCTGGCATCTAAATGACAACTTCTCTTGTAATCCACCTAACATCGCCCTTGAAAACTTTAAGTAGATCTAACAAAACTTAAGGTAGATGAACACAATAAACACAACGAAATAAACAAAATGCGCATTCCAACGGTCTTATACGGGTAGAACTTACATGCATTCAAGCTCCCATTCTTGACACAGCATTCACCTATGGTCAGACGATCTCAACAACTATGGACGAAATCAATGGCAAGAGTACAATACCAGAGGACAACAACGAAAAACACTACTACTATGGGTACAACATCCCAAGACAACTAATCTACATCTTCTCGTGGCAATGGCTGAGTGAGAGGAATCAAGGGATCTTCTTCTGACACTTCCAATGGTGGAGGTGCTGGCGGTGCTGCAACACCAGTTCTCCTTCTTTTAGGCAGTTGGATAGGGATCCCTTCCAAGATCAGGGCATCTTGCCTTTCAGCAGCTAGTGTCCTCCGCTTGGCCCTGGTGACAAGATAGGCCGCATGTAGCTGATGGACATGCTAGCCTTCAACCTCCTTTAGAGCTTCCGACATGGTAGTCTCCCGGCTCTCAGCAGCTGCAGCACTAGCATGCGCTTCGGTGAGCTGCACCTAGAGCATCTTGTTGAAGATCTCGGCTTCCTCCACCCACCGAAGGCACACCCTCAGCTCCAAGGCTTGCCAGTCATACTGCTCATCCAAAGCAAGTAGGTATGTGGTCAAGTGCACCATGATAGGACTATCTTCTTGTGCATCCCACCCTTGCAAAACCTCCATGCGAGCCCTCCATGCCCGCCGATTCCTGTCCAAAGGTGGAAAGAACCGCATGGGGGTATGGGCAATGGGCTCCTCATAGATCTGGTAGAGGTACCGCAAGGCTTTATGGGCCACAACCTGGTAGGTGTCGGTGAAGCTAAACCCAGTTGCGATCACATTCCAGGCTTTAGTGAGATCGGGGAACTCTTCACTCTTTCCGATGTAGACGGTAACCTCACACCACTTGGTGCCATGCTCCTCATACTCACGACCCTCATACTCGGGATGATCTTTGACTCTGAGCTTTTGTAGGGTGGTATGCAGGATTCTAGGAAAACCCTCAATGTCCAGGCAGTAACTACTAACCCAGGCTCCTACCATTTCTAGCGGTGGTTGTTAGGAAGGCTGAGTGAAAAGTTGGCTCAAAAGAAAAGCTAAGTGAGCTAAAATGCATCAAGTGGTGATACCAATAGCTAAGCCAGGCTCTACTTATAAAGGCAGAGCGTTCAGTGGTCCTAGCGCAGTCCACCAGTGTTCCCATGTGGGATCACTCTAACGAATCGACCAAATTCCATGTGTTTGAGGCGAGCGACGTGCGATGCCATTACTGACTAGTATGACTGCGGGGCAAGGGTCTGACAAGAGCATAGAAAAGGGGTACGAGAAGATGTGGGTCATGATAGGCATGAACCGCAGGTGAACACGAAACACGAAGCCACAGTGCAGACCTAACTCTGGAACATGAACGTGTTAGTCATGCACAATATGACACGCGTGACACCTATGGATAGCATATCTGCAAGCAATATGGCACTACAATGCACAACCAGGATATGCATGAATGCACGTCCTATACATCCTTTCACTATTACCAATATATAGGGCAATCGTTCTCAGATTTTTGGTACATCGTTCTCTCCCTATAACTAGGCGATACTATCGAACTATGCTTTAGTCAGTGTACCTACAAAAAACTTGATTAAGTCTACCTAAGTCAGCAGAGTGCCAGCTATCCTGGATACATAACCATAGTAATAGGGCTACTTATATAACTTCGCATATAAATGTCCTAACTTTTTAAAAGGAATTTGTTGTCAAATTTTAGTTTAGAAAAGGTTTTCGTAGCCATATTTCCTCATTTGTGCTCTGATACCAACTATGGCAGAATCCCTAATCTAATGTCTCACAGGAGTGCTTGTCTTCCATTAGACACTAAGCACTCGAGGGAGCACACTAAATTACTCGATTCCGTTGGACACACCACAGGGGAGAACCCCAAAATCCACATTTTTGCTATCAGGATCACAAATGAGAGAATAAAGCTTACATCATTCTTAATCTTTTCTTACATCCCTTTTAATACAATATCAGAGTATAATATTTATTATTATAACAGCGGAATATAATCATATTATTAGAGTTAAGAACAATTTAATTTAACAGCGGCATATAAACATGTGATCAGAATTATAGCAAAAATAAATATCTATTCATAACATGATAAAACATTGATAATTGAACTATGACAACATATTATAAAACTTTCATTTATAAAAGTATTTGGTAAGATTTATAAATAACAACTACGATCGCAGCATAAAGAAATCCTCGCTGAGCCCATAAGGAGGTATCCACACACAAGGGTCAGCTCTAGCATCCACCTGTAACCTGCAACAGGGGGAATAAAACCTTGAGGACTCAATTGTACTCAGCAAGACTTACCCAATAGGAGAAAAGAAAAGACTCTAAGGATATGCAAGGTTGTCTGGCTTGTGGGCTTATTGCATTTACAGGAAGCATTACTAAGTGTGCGTCCTTATATTTGATTTTTATTAATAGCCGCATTGGTTCATTAACAAACCCTTCTATGTAAGCACCTGTACTACTTTTATTCAGGTGGTAAGCAATCAGATTTCCTTTTCTTTCCATCTTCCATCTTTTAGTTCTTACTATGGTGCTAGGCATAAAACAAGCCGTACCGGATCGCCCGACGATTCGCGAATCAATGCCCCGAGTTGGGTACCCTAAAAACACACACCCTACTTATACCCAAGGCACAAGCAGGACCAACCCATCACTCTCCTATCCTGGGGTCCTAGGTCCCCATCCAAACTAGAACTCCAAGCCCCTACACCTGAGTCCCGGACTCAGTGCGGTGCAAGGACCTCCTCCACCAAAAAGAAACCCTAACAGTCAGTCCGAAAAGAGCCGGAACCTACGACAAGAGAGCAACAAGTCTTCCAAGCGCCCATACCCAAGTATGTGCTCGGCATAATAAGTCTGTGACTTGCCTCGATGGCTTATGCAACGACCGGTCCTTAATCGACACATATAAGGAAAGTAGTGTAACTAAGCTATGCCCCGCATCCATGACGACACAACCTCTTACACCCACCAATACCCAAACCATATCCCTGCCTGGTCACCAATTTCTTTTCCACCATTTATATTTTTCAAGTGATAATAATACAGTAATATATTTCCTATCTCTCGTGAGTGATAGACAATTACTCGACTTCTACCGGAGTCCTATAGCCTAGCAATCTACACGATCCTGTCATACTAGTAAGACTCATAGGATAAAGATATATTTATGCAAGTGGGTTTCATTCAACTCCTTAAAACTTAATGCACAAATATAATTTAAACTGTAGAAAAGTAGGGGTTATGCACCGGGGCTTGTCTGGGTAAGATATATATTAAAAGTTAGTATCTACATCTTCAGATCATCCACCATCAACTGGATAGAAAACCTATTGCATCATCTTATGGAGAGAGTACCATTCACAATCTTTGGATTCCCAATCATCCTTCAATTGATCCGTTGATCCATCATCGTACCTATATGATATGCAATGCGATGCAATGCAAAGCTGTAATTAATTGACTGCAATCAAAACTTGTAAAATACGATTTATGCCTCTCAAACTAACGGGCTAGTTCTAACGGTGACCGTACCTAGGCTACATATACACGTTGTCGGATAAGTCATTATTTTCCAACAATTATTTTAGTTATATAAACCAAGGTTGTTTCTTTATTCTATTCCATTAATTTAATCTTTATTCACAATAGGACCTTATCTATTTAGCAAACTAATTATTCTGGAGCTACAAAAATTACAGTGAACAACTAATATGGCTAGGAACCTACTGTAACGATTTCATATCCAACACTATTACCAATTTACCATGGAAATTCCTACAAATTTATATTTTACACTATTAAGTACCTTAAATTAATTATATAGCTTCTAAGAATATTATCCAACTATATGAACAAAGTATACTAGCAGGTAGATCATGATTTTAGGAGATTAACAAAATTGTTTTTACCATTTTTGGATAACTACACAATTTTATATGAATTTTTATAGTTAAACTAGAAACCTATTTAGAAAAGCACTTAGAATTGAAAAGGACCGGCGGCAACAAACTGGCCTAGCAGCGTGGGAGCATGCCGGCCTGGGCAGGGCGAGCGGCCCAGGCACGGCGACTAGCAGCCAGCCCAGCGCGGGACAGGCGCGGCCCAATAATGCGCCTGGCCGACGACCCAGCGGAGGCCAGCGGCCCACCAGGCGCACACGCGGCAGCAGCCCACGCGGCCTCCAGTGGCAGGCCGGCCCAACAAGCTAGCCCACGGGGAAGAATCCAGCGACGGTGGCACTAAATTGCGAAAAGGCCCCTGTAATTTCCTTAAATTAATCCGCAGTACTAACATACTATTTATGTGAGTCTCATATTTTGCAATAGGGACCCTGTATTACTTCTATTCTTGGATTCTCACCCTTCCTTCCTTCTCAAAGCAGAGTATGACCAGGGCAGAAATCCACCGACCATAGGAGGGCTCATCGGCGGTGGTGCCGTCGTAGGGCGGCGCGGCCATGGACGATGGAGGCGGTGCACGGGAGGGCAATGCCGTGGAGTCGGAGGTTCGGCGTGGCCGTGGGCACGTGCGCGCTCATGCACGCACATGACAGTGGTGAGAGGCGTAGCAACGACACCTTCCATGGCCCGGCGATGGCCATGGCGACGGGAACGACCTCGGGTGCTGTCGGAGGGGCAGCGCTTGTGCGCTAGCGCGGGGGAGGGCCGACACTAGGCGGACATGGTGGAGGGCGGTGACTCCAGCACGAGACCAAGGGAGTCCACGTGTGCGCCCGCAATGGATCGGCGGTGGATGGCGGTCTCAGCCCTAGGCGGTGCTGTAGGGCAGCGATAGTTGTCTAGAGCGGCCGTGGGGACGCATGGGCTATGAAGAGACCCGGCCTGGCCGTGGCGTAGGAGGACGGCGTAGGCCAGAGGAGGGGCGACGGTGCATGGGGAACAAGAGGAGCCACGGTGTGCTCGGGCGCACTGCGCGCACAGAGGCAGCGAGGGCGTGGCCACGTCGGAGTGCTAGGCGTGCATGGCAGCGTGGAATAACGGCAGCGGCAGCAAGGGGAGCCGGGCGCAGACGACGACAGAGCGCTACGGCCTGGGCACGCTGAGGAGCCGTAGGCCCACATGGAGCCAAGGGCACGCGCACACACAAGGTGAAAAAAGGGGGAAGGTGATGGGTCAGCGGGGAGGACGAGCAGGAACTGGGATTGCTACTTCTAGCACAGGACCAAGGAGCTTCGTGCGCGCTCACGAAGAGGAAGAGGAGGGCAGCGCTGAGGAAGCTGTAGGACGCTCAAGCAGGAGCGTCGACCTTGGCGGTTAGAGAAAAAAGAGAGGGATGGAGAGGCAGGACTAGAGCAGAGACGCCTCTTCTCGGTTGCAGAAAATGAAAGGGAGTGAGAGAGAAGCAACGCTGCCGACACAGAGGTGACCCGACTTGGCTTGCCTTGGCGCATCGAGACTTGAAGTTTTGCTCGTTATCCATGGCACACAGCAGAGAGCAGAGAGCACGCCAAGAGGACAGGGACAAGCAAGGTAGGCCAAGGCAGAGACATGGGAATTCGTGGGTCGGAGCTTTGCTCGCCGACCACAGAGATAGCGGAGGCAGCAAGGACTAGCAGAGGCAGACAAAAGCAATCAAGAGAGAAGTAAAAGCAAAGGTCGGGGAGCATGGAGGACGATGGATGAGGAGACTTCGCAATACAGAGAAATACAGGGCCACGATGAGAAGGAGACAGGGATCAATAGCAATGCCAGGCGAGTACACTCCACGCCGCGCTAGGAAAAATAAATAAAATTGCTGCGCTCTCCCTCTCGTCAGTTCGTGCTTATCAAAATAAATCCGTGAGTTCATATATATATCGCTCTATTTATTAATGGATTTTATTCTATTTATAAAAGTTGCTTTTCATGCTTAACCAATTAAACAAGCCGTTCGCTACTTATTTGCTAGAATCGTTATCGGACATTCCTAATTATTTCTACGTACTACGTAATTTATCTTGAGCATTTATTTGAGTCCACGAGACTAAATTACATAGGATTCGCTTATCGTCTCAGGTACGTTTTAAATAAAAAATTCGAGAAACTCGTTTCGAAAATTCGTCTTAGGCCTAAAGCGCGGTGCTAAACAAGCTCATAACACCAGGGTGTTACACGCGTCCTGATCCGTGGCGCGGCAGAGCCGAATGAAACCCTCGCCGCGGCCTGCGTCCGCCAGTGGCCGAGCAGCCGCCGTTGCCCGAGGAGCGCAGCAAGGCCGCCTGGCCGCCGCGCCCGCGCCCACCCTTGCCAGCCAGCCAGCCAGCCGCGTCCGCCCGCGCAATAGGCACGGCCAAAAGTGTTAGTTTTACAAAAACCCGACTGTGTTATATTAAAATTAGTTTCCAAAAAGTGTTAAAATTAAAAAAAATTATGTAGATAGACCCTAAAAATTAGCTAAAATTAATCCTAGTGTATCTAAATAGGTGGGCTTAATAGGTAGGCTAATTGCTATGTGCTTTCGTTGAGGGACCATTTTCCATGTTTGATAAGCTCTTAAAATAAATATTTATTCAAATATATACATATTTACTTGACGATGGAACATAGCATATGCTTAATTTTCTTAGTAGGAGTGTAGAAGTCTGCAATTTAGAAAGATATATATCATACTTTATATATATTAGATTCGTATTTGCATGCAGATTTAAGAGATACATTTTTTTAATTTTTTATAACAACGAAGATAGACACCTTTGATTCAACCTTACTTTATATTATTATCATAATGGCATATATGGGCATTCTAAATGGACGGGGGCTAATATACATCATCTTTCAAAAAGGTAGACAGAGGTGTATAGTTTAGTTATAAACTAGGTCATTATTTTGAATCATCTTTCTAATGAAAGAGAAATTTGATTTCCATTGTGTTAATATTTTTACAGAATACTAATATAAATATTTTTCTTATCATTATTCGCTTGTTATAGAGTATGCTCTACTTCAGGGTCAGTGGCCTGTAGCATGAGGTGAGCGGCCTTATAGCATGCACCTGTAGCAGCGACAACATACACACCTGCTGTCATCGTAGATGCATGCACTTCCACCGAGCGAGACACACATGCTGACCACGCGACCAGCCAACAACCCTGGTCCCACAGACGCTTGCTGCACTTCGCCATCGCTTGGGGCGCAGGCGCGGGGCGTACAGGGCGCAAAGCTTGGCGCCAGCGTCTACGGCGCCGAGCTGCCTGCCATCTAGACGTGTTAGCTCAGCGCCGAGCTAAGGGTCCATTTTCTGAATTCTTTCCGTCAGTGGTCTATTTATGAGAAATTTTCAAAAAAGGTCTAAAAAGTAAAAAATTCGGGGAGGACGAAGGAGACGACGCGGCGGAAGGGTGGGGCCTTTCACTACGTTTTCTCCACCGAATGAGCCTCTGACGCGTGGTACCCACCTGTTGGAGTCATGTGCGGTGACGAGGAGAGGGCTACTGCCTCTGAGTGGTGTCGGCGGGTGTTTGGCCAGAAGATACTCTCAGTTTTAGAATGATGTTTTATTAACGTGGATTGTTCGATTTACCCTTGGTTGATATGAGTGTACTTTAATAATGCATTCAGCTACAAAACAAGTATGTGGATTAAATTAAAATACCAACATATTACAAGATAATCATGTCCAACCAAATAATCTGAGATACAAGTCCATAGTTTGAAAATATAATTACATTAATTCCAAGCTAATGCGACGGATGTAGCCAAAGTATCACAAAATGAGTCCATAGTCACAAAGCTTGATTCCGAAGTGGATCCATCAGAGGCATATTGAGATACAACATATTTGTTGTACCTTTCCGGGATAGTCAACACACAATCGAAATTAGCAAAGTCCACATCCCTACTAGCATGCTCACGTATGAAATTGTGAAGAATCATGGTAGCAGCTACAACCTTTTTTTGTGTGACCATGGAATAGCGTGGCATCTTATAAAGAATTTGCCACTTCATCTTTAATACTCCAAATGAACGTTCAATAACATTACGAATAGATGAATGAATCTGGTTGAACTTCTTTTTTGGAGTATTTGGATCCATACCTCGATGCCTAGACGATTAGGATAGCCCACGTCCACAACATAGTACTTGCCTGCACATATGAAAAAATAGCATAAGAATGTGGTGTACGAAGTTGAGCATACAAAATATTTGTAATGTTTGTACCTCGTGGAAGATGTGGGAAGACTTGCGCATCCACTTTCATTGCATGGTATAGTACACTAGTGTACTCTCAACCAACACATCATGAAGATAAAAAAGATATCCTTGTTCATCGAAAGCATTGTGTGGCATTCCCCTGAAGTGTTTGGGGTCTCAGTCACCCATCCCATTCTTGGCAGCATATGCATTTGCTGAACTAGCCATACTAGTGACTGCTTCTTGAAAGAGGACTGCATTTGCTGTCTTAGCCTTCTTGCCTATATCCTGGACAGGCATTGCCGCTCTCTTGCCACTACCAGGGGAAGGGGTAACCTCCTCTACCTCCTCACCTTCTGCACACCTTGTGCCGCACCTTCCTTAGCTTGTGCCACACCTTCATCTTGTGTTGATTCATGTGTCACACTACCAAGTGTAGGTGCTGTAGCCATTGCAGCATTAGTGCCACAAGGGGACTAATGGTCAGCACCAACATTAATAATACCTTGATAACAAGTCGTTAACTCATCTTCATTTTGAAGGGGCTGCTTCCTAAACTTCCCGCAGCCTGGAATGTCCTAAAAATATGCAAGAGAGCAACACATATTAGTACAAATAATAACAACAACTAATTAACAAATAAGGTAACATTCCTACATATAACACTTATAGCTCTAGCTTTCTTCCACCATACATCGTCCATATCAATAGTGCCATTATTATGATTCCAACCGGTTCCTGTTTGCCTCATCTTAAGCTTTTTCCATGCCTTGAAATCTTCCTTCAATTTGTCCCACTTGTTCTTGATTTGCCCCTTGGTCAATTCAATACTCGTCCTATCTTTGAATCCTTTTTCCACCGCAGCATAACCAACTGAATTCAAGAATGTATTTGGCCGATTTCCTTTCTTAACTTATTTGACCATCAAACCACATAGGATCCAAGTGTTCTCTATGTTCCAATCAATTTCTGGCATCTATACCAACTCAACACAAGTATTTAGAACATGCACAGTTCGCTATCATGAACTACAGAGCAACTATTTTATAACCAAAATTTCAGTAATACATAGCAAATATTTCACTACCAAAATTTTGCTAACATAAACTATAGAGCCTGGAATGGGGATGAAATACCTTGCACGATGAGCAGAACTGGTTGGGTCTTCAAGGTAGGGTTGGGGAGCTTGCCGGTGGGGTCTGGCGCCGGAGCATGTCATGGTGCGGCGACCGTCGATGTGGAGGAAGCTGGCCATCGATGAGAAGGATGCCCTTATTCTCGTCGAGGGTTAGGGTTGGGGAGTGGAGGCGAGTAGAGGCCCAGGGGAGTGGAGGCGTGGGGGAAGGAGGCGAGGGCGGCGGGGGAATAGAGGCATGGTGGCAGTGGCGACTGGTGGGGTGGGCGAGCAAGGGGGCGGCGGTGACCGCGTGGGTGAGGACGAGCGTGGGGGCTATGGCGTCGCATGGGACATCGACGGCCCGAGTACGGCCGCTGGATAGGGTTGAGTCAGGGGTGGTCACAAACAAGAGACATAACGGTTCACTGGGTTGTTGTGTGTAATCGATGGCAAAGGCAGGTAATTTCCTTGGAACTCCATGTCTAGGTCTATTTCAGAGGGTTCTGAAGCTGGAAAAGATGTTCTCAACTAGAGCTCCAATAACTCCATGGAGTTTGGCTGCTCTAACTTTTTTTGGAGTTGGGGTGTTTGGCTAGCTATAGCCAGCTCTAGCCTAGAGTTTGGCTCTGGAGGCATGCCAAACAACCCCTATTTTCCGTCGTCCAACTGGATTTGTATATATAGTTTTAGAAATTCAAAAAAAATAATTTTTTGCAATTCGGGGATGGGAGGTGGTCGCGCCTGCACCGGAATGACTGACTCTCATATGGTATTTTAAGTAAAATGCACCAACGGTCTCTAAACTTAGTAGAGTGTGTCAACTAGAAACCTAAACTTGAAAATGCATGTCCAAGTCCTTAACTTGGCACATGGTACATCACAAGTCCAAACTAGGCTCGTTTGCTGACGTGACAGTCTACTCCGGCACCCGCGATGCCAGACCACCCCTTAAACTTGGCAGAGTGTGTCATCTAGGTGCCTAAACTTTCAAAATGCATATATGTGCATACATGAACTAGGCTCACGCTACGTCACATGTCTAGTATCCATACTTGTCTTAGCGTCAATATGGATATTTGTATTCATATTCGTATTCGATTTTAATCTGGATACTAAGTTAATATATCTTAATATGATTTCTATAGTTTTTCTCTATCTGATTCCACATTCGTATTAAAAAAGTATCAAATACCCGATATTGTCTGTATCTACAAATAACAAAGTATCCTTTAAAGTCATCTAAAACTTATACCTATGTCTAGTTAGTAATGTAAATAATATCAACTTTACTATAACAAAAAATATGCATCATTTAAACTATGTAAAACTTATCTTTGTCACTAATAACTTTTATCTTAGATGAAAAGCCCCATCCGTGGCATTTACATATATACAGCTCGGATCTAAGCTAGATAGCAACATTTGGGAATCAAAAAAATTATTTTCAGTCATATAATCAACTTTCACAAATAATTTAGAGAGGAGCTCTACCCAACAGGCTATTTGATTACTCTAAGAGCAACGACCTCAATCTCCACAATATCCTCATCGTCTGCAATACCTCATTGCCTTGCCACCTCCCTCTACTCACATGCTCACCGGTGAGATCATGTACAACCAATTTAGCTATGTTTATGACTCTTATTAATTCAAATGAAATATTGATTATTAGTATTGATTAGGCAGGCGCTTGAATATATTAATTATATAGGAGTATACTCATAAGATTTGATACAACCATAGTGTCGGTGTTTTTGGACCACCGATGAGTAAATTTGTATTTGCACGTCTGGTTCGGATGGTGTGCTCGGAGTACATAAGAGTTTATACTGGTTTAGGCAAAACATCCCTACGTCCAGTTCACTACTGCTCGTGTTACCGACACTTGGTTTGCAGTAGGGGTTACAAATAGATAAGAGAGGGAGAGGATCCCAAGTCTCTGGTGGAAGGAGTGAACGGCTGCTGAGAGCTCGCTTGCCGCTCAGCCGTCCTACTTCCCCTTTTATAGGCGAAGGGAAAGCGTGGGTTACAGAGGAGAAAAAGAAGAAGAACCAAAGAGAGAAGAAGGCTTCTAGGGTTGTCGGGTCCTTCTTCTCCTTCACGCGGGTCCTACCGATCCTATAGATGTCAACAGAGATGGCTCCATGTCGTGACCATGTTTGTCACTGGTGCCATGCGCATGCGTCATCTGCTGGTCATGGTGTTCCACTCTGTCCCGATGGACGTCATGGTGAACTGACACGCCTATCAATATCCGTACAAGGATTAGGCAGAACAGCACCGGCACGTCCGACACTGTTCTTGATGTGAATCCCCATATATGGCCTGTCCTGGCCATGGGTTACATCATGGTGTGTCAGCCTCTTTCCTAGCGTCAGAGTTTTGACCTAGGCCCATACGCTTGGACCTAGAGCCCGTGACCTCAAGGTCGGGCAAGACGGAGCCCGTGGCCTTGAGGTCGAGCGAGATGGAGCCTGTGGCCTTAGGCGAGACAAACCCGCATTCTTAGGGTTGGGCGAGAAGGAGCCCGTGACCTTGGGGTTGGGCTAGACCTTTTAATTCGTCTTTAGCCATCTGGGGAAGTCAGCGTGGGCGCTAACTTCCTTGCTTTGGGTATCCCTAATATCGATACCCGACACATAGCAACCTTATCGCATTTAAGATATATTGGATCTACAAATATTTTTTTCCTTTTATAAGTATTTCTAACAATTTAATTAAATCTATTTATATTAAATACTAATTACAACTTTATAACAATATAATCATGCACTAGTACATTGGACTCTTGTATACTCATAATCTCTAATACAACCATAGCAAACTCATGCACTAGTACATAGGACTCTTGTATACTCATAAGCTCTAATACAACCATAGCAATCTTATCATGTTTAAGATATATTTTCTTGCTATCTTATGGGTTGACTCGATGAGTGATTCAAATTTAAAGGCTACCAGATAGTGTCATGGGTGGAGGAAGTGGATTAGACAGAGGGGAGATTAGAGGATAGGAAAGATGCGAGAAGACACTTGGGCTTCAACTACGTGATTCTTGAGCTTAGTGATTTGTGGACCCTTCGACAGCGTGGCCTCATGAAATCATAGAGAAACATGGTAGTGGGGTTTTGATTTATAAGAGTATAAGATAAGATAGTGTCTACTTCTATGGCTTATTATATCTCTCATGTGGCTTGGTATTGATAAGGAGCACCCCTATATATAGTTGCTTATAGTCACAATTATGTTATGACATGGTAACCTTCCACACTCTTCTATATTTATAGAATCTACCCAATATTTATCCATTTCATGCATAATTTTTACCATGCAAAATATCTTGAAGTATTACTTACCATGAACGTGGAAAATAGGGCTGATGCCTGCTCACCATTTATCTAGAAAGTTCCTCATGTGGATGTTACATGTTCACATGTTGTATTTGCAACTTCGATAGGTCAAGATGGTGGGCTAGAGGGGGATGAATAGTCCTTTCTAAAACTTAATTGCGCCGGCAAACCGAAACAAATGTGGAATTAAGCTACTTGGTCAAGCCAAGACTACACACCCCTCTATCTATGTTTTCATGCACCTTACAAACGATCCTAATTGAGCAACTAGGGTGCAAGGCTAGGTAGAGCTCACCTACACAATTCTAGTTTGCAAGGCCACACAAACCTATGCAATTAGTACTCAAGCAACCGGGGAGCTACTACACATACTAGTGAGCAAAGCGCACAAATGATTAAAAAAAAGCAAAGCGCACAAAGTCTAAGCACACTAGCACTTCTCAACTAGCAAGGCTACGCAAGCCAAACTAGAGAGCTCAATAACTACTTAGCTACACAAACTAAGCAATGTAACTAACAAGCTACACATGCAAACTAGTTATGCAAGAGCAACAATACAAGCACAATATATGAACAAGCTTGTGTTTGGAGATTGCAAACCAATAGGAAGTTGTAGACAAGTTGACACGACAATTTTTATCCTAAGGTTCGTTGGTTTGCCAACCACTTAATTCCCACTGAGTCAAGCCCAAGGTTGCCGCCGGTCCTCTAGCTAGTGGTGACCCACCGGTCACACTCTCCCACGTAGAGTGCTCACCACGAGCTCTAGCTTTTGATCTAGCCAGACCACTTGATGCTCTTCACACCTCACTTTACTAGAGTTGCTCTCTTCACAATCTCCCGCAGTGCGAGCACAACATGCCTCACCATGTGGTCGCTTCTGGAGCACTGCCCAATTTCTGCGCGTGCTACAACAGAGCACATAATCCACCAAGCCATCTAGGAGGTGGCAACCTCCAAGAGTAATAAGAAATCCCCAATCATAAAGATTACCTAGTGCCACCAAATGCAATCCTCAAATCCAAACACTAGGTATCTCAATCACTCTCATAAATTAGCACTAAGTTTAGAGGGGAAGAAGAAGGAAGGAAGTGGATCTTCAAGCTCTCAACCACACCCACATAGGGCACTCAATCTCTTACAAGATTTGGCACATAACAAGAGAGAGAGGATAGGAACAACTCTAACTTTGAAACTCCAAGTGTAAGAACGGGAGAGGAGCTAGAAGAAAGAGAAAGGGAAGGCATTGCCTTATCCCTTTGGCTAGGCCACCAATGGCAACAAGCCAACCGACCACTCTCACATGTGGTCACTGTGCCACCATCCAAGTCTAGCTAATGCATGGGGCTAGCACAAATGGTTAGAAGACCAGCTGATAGGTCGAGATGGCGAACTAAGGGGGTGGATGAATAGTCCTTTCTAAAATTAATCGCACTGGCTAGTCAATATAAATGTGGAATTAAACTAAATGGTCTAGCCAAGACTACACCTCTCTATCTAAGTTCTCAAGCAGCTTACAAAGATCTTAATTAAGAAACTAAGGTGCGAGTCTAGGTAAAGCTCACCTACACAATTCTTGTTAGCAAGGTCACACAAACCTATTGTCGGTGTTTTGTAGACCGACGAGTAAATTTCTAAGTGTTGCGCTGCTCTAGGAAAATTGTCGGATTGTTTTGCTCCGACAATATTCAGCAACGTGATCGCGTAGACGGAATTAGATGGTAGCACACAAGACACAAAGATTTATACTGGTTCGAGGTGTGGTGCATGCTAAACCCTACTCTAGTGGTGTGGCGGCTCTTGTATTCATATGCTCAATTATAGGGGCTATTGCTCCTAGCTATGAGGTAGATGGAATTGGTGGAAGATTGGATCCTAAGCCCGTGGTCCCTACCCTCCTTCATATAGGCAGGAGAGGTAGGGTTACAAAGAGGGCAATTAGGTTAACAGATTGTGTTCCTAGTTTGTTACAACAGATTGATCCTAGCTATCTTCTAGATACGCCTACCTCGATTTACCTTAATCTCCACATTGGTTGATAGCGTCAGCCCTTGAGGGCCTTCCCCTTGATGGTTGCCAGACCAATAGCTTGGTGGTGCTCAGATATACGGGCGGTGTAGGTACCCCTAGCCCATATCTCTAATAGTAGCCCCCGTAGGACTTAATGATAAGCTAGCACGTAGCTTCAAGCCCTCAGGGCATCATAGTTTCCCCTGCAAGTTCTACGTACTGTGAGTACACAGTGAACATCTTTGGGTGCCAAAGTATTGAGCAGCGCAATTAGATATTCACAAGTGTTAGGGAGCCACTATGTTGCCATTCGAGCACCAAGAGCATTTCTCAGGTAGCGAGAATCTTCTTCAAGTATCGAGTGCGGCAATGGTACATCGTACATCAAGGAAAGTTGTTCCCTAGCAACTGTATGTGCCTAACTCAGGTGGTACACCCCATATTGGGAAACATAGTTTCCTAGGTGTTGCCCATAGGATGTTGTAAACACCGTGTTAGGACATCATGGATGCCATGTTAGGGTAGAAATACCACTATACTCGAAAAGTTGGTTCCCGACGTATTCCGGTGTGTAAATAGTGGTTGCACATCATTAAGTCCTAGTCATAAAACAATAATGAGGATGGGGTAGGTGCACCTCCATCGCCCATGCATCACTAAGCCAATTGATTTTTGGGGTGACCTGTTGAATGTTGTTTGTTATCGAGCACTAAGGAAGTCACGTTTTCCTTTGAGACCCATTAAGTAACGTGGTATGAATTGTCATGAGCTTCATCTGTGAACGAGGAGGATGTTGTCCTGGAGCCCTGAGGCCAATGTGATAGTGTCCCGATGCAGGAGCCACTGAGGGCTACGCGTAAGCAGCTGTCCATAGTTGTGTGTGTTACTCTTCAAGCTGATAATAGGTAGAATGAGTGAATGTCCACTTCACTGAAAGGAAGTGGTAGGACAAAGCCAGACTAGTGGGGGCATGTCATAAAACTCTTTTTCTAGATTCTAGGAGCTCATACTTTGGTTATAGCCCTAGGCCAACCAGTTTTCTAGTTTCCCCCGAAGGGGCACACATCCGCTAAAATAAGGTACTTCAACCTCTTCCGGTTATTGGGAGATTTATGTGACACTGAGTGTCAGAGGTTTTAGAGTCAGACTGTTGACCCTCCTGAATACCCCCTGGCTCTAGAGTTGTAGGGTCGATAGCGAATGAATCGCTACCGCTTACACCTGCTAAAAGGGGTGAGCTGGGCCGAGTACCCAATCTGAGTGTTAGATCACTCGCCTACACCGGCTCGGGTGAGAGTGTATTGAAAGCGGACCACCAGGATCTGTGGTTGAGTTTGTGCATACATATGGTAGAAAGCAAGGCATATGCATATTTGGCAAATTATTGCTCAGGAGAATTTAATCTGTATAAAGCATGGAGAAAGTAGATAAATATCAAAAATGAAATCAACATGACAATATTGGTTTAGAAATACCACATGTGGAAACCAATTTGATTTCTACCACGTGCAATGGGTGGTGAATATTTGAAGTATAATGCTTACTCTGGGGACTCCATTTTCCTTGCAATGAGACTACTACACACATGATAAGCTTGAAAAGGTGTTAGTCTCAAAGCATACAACTTGTAGAGTAACCTCCCCCTAAATTTGTGCACACAAGTGTGAGATACTTGTACAGGTCATGCACATTGATTTTAGAATCAATAATACCACTTGAAAGATGACATCTCATAAAAGTGAGAATCATTTTCAAAGATGATATTCGGGAGAAATTATCTACAATTTGGACTTTAGCACATATTAGATGAACAATCAAGAGACAAGCTATGTGCCGTGATCCTAAACAATTTTAAACCATGTAGGTTTGCTCCAAGGGTTAAGAATGAAATCGAGCAAGCCTACCAGAAGATATACCTAGTGTATGCATGACAAAAGGTATAAGCATGCAAATGCAAACATAGGCATGAAGAGTAACTAGATGCTTAAAAAAACAAATTGTAAGAAATACCACTTGTAGGAAATGCAAATTGATACTACTTGAAGGTAATTGAATCTAGTTACCTAACATGGGAAGAGGAATTTGGGTCCATAGTATTCACTAACCCACTTAGCAATGTCTTTGTCCATCATGATGCAGCCCATGAAATGCATCCACACTTTGCCAAGTCTCTAAATTCCTGAAGTCCATAGGACTTCTCACTTCCCTTTCGGGATCCAAACCTTCTTGGTGCTCTTTATGTTGGAAATGATTTCCTTTGGCACCCAAAAGCGTTTGGCCCCATTGTTGGCTTGCTTGTTCACCTTGATGGCCACCATCTTGTCATTTTTCTTCTTCTTCAAGAGATAAGGTGTTGAGGCCTTCTTGTCTACCTTGTTGGTGTAGGTGTTGGAGAGCTTGCTTGTTTGCTTCTTCTCTTTCTTCTTTGCTCCTCCCCCATTCTTCACCTTGCACTCATAGGACTTGTGACCTTCCTTGTGGCACACGTAGCAAGCCACGGTTTGTCCTTCATCAAGCTTCATCACTCCCTTGACGGTGTTATCTTGATGAAGTTGGGCTTGCTTCGCCTTGCCTTTCACTTGAGTCAAGTCCTTGGTGAGGCAAGCTACTTCTTGCTTGAGTTGCTCATTCTCCTTTGCAACCTCTTGTGTGTATGTATCTACAACAACTTTCTCAACACAAACTTGGTTGCACAAAGGAGAGTCTAAACATAAATCATTACAAGAAGTAGATGCATCCTTTTTAGATATGTTAGAACTTTTCCTTTTAGATGCCATAGTGGGAGTTGTACTAACGGCTTCAAGATTAGCAACTTTATTAGTTAGCTCATCACAATGTTTGCACATGATTTCCATTTGAGCAAGCAAACTTTTATATGCATCTTGTGAGCTAGCTAATTTTTCTTTTAATTTTTCATTTTTCTTTACAAGTTGCTCATCATTGATTGTGCATCATTTGTTGTTGCACTAGCCTCAAGTTGCTCAATTTTAGTAGATAGTTAAATATTAAGATTAACAAAATTCTCATATTGTTCAAACAAAGTTTTGTATGCTTCTTGTGAACTATCTAGCTTTTCTTTTATTTTCCCAAGCTTCTTTTGTTGACTAGTGCAAACTTTAGCATAATTAAGGTTTTGTTGCACAATTTCTTCATAAGAAGGCATATCATCATCACTATCACTCTCACTAGAGGATGAGCTTTCGTTACCTCATGCCATAAGGCACACACGAGAAGAGCTTGATGATGAGTGCTTGCGCCCTCGCCTCTTATGATGGTGTTTTTCACTTGAAGAATCATCCCATGTCCTTATTGATGTGAGGGCTTGTTTCTTACATGCCTTCTTCTTTTTCTTGGGTGAGGGCTTATTTGGACAAGCTTCCACAAAGTGCCCCAACTCACCGCATCCATAGCATCCTCTCTTTCTTTGCTCATTTCTTTGATTTGTGAAAATGAGATCTTGGATTTGGATGGGTACACCCTTGACATTGAGCTTTTGGATCATCTTCTCCACCTTGTTGATTAGTTTGATTGATTCTTCATCAAGGTCGGAGGTGGAGGAGGAAGATTGATCATCATCACTTGAGTCTTCATCATCATCATCATCCTCACCATCTTCTTCATCTTCACTTGAGGAGCTTGAGCTTGAGCTTGTCTCAACTTGCTTGTCCTTCATCTTCTTTTTCTCGCCACATGCGAGAGCTTTGCCTTTGCTTGATGAAGAGGCTTCTTCTTGACCCATCTTGCGTGACATTTCAAATGCCACTGTCGGTATGGGACCCATAGGATGCCCCGCAAGGAAGAGAGAAGATCTAGTCTAACTAGGATTCTCCCCATGTAACCTTAGTAGTAGTATTATTTTATAATCCTACTAGGAACTCTCATTGTAAATCAACTAGGAATCTGACCTCCTGACTATATAAAGGAGGGCAGGGTTCCTAGAGAAGGGAGATCACGATTTCTACAACACAATCAATCCAACGCAGAGGCTAACGCTGGCTGGACGTAGGGCTGTTACTCGACCACAGTCGAGGGCCTGAACCAGGATAAATCGACTGTCTCTTGCGTTCACCATCAAGTTCCGCATACACTGAAGCCCAAACAATACTGCCCCGGGGACCCCCGTGGCGGGCTATCGGTGATAAAACATCGATAGCTGGCGCACAAGGTAGGGACTTTCGGCGAATTTGCATCCGAGAGCTCGATGGACCTCAACAACATGATCTTCTCAATAGGATTAACTTTCTTCTTCGGCTCATGGATCTGCGAGGCGGACAACAATGGCAAGCTCCAAAGTCGTCTCCTCGAGGATTCGAAACACCATGAAGACGATTCTATTCTGACGACCATGATAGATCAAATCTCCGGAGGATTCGCGTAGCTCATAGTGTCTGATTCAACTCAGGTTCCGCAGCTTTGCGCATCCGACTCAAGTTCGAGCTCCGCATCCGAGTTGGAGTCATATCCGAGTCCTTTTGGGAAACCGAGTTCTTTTCCGATGGGACTTAAGAACGTGGCCCTAACCTATCAAGAATACAACTCGGAGTACGCGCAGAATCCCTTCAAGAAGTCGGATCTTCCTCCACTCGGACTCCTAAATATGGCAACATCTTATCAGGCATGGCTCAGAGAAGTCCTCGATCTAGTACTAAGAATGCCACTGAAGGGAGCTCAGGAAGGTCTCGTCCTGACTATAACATCTCAAGACTGCATCGTTCACTGGCCGGACTCTATTCCTGAGGATAACAGTACCCGACTGGACAACACGACGACGATGGATATTCTACCCTACCAAGAAGGAGACTCGATCTGCGACATCGAGGCATCTACTAAAGTCATCAGCAACTCCGACAGTATGAAAACTAATGCCAATAACAGAACGGCTCACGCACGAGAAGTACTCATGGTTCGACGTCCTCGGTCACCATTAAATCCTCTAGAAGCACCTAATGTCAGGTCATTAGATGAATCAGAATCCAACATATCACCCTTTGCCCAGGGCTACGATGGAGAAACCGAGAGTCAGAAACAAGCTAGAGAAAGAAAAAACAAGTTAAAGCAAGGGCGCCAACACCACACTAGGTAGCGCAGGGAAGCCTGGATCAGATACGAGTCAGAGTTGGCTGAATATGATAGAAGAAAATCACAACGAGAAGTCGAAGGAAGACGCACAACAAATACGCCTTACGATAAGATTCGAGAAGCATTAGAAAAACTCAGAGCAACTTCACATCCCGGTGAGAAGTACGAACAACTCCAAGACTTGCTCTAGTCAACGATCCCAAGAACGCATGAAGAGAGAGCCCAATCAAGACTACCCGCCAGATCAACAACCCACAGGCAAGAAGATCAAAATCAAAGGAAGTCCGCTTTTGAAAGACTTGGGCCAGGTGGAAGCAGTAATGGAGAAAGTAGGAAGGAACATAATCAAGGCCACCAATTTGAACAACCAAGAAAGACCAGGAGTAGGGTGCCTACTCAGACAGCCTCGTAGAATTATTCCCATCAAAACAACAGTTGGCCAGAAGGAGGTGCCAAATCCGAATTCAAAGAAGCCGAAACACACGACAGATTCCCCTGTTTCGCGAACAGGCTTGCATCGGTACGATTACCTCACAAGTTCAAACCGTCTAACCACTCTAAGTATGATGGCAAAACTGAACCAAGGCAATGGCTCAGAATATATTCACAATCAATTGAACTAGTCGGAGGAGACGATGATATCAAGACCCTATTCTTTCCCATGGCACTAGAAGCCATGCCCCTCCAATGGTTCGACAAATTAAATCTAGGATCTATCAGAAATTGGGAGGACATGCAAAGAGCTTTTTGTGAAAATTTCATAGGAATCATTACACACCCAATCACTCATGCAGAACTGAAAGGACTCAAGCAAAAGGGAGGCGAAAGTCTCATAAATTACTATCGACGATTCGGCGAACTACGGGCTCAAGTGCATGACATCACCGAACGAGAAGTAATTGAAGCTTTCTCTCATGGAATCATGGCTAGGTGGCAATTTCAAGACTTCTACAAAGAAAATCCGAGAAACAATGAAGAGTTTAGATGAATAGTAGAAAAGATGATTACTACAGAAGAAAAAACACGAGAGAGGTTCTCGGATAGAAGCAACCAGGACAAGCCGGACAAGCAAAATCATCGAAATAGCAGACATCAAGAAAGAAAACATAGACCAGACAATACCGTGGCAATGGCCGACAAATCAAAGAAGTTTTCCAAACCTAGAAGATATGATGACATTGAAAACATACGTTGCCCATTGCACCCTAATGGGAGGCACACCATCAGAAATTGCTACACTTTCAATGATCGATACACAAGAAAAGATAGTAAGGAGAACACCAAAGAGGACAATCAAAAAAAAGATGAAGACAACCACGAGGACAAAGGATTCCAAAAACCCAGGGGAATGGTAGCAGTGATCTTCTTAGGGGCTCCAGATTGCAGAAGCAAACATCAAGAAAAACTAGCACTACGGACTATCATGACAGCAGAACCGGCTACACCAAGATATCTCAATTGGTCACAGTATCCTATCCAATTTACCAGAGAAGACCAATGGACTAGCGTGGGAAACACAGGCCATTATCCATTGGTTCTAGATCCAACTATTGCTGGTATGACTGTCACCAAAGTACTAATCGACAGGGGAGCCGGACTCAACACCATCTTTTTAGAAACACTAAGGAAGATGGGACTACAACTCACCGGGATGATTACACCAACAAGTACACCTTTTTACGGCATAGTACCAGGCAAAGCAGCCATGCCACTTGGACAAATTACTTTACCTGTTACTTTTGGAACTCCTTCAAACTACCGAACAGAGTTTATCAAATTCGAGGTCACAGACTTCGATTCGTCATATCATGCAATCCTCGGACGCCCAGCACTGGCAAAATTCATGGCAATACCACATTATCCGTACTTACTACTTAAGATGCCAGGACCCAACGATGTCCTTTCTCTTTGAAGTGATTTGAAGCGTGCTTTTGACTGCGACGTTCAGGCAATCCAAATCGCAGCCAAAGCACAAGCCGACAATGGAAGAAAAGAAATAGCCACAATTGCTACAGAGATGAGCCAAGAAGAATTAGAAATACCGGCTAAAAAGCCCAGCATCATCGCACCACCAAAAGAAGCCGACATCAAGCAAATCGACTTGGGCACTGGCGATACCTCCAAGACAGCAACCATCAGTGCTCACCTCTCGGCAAAATAGGAACTCGCGCTCACCAACTTTCTTTGGGACAACAAAGATATCTTCGCTTGGAAGCCAGCCGACATGCCAGGTGTCCCAAGAGAGTTGGCTGAGCATAGAATTGATGTTAATGAAAGCTCCAAGCCTATAAAGCAACGGCTACGATGATTCTCACCTGACAAGAAGGTAGCAATTAAAAAAGAAATCACAAAGCTAATGGCGACCGGATTCATTATAGAAATCCTTCATCCAGATTGGCTAGCAAACCCAGTTCTAGTACAGAAAAAGAACATGGACAAATGGCGCATATGTGTTGATTACACAGATCTCAACAAGCACTGTCCGAAAGATCCGTTCGGGCTGCCACGCATTGATCAGATAGTTGATTCAATAGCAGGATCTGCCCTATTATCCTTTCTTGATTGCTATTCAGGGTATCACCAGATAGCATTAAAAGAGCAAGACCAGAGCAAGACATCTTTCATCACCCCGTTTGGTGCCTACTGCTACAAGACCATGTCATTTGGACTCAAAAACGCTGGAGCCACCTTCCAAAGAGCTATCCAAACATGTCTTGGTGATCAAATCAGTGAAAACGTAGAAGCATATTGGACGATGTAGTTGTAAAAACAAAGAACCCAGATACACTGATTGAAGACATAAGACAAACCTTCGAGAACCTAAAAAAGTGGAGATGGAAATTGAACCCGAACAAATATGTGTTTGGGGTTCGTTTAGGACAACTACTCGGTTTCTTGGTCAGTCATCGCGGAATCAAAGCAAGTGCCAAGCAAATTAGAGCCATAACAGAGATGGGCCCACTCAGAAACATCAAAGATGTGCAAAAGCTAACAGGCTGCATGGCGGCACTCAATCATTTCATTTCAAGGCTCGGTGAAAAAGGATTACCTTTCTTTAAACTACTAAAGAAGACAGATAAGTTTGAATGGACAGAAGAAGCCAATGAAGCTTTCAAGAAACTTAAGGCATACCTCACATCCTCACCAATTCTCACACCCCCAAGGAAAGACAAAGATATGATGCTATACATTGCCACAACTACTGCTGTGGTCAGCACGGCAATAGTCATAGAAAGAGAAGAAGAAGGACGCGTGTATAAAGTACAATGACCCATATACTACATCAGCGAAGTATTATCTGAATAAAAAATACGGTACCCACATGTGCAAAAACTACTCTACGCCCTATTGATCACTTCACGCAAGCTTTGCCACTATTTTGAAAGCCACCAGATCATAGTGGTGACAGGCTTCCCGCTTGGAGACATCTTACACAACAGAGATGCGACGGGACGCATATCAAAGTGGGCAGTTGAACTCAGAGCTCTTAACATCGATTTCACCCCATGGAAAGCAATCAAATCTCAAGCCCTCGCTGATTTTGTGGCCGAGTGGACAGAGATTCAACAACCTTTATCAGATACAATCCTTGACCACTAGAAGATGTACTTTGATGGGTCACTCAAGCTAGGAGGAGCCGGCGCAGGCATTCTCCTAATTTCTCCAGATGGAAAACAACTTAAATATGTCCTTCAGATATTATGGCAAGCTACAAACAACAAGGCAGAATATGAAGCTCTCATTCACGGGCTACGAGTGGCAATTACTCTCGGAATCAAGCGATTACTCATATACGGTGATTCGGTAGTAGTCATCAACCAAGTCAACAAAGATTGGGATTGCACCAAAGAAAACATGGGTGCTTACTGCGCTGAAGTCCGAAAACTTGAAAAACATTTCCAGTGGTTAGAAATTATGCATGTCCTGCGTGATAACAACATTGCAGTAGATATCCTCGCCAAACTCGGATCAGACAGGGCAAAGGTACCACCCGACGTATTCATAGAGGAGTTATCGACTCCTTCTATCAAACAAACCAGAGAGAAAACCCCAGAACCCCCAACCAAAGGCAGTCACATTCTGGTAATCAACACTTCATGGACATAAGCCTTTATTGATTATATCAAAGAGAATAAGTTACCAGCTGAGAAGGAGGAAGCCACCCGAGTTGTTCGCAGAAGCAAAAACTACATCCTAGTGGGGGACAAACTCTATAGAAGAGCTGCATCATCAGGAGTACTCCTAAAATGTGTCTCATTCTAAGAAGGCAGAGAAATCCTAGACGAAGTACATTCAGGTTGCGGCAGAAATCACACTGCTTCAAGAACACTAGTCGGCAAAGCCTTCCGTACCAGCTTCTACTGGCCAACAGCTCTGAAAGACGCAGAAGAACTCGTCAGAAAATATAAAGGTTGTCAAATGTTCGTAAGACAAGCTCATGTGCCAGCTCATAACCTCATCTGCATCCCACCCGCTTGGCCTTTCTCCTGCTGGGGGCTGGATCAAGTAGGACCACTCAAGAAGGCAAAGGGCGGTTTTGAGTATATCTTCGTGGTGATTGACAAGTTCACCAAGTGGATCGAATACAAACCACTCGCAAAATACAGTGCAACCAAAGCAGTCGAGTTCATCCAAGACATTATGTACCGCTTTGGCATGCCCAATCGAATCATAATAGATTTAGGCTCACCCTTTACAGCCACAGAGTTCAAAAGCTAGGCGCAAGATTGTGGCTTCAGCATAGATTACGCATCAGTCGCACACCCAGAAGCCAACGGACAAGTAGAAAGAGCCAATGGACTCATACTAGCTGGGTTGAAACCAAGACTATATGAAGAACTAGCAAACTATGGATCAAAATGGATTGAAGAATTACCCAAAGTAGTGTGGGGACTACGGACCCAAATAAGCAGAGCTACCGGATACTCGCCTTTCTTCTTAGTTTATGGATCAGAAGCTGTGCTACCTGCCGACTTGATTTGGACGTCACCAAGGATAGAACAGTATGATGAAGGAGAAGCAGAACACACCAGAAGATTAGAACTTAACACTACAGAAGAAGTCAGGGTAAACGCTACCCTTCAGTCAGCAAGGTACCTCCAAGGATTAAGACGCCACTACAACAAGAGTACACAGCCTCGATCACTACAAGTCGGGGACCTAGTGCTAAGAAGAATACAAAAAACTGACGGACGCCATAAACTACTCAGTCCATGGGAAGGTCCTTTTATTGTCTCAAAAGTCATCAGACCAGGAACGTACAAGTTAATGACTGAAGATGAGAAAGAAGTCAGTAATACATGGCACATCAGCCAACTGAGAAGATTCTACGCATGAAAACAACTCAAAGGAGAGTACATGTACAAAACACAAGAGATCAATGTTCATGCCCTATAAAGATGTTGTCCCTCAACAAAATATGTATTATGGCTTATCAAACGATCATAATCAATAAAGATGGTTTTTCGACAACATATGTCTTATGATGGCTAAACCCCGAGTTGTTTCCAAAAGAGCAAAATGGCTGAAACATGCCTGAGCCTACCGGCCAAGAGCAAAATAGCTAAAAAGATGCTTGAGCCCGCTGATGAGGGTAGCTAATAAGCTAACACCCGAACTAAACAGCAAAATGGCTGAAACATGCCTGAGCCTATCGGCCGAGAGCAAAATAGCTGAAAAGATGCTTGAGCCCGCCGATGAGGGTAGCTAATAAGTTAACACCCGAACTAAACAGCAAAATGGCTGAAACATGCCTAAGCCTACCTGCCGAGAGCAAACTAGCTGAAAAGATACTTGAGCCCGCCGATGAGGGTAGCTAATAAGCTAACACCCGAACTAAACAGCAAAATGGCTGAAACATGCCTGAGCCTACCGGCCGAGAGCAAAATAGCTGAAAAGATGCTTGAGCCCGCCGATGAGGGTAGCTAATAAGCTAACACCCGAACTAAACAGCAAAATGGCTGAAACATGCCTGAGCCTACCGGTCGAGAGCAAAATAGCTAAAAAGATGCTTGAGCCCGCCGATGAGGGTAGCTAATAAGCTAACACCCGAACAAAAGAGCAAAATGGTTGAAACATGCCTGAGCCTACCGGCCGAGAGCAAAATAGCTGAAAAGATGCTTGAGCCCGCCGATGAGGGTAGCTAATAAGCTAACACCCGAACTAAAGAGCAAAATGGCTGAAACATGCCTGAGCCTACCGGTTGATAGCAAAATAGCTAAAAAGATGCTTGAGCCCACCGATGAGGGTAGCTAATAAGCTAACACTCGAACCAAAGAGCAAAATGGCCGAAACATGCCTGAGCCTACCGGCTGAGAGCAAAATAGCCGAAAACATGCTTGAGCCCACCAATAAGGGTAGCTAACAAGCTAACACCCAAAAACAAAACAACCAAGCCTGAGCATCGATCAGGGAAAATTCAAGATGAGACCCTCCAGCTCCTTGTACCAAAAAGCAAGAGGCTCAGGGGCTACAACGAGGATACTTGAGATCAAAAAGTCTATCAAAGCAATGGTCTACACCGAGTTGTTTTATACGGCAAAGGCAAAAACTAGACAAGAACTCAACAGATCAAAGAAGGTTGTCAACATGCAGGGTTGTTTACATGGCAAAGACGAAGACAAGACCAAGTACTCGGCGAGTCGAACAACTCTGATCACATGGACAACTCATCCAAGGAATAAACAAGGCAACCAAGCAGAGGAAGTATCAACAAAGTATCTTCATTCAAAAAAGAATATAACTACTCTGTTATGAAAAATCAAAAGTACAGAGGTCGATTATGTTCAAGCATCATCATCAGGAGAGGGGATAACAACATTAAGATTATCTACAACTCTACTAGCTAAGTCTTCGACCTCAGGCTCCATCCACTCAATGGCATCAATGTACTCTTGACTATCGGCTCCCTCTGCTATCTTGGACAGAGGCACCTCTGGAGCAAGAACCCAGACCTGAGCCAAGATATTATTGGTACACAGTTGGGCACACCTCTTCACGAACTCTTGAAAATGAGTCAGAATTCGGGGAATAAACTGAGCCCAAGATTGCCCATCGTCCGCTGGAGTTCGGAGTGCGTCGGCTACTGAACGAAAGGATTTCCATAAAGCTTTCCAGTTCTTGGTAGCCGTCGCCAACTTACCAGATAAGTCTTCGATAGTTCTTTGAGCCTGCATAAGATCTCTGTCAGCTCCATGCTTAATCAGCTTAGCAAGGGCAAGTTCTTCCTCAGCATGAGTAATTACCTCCTCAGCCTTGTTATGACTAGAGCGGACAAGAACCTTCATTTCATCGATACTCTCTGAGAGCTTCTGCTTTTCAACTTGGAGAACTAGACAAGGCATCGAAAAACAAGTCAGCGAAAAAAGAAGTCAAAATACAAGAAGAAACAAGCAGAACCCGTGGCACCTTTGCATTCGTTCTTCACAGACTCCACCGTGGCATCCCTCTGCTTCTCCGTCTCTACTACCCAGGCACAAAGAGTCTTCTCCTCCTTTTGGTGCATTTGACGCTCTGTCTCCAACTTAGCCCGGAGGAGGTCAAGATCGGCTTTCAGAGCGTTCACCTCAGAAGACAACTTTTTCTCATTTTCAGATGAGAAAAAGAAGCCAGAATGATCACGAGAGAAAAACTGAGCAAGAAGAGACAAAGAAAAACAAGGCGTAAGGACAGAAGAAAAACGAGCATACAAAGGAGGAGTGGCAGTAAAACTTACCTGGAGCTTTTTACCAAAAGAAGTCACGAGGGTCGATAAGCTCCCCCAGGCAGCGGTTAACTCCGATAGTCGATGGGTGGCATCAAACTGCTGCACCACCTCATCGACAAAAGGTAGACCACCGGAAGTAAGAGAAGGAGAAGGAGAAGCCGGTTGAGGCGAAGAAGGCACGACCAGAGCAATCTCACAGGAAGTCAAGGCCAATCCCTCAGATGAACCTGCCACCATAGCCGTGGTCACTTCAGAAGCAACCAAGCCAACAACAGCGCCTTCACCAGGAAACCTTGTCTCCTCAACAACCACTTCGCCTACCGAGCGCTCTGAACCCTGAGGCTCGGTACTGGGTAGCACACCAGAAAACTGGCAAGAAGTCGGCAGAGGGTCAAGAGAAAACGAAGGCCTAAAAAGTTGACAGATAAACTTACCAATAAGAACAAAGGAAAAGGGAAACAGATGCAAAAAGACGAAGCCAGAAGTTACTCACCCGACTATCTTCTTCTTCGTAAAACACAAAGAAGGCTTCATAGGGGGAACTACGGCAGCGAAAACATTCCCACCGCTTGACGATAGGAGCGGTATAGCTGATACCAGAGCCTTAGAAGAAGCTAGAGCTGAGGCCGTAGAAGAACTAGGCATCGGAAGTGCGAAGGAGCTTGGTACCAAGGAACTCAACACCGGAGCTTCAGAAGAAGCCAGCGCAGAGACCTCAGAAGAACTCGTACCCGACGCCCGTTTCCTTCAAAAAGATCAAGACTAAAAATCAAGACAAAGAGGAGGAATGCAATAGAAAGGGAATATAAAAGCAACTCACCACCGCACGATGAGGGGAACTTCATCATCTTCTTCCTCGGTTTCAACCAAGGCCACCAGACCGCCCGCTGAAGGAAAGGTAAAAGTACCCATTTCAAGATAAAAAGAAAGGAGAAGACAAAGAGACAAAGAGTATTAAATATGCTCACCTAAGAGCATGCTAGCTACAACTGGAGTACCTAGAAGAGTACTTGGCTTGCGAGACTTCTTGGAAACAGGTAGGCCAGATGAAGACCCATTTGTTTGCCCCCTCTTCAGGACACTACGAGGACCGTGAGGGACTAGACGAGGAACATATTCTTCATATACGTCAACAAATCTAGAAGAAACTCCAGGAAGCACTATGGAGAACGGGAACTTACTAGTTGTGGAAGCTCCAGCAAGTTTCTCCCTAGCTTTCTCCAAAATAGGGAGAACATCTAGGGGGATCGGGTCAACAAAGTTGCGCCCTAACTCCTATACAACAAGACAGAGAAAAGTTAAACAAAAATGGATACAACAAGAGTACATAAAGTACCCGGACAAAGAGATAAACAACTTACAGCTGGAGGCGAGTTGTTAGTAGAGAACTCGGAGACAGTAAGCGGGACGACGCTCGCTCCTTTCAACATCTTCTGGAGACGCTCAAGTACCTCCTCATCGGTCAGCTCAAGAGCTGGGACCATACGTGAAGGATCCTCAGCCCCAGAGTACTCGAAGCCAAAATGCTCACGCTCCTTCAGAGGCTGAACTCGGCAACGAAGGAAACTCGAAACAATCCCAAAACCGGTTAAACACTGCTGCTTCAGCATACTAATCTTATTAAGGAGTGGCTGGATTGCCTGGACTTCAGCGGGCGACACGGGGTTCTTATCCCATTGGTCATTAACCAATGGACCAGACCCAGAATGTATGGAAAGAGAAGGAATCAAATTTGCGGCATAAAACCAATCAGCACGCCAATCCCTCACAGAATCAACCAGGTCATAGTCAAAGAACTTGCTTTTAAGACCCTGGCGAAACTGGATCCCACAGCCGTTGAGAACATTGGTCTCTTTGCGACGGGGTTGAGGTTTCAAACGAAAGAAGTAGCAAAAAAGAGATAGAGAAGGAGGGATTCCAAGGAAAGCTTCACAGAGATGAACGAAAACGGAAAGATGGAGAATGGCATTAGGGGTTAGATGGTTCAGACTAACCCCGAAATAACTAAGAAACTAATGAAGGAAGGTGGAAGTAGGAAGGCAAAGTTTGGCGCGGACAAAGGAAACGAAAAGGACAATCTCACCAGGACCCGAAGTAGGAACCTGATGCTCACCCGGAACTCTCCATTTAGCGATGTCTTTGCTTTGGATCAAACCGTTGCTGATGAGCTCGCACAGCTGGTCTTCGCTTGTTGTTGGAGCCGGCCAAACCTTCTGAGCAACCCTCATGGCCACGAACTCTTGGTTCTCGATCAAAGAAAGGGATGACTCCTCGTCCACGAAGGTCGCTTGGGACTTGCTCATGGTTTTCTTCTTACCCATGAACTAGCGAAAGCAAAAAGGTACTGGGGTAGACGAAGCTAGGATGGTGGTGCTCGGGTGACGGCGACGATGACGGCGGCAGATTTCTGAAAGCTAGGGTTTCAAGGCAAGAGCTGGGCAGCAAAGGAAAGGAAGATAAAAGGTCTTTAAATAGATTTTTCAGTGATAAAAATGGCCCACAAGGCCTGTTAAAGCACGGTGTGGGAACGCAATGGTCCATTTACGGACGACACAAATCCACACAACGGTACAATTTAACAGGCAGATTTCAGACTTATCCGTCCAGCACCACGGCAGGGTTATCAGATCACTACAATAACAACCTGTCAACCAAGGAGAAAGAAAGGGCTACCTCGCAAGGAACAAAAGAACCCGGTTATTTAAGAGAGAACTCGGGAATCTCATGAATAACTAGGATTACAGCAGAAAAATGAACGGCAACTCTGAAGACAAGATTCTTTCTATTACAAATGGCTTCAAAGATAGAAGATTACACATCTTACAAAACCCAATGAACTCGGCACTATGACAAGAAAGGTAGCAAAAAGGAGCCCAGATGCAACTAGGCTCTGGAACGACTATGTGCTCCAAATTGCTACTCGGTAGAACAAACCGCGATCGGCTACACTATTTTCTTCAAAGGATGGACAAAGTGCATCCAAGGCGGAAATCAGCAGCACAGCGGGATGACAAAGACCAAGGGAAGTCGGTAGACATCTGTCTACCCAAGCCTGATGTGATGCAGGATCAGGTGTTGATCTACACCGGACAGTCTCAAGACAGACGACGTAGATCAACCCAGAACTGCCAGATGAAGGAATGAAGCCCACATCACAAGACTTCCTCCAACTACCGCTACGTACTTCCTGGTACATTGCTGCTGCGAGGTTAGTCTACCTCTAACCCCTATCACAAGACTTCCTCCAGCTACAACAAGATGCACAGGAACTACAAAAGACGCCCGGGGCTGCTCTACTTCACAAACTACCATGTTCATGACTACAAAGATTCAAGATGTTCAATGGAAGAAAACAAGCACTCCGGGAGGGTATTTATAGATCAAAGGAGCGGTGCACATGGACTAGGAGTACCAACGAAATAGGCCTTACAAAGGACATAGTGAAAAGACAGGACTCAATAATAGAAGACTTGGGCACAGTACTCGAAATCGAGCATATTCGGAAGAATATACCAACACTGTGCAACCCGTGAACAGGCAACATTTATACCCAACCGCCACCATACAACCTCACCTGGAAAACGGCAAACTACCACAACAAGAGAAATTTTCAGTTAAATTCTAGCTCCTCGAACCAATCAGACTCAAGACCCTCCAACTCTTTGTTCCAAACAGCAAGAGGCTCGGGGGCTACACTCACTGAGTGCACTTTTGTCTAAAAGTGCACATCAGCCAAAGAAAAGACAAAGAAGACCATCTTCAAGGACTCACGACAAAAAGAAGCTGGACTGAGCTATACCCAAACTCTTCTTGATAAAGAACCCAGGAATATGCTCGGAGACTTTTCAACGAAGATCATGCATGTCCAGAAACAACTCAGATTGTTCGAAAACAACTCATGTATTATGTCACTAAGATCAGGGGCTCGGCCAGCATCACGGCTTAATCAACACTAAGCTAGGGGGCTTAGCCTTCATTTCAACTACTCCCAGAGGCTCGGAACCAAAGACAAAGGACCAAGAATACAAGAAACTCAAGACTACAACGACGACAACACATCAAGACCCTTCATCCGATTTCTTTTCTAAAGAGAAGAACTCGGAGAAGGCTCGGGGATACATAGCCCCAGAATTTTTTGAAGACAAGAATCTGGACCCTCCAACTTTTGCAAGCAAAAGCAAGAGGCTCGGGGGCTACACTCAGTGAGTGCAATTTTTACGAAAAATTGCACCCACCCAAAAAGAACTCGGATATAGTATGCTCAAGAGCCCTTCGACGAAGAATCAGAACAATTTTAGGACAAGACCCTCCAGCTCCTTGTTCCAAAAAGCAAGAGGCTCAGGGGCTACACTCAGATGGGAGTACCTTTTTTCAAAAAAGCACACACCACTCAAAGATTCCAAGAAGCGCTACATGGTTTCACTCAAGAAAGCACTCAGACGACGCTTGTCCCTGCTCGGCAAGACCTGGAGGAATAAGACAAGGCTTCCGGAGTACAACCATGAAGTGCTCGGGGGCTTGTCGGTGCGGGACCCACAGGATGCCCCGCAAGGAAGAGAGAAGATCTAGTCTAACTAGGATTCTCCCCATGTAACCTTAGTAGTAGTATTATTTTGTAATCCTACTAGGAACTCTCATTGTAAACCGACTAGGAATTTGACCTCCTAACTATATAAAGGAGGGCAGGGTTCCTAGAGAAGGGAGATCACGATTTCTACAACACAATCAATCCAATGCAGAGGCTAACGCTGGCTGGACGTAGGGCTGTTACTTGACTACAGTCGAGGGCCTGAACCAGGATAAATCGACTGTCTCTTGCGTTCACCGTCGAGTTCCACATATGCTGAAGCCCGAACAATACTGCCCCAGGGACCCCCATGGCAGGCTATCGGTGGTAAAACATCGACAGCCACTATCTTGCCAATGACTATGGCTGGGATCATGGTGCTCAAGTTCTCCATATTGTGAAGGATGGTGATGATGCTTGCATATTTCTTTTGTGGTAGCACGGAGATGATCTTCCTTACGATGTCCACATCATCTAGCTTTGTTAGTCCTATTGAATGGAGCTCATTGATAATTAGATTCAAACGAGAATATATATCACGAATAAGCTCATCATCATTCATTGTAAAGAAATCATAATTTTATTTAGCTAGACAATGTTTTTGCTCATGAACATTAGATGTGCCGTCATGGAGCTCTTGAAGTTTTAACCAAATTTCATGTGCCGTATTTAAAGTGAACACTTGGTTAAACACATCCATACTAAAAGATTCAAACAAGCAATTTTTAGCTCTAGCATTGAAGTGCATTTCTTTTTCATCACTCTTTGTGGGTTTTTTGGGATTCTTAATGGGTTTCATCCTGTCACGAGTGATTCTCCAAACACCTAAATCAACCGCCACAAGGTAGCAAGCCATTCTAGCTTTATAATAGGGGAAGTTAGTGCCATTAAAGTATGGAGGCCTAGAGGTATCCATCCCAACCACTATAAATAGCATCGGCTCAACGACGGTTAAGCCAAAGGTCCAAATTGAGCCAACCGGCTCTGATACCAATTGAAGTGGACCGTGACGCCTAAGAGGGGGGTGAATTAGGCAACTTAAAATTCTAACTCTAAACTATGGCCTCTTTTTCTAACCTTAGCAAAACATATGTAAAAGATAAACTATCTAAATGTGCAACTATGGTTTTACTAGTGTGTTGTTATCTCTACCACAAAAGGAGTAATACAACCAATGTAAATGCAAAAGCTAAAGAGCAAGGTAGAGATATGCAAACTCCCATCAATGACTCCGGTATTTTTACTGAGGTATCGAGAAGCACGTAAGCTTCCCCCTAGTCCTCATTGGAGCCCTCACAAGGAATCCCTCGCAAGGGCCAAGCTCTCGGTCGGGTAACTCCGTGGATAGCCTTGGGCCTTCCCCACGTGCAAGTGGGTTTCTGACATGCCTTCTGGCATGCCTCTCCCGGATGCTCCCCGCCGCCTTCACTATCAAGCTTCCGGCCAAAATGCCGCGGGCCTTGTTCCCTCCAGTACACGGTGGCGGCCACACCACAAATGCGGTTGGTGTGATCTCGCAAGACTACAGGCCCCTCTGATGTACAACAATGGTGCACGCAAGCACCGAGTGGTAAGAGGTATGCAAACCTCACTAAACACTAGGCCTAAACCTTGAGCAAGCGCATAAGCGGTGGTCTAATCAACCTAAGCACTTCGCAAAAGCACATACGCTAATCACCTAATAAAACACTAAGCACTATACAAGTAGAGATCATTAAAATGGTGTATCAACATCCTTGGTATGTTTCCTCAGCTCCACTAACCTCAAATGGCCGGTTGGGGGGTCTATTTATAAGCCCCACTGAGAAAGTAGCCGTTAGGGACGAAATCCCGCTTTTCTACTACTAACCGGACGCTGATCACGTCCTGACCGGATGCGTCTGGTCGTCTCGACCATTGGAGCCATGATCCACTGATCGGACGCCGCCAGCGTCCGGTCACATGCCACCGGACGTGTCCGGTCGCATTTTTACCGCTCTAGAACCTCTCTGTACTTGATCAGACTCTGCTGTCCTATGTCCGGTCGATCTACCGCCAGTGTCCGATCACGCCTGTTGTCGAGCCTCTTGATCGGCGTGTCCGGTCATTTTCCTCCAGCGTCCGGTCCAGCGTCCAGTCACCTCTGTGAGCTCATTTCTTCGTGATCTTGCGTGCAGCTTGGTTCCTATCTTTATGCTTGGACTTTGCTTGATATCTTGGGTCTTCTCTTGTGCTTCTAAGGTCTTGCTTATGGTGTTAATCATCAGATCATCACGTTGCCTTTATCCAAGTCACATCTTGCACCCTACTGAACTACAAAATAATCACTAGCAAATTCATTAGTCCAATTTGGTTGTGTTGGTCATCAAACACCAAAATCCAAAGTAACTGGGCCTAGGGTCAATTTTCCTTACACATGCATAGACCAAGTAGATGACTCGACCTCAGGGTGCAAAACCCTTTGCTTCCTTGATGCGTACTCTGGGTACCATCAAATCATGATGAAAGAGTCTGACCAGCTCATGACGTCTTTCATCACCCCATTCGGATTATACTACTACGTCACAATGTCATTTGGCCTGAAGAACGCGAGGGCTACGTACCAACACTGCATGCTCAAATGTTTTGGGGATCTCATCGGGCAGACCGTTGAGGCCTACGTGGATGACATCGTTGTCAAGTCTAAACAGACTGACCAGATCATAGTCGATCTAGAGCAGACCTTTGCGAAACTCTAAGTAAACAGCATTAAGCTTAGCCCCGAGAAGTGCGTTTTAGGGTCCCAAGGGGTATGCTGTTGGGTTTTATCGTCTTCGAGCATGGCATCGAAGCCAACCCAGAGAAGATCTCGCCCATCATGAGGATGGGCCTGATTCAGAACATAAAGGGAGTACAGCGAGTTACAGGGTGCCTCACCGTGCTTAGTTGCTTTATCTCGTGCCTTGGCAAACGAGGTCTCCCCCTCTATCGGCTTCTGAAAAAGCCCGACCGTTTCAAATGGACGTCCGAGGCCCACGAGGCACTTGACAAGGTCAAGCAGCTCCTAACGAAGGCCTCGATCCTGGTCCCTCCGACTGATGGGGAACCGCTTCTGCTCTACATTGTGGCCACCATGCAAGTGGTCAGCGCCGCCCTGGTGAAAGGTCCTAATATGGCTAGAGGGGGGGTGAATAGCCTATTTAAAAATCTACAAATCAACTAGAGCAATTTGATTAGTGTGACAAATAGCGTAATGCAAACTTGCTCTAGCTCTACAAGGGTTGCAAGCCACCTATCCAACAATTCTAGTTGCAATGAATACTTAGGCACACAAACTTGCTATGTAAATACTCACTAAGAGCTCTCAACCTTGCTGCTCTAAAGAGCTCAACTAGATGAATGTAAATAATAAAGCAAGCTCTCAATTCTAATTACACTAAAGAGCTTGTATCAACTAGTTTGCAAGAATGTAAATGAGTGAGTAGAGTGATTATACCGACGTGTAGGGGATGAACCAATCACAAGATGAATATATAGCCAATCACCGGGAGAATGTCAAAGAAGAGAGACAATCGATTTTCTCCCGAGGTTCACGTGCTTGCCAACACGCTACGTCCCCGTTGTGTCGACCAACACTTGGTGGTTCGGCGGCTAAGAGGTGTTTCACAAACCTCGTCCACACGATTGGACACCGCAAGAACCGACCCACAAGTGAGGTAACTCAATGACACGAGCAATTTACTAGAGTTACCTTTCGGCACTCCGCCGGGGAAGGTACAACTCCCCTTACAATCACCGGAGATGGCCACGAACAATCACCAACTCGTGCCGATCCTCCACCGCTGCTCCAACCGTCTAGGTGGTGGCAACCACCAAGAGAAACAAGCGAAATCCGCAGCGCAACACGAATACCAAGTGCCTCTAGATGCAATCACTCAAGCAATGCACTTGGATTCTCTCCCAATCTCACAATGATGATGGATCAATGATGGAGATGAGTGGGAGGACTTTGGCTAAGCTCACAAGGTTGCTATGTCAATGAAAATGTGCAAGAGTTGTCCCTTGAGCCGGCCATGGGGCTATAAATAGAGCCCCCATCAAATAGAGCCGTTATACCCCTTCACTGGGCAATACGCGCTCTGACCGGACGCTCCGGTCATACTGACCGGACGCTGGCCCTCAGCGTCCGGTCGCCCGATGGACGCCGCGCGTCACCAGCTTCAAACGCTGTTCGTCAGATTTCAACGGCTACAAAGCTGACCGGACGCTCCGGTCAAAACTGACCGGACGCTGAAGCCCTAGCGTCCGGTCGTTTCCAGTAAGCTCCCCGAGGCATGTTTTTTCGACCGGACGCGTCCGGTCCACCTTGACCGGACGCAGACCAGCGTCCGGTGCTCAACCCCAGCGACTGTGCCGTCTGACAGCTCGACCGGACGCAGCCCTTCAGCGTCCGGTCGCTGAGTGACCCAGCGTCCGGTCAGTAGACCGACGCCAGCATCATTTCGACCAACTCCATTTCAACTCTAACTTCTTCACCCTTTCTCAAGTGTGCCAACCACCAAGAATTTTGCATCCGGCGCAATAGAAAATAGACATTTCATTTTTCCAAAAGCGCCGAATCCCGCCTCGCAAGCTCGGCGGGAGGGAGAGCGGGACCCAAACCCATCTCAACCCTGCAAACACCTTGCGCACATATGTTAGCATATTTTCACAAATATTTTCAAGGGTGTTAGCACTCCACTAGATCCTAAATGCATAAGCAATGAGTTAGAGCATCTAGTGGCACTTTGATAACCGCATTCCGATACGAGTTTCACTCCTCTTAATAGTACGGCTATCTATCCTAAATGTGATCACACTCACTAAGTGTCTTGATCACTAAAACAAAATGGCTCCTACATTTTATACCTTTGCCTTGAGCCTTTTGTTTTTCTCTTTCTTCTTTTCCAAGTTCAAGCATTTGATCATCACCATGCTATCACCATTGTCATGATCTTCGTCATTGCTTCATTACTTGGAGTAGTGCTACCTATCTCATAATCACTTTGATAAACTAGGTTAGCACTTAGGGTTTCATCAATTAACCAAAACCAAACTAGAGCTTTCACCTGGTGGTAGAGCGAGAAGAAGAGGGACACGCCCTCAAAGTGTAGTGTCCCATGTACTTCATTAGCGAGGTCTTGTCTGATTCTAAGACTTGCTACCCCCAAATCTAGAAACTCCTATATGCCATCCTTATCGCTAAGAGGAAGTTGCATCACTACTTCAAGTCGCATCCAGTGACGGTCGTGACATCCTTCCCTCTCAACGAGGTCATCCAAAACTAGGATGCCATAGGAAGAATCACGAAGTGGGCACTCGAACTGATGGGTCAAGGCATTTCATACGCCCCCCGGACAACCATCAAGTCCTAAGTGCTGGCTGATTTAGTTGCAGAGTGGACCGAGATCCAAATGCCGCTAGCAGTCATCGACCAAAAGTAATGGACGATGTACTTTGATGGATCGCTGATGAAGAAAGGCGCCAGCACGGGGCTGGTCTTCGTTTCACCCCTCGGGGTACTCATGAGGTACATGGTTCGCATCCATTTCCCCTCCTCCAACAATGTGGCTGAGTATGAGGCACTCATCAACAGCCTATGCATCGCTATTGAGTTGGGTATCCGATGGCTTGACGTCCGGGGCGACTCCCAGCTGGTCATCGACCAAGTCATGAAGGAATCAAGCTACCACAACACCAAAATGGCTGCATATTGCCAAAAAGTCTGCTAGCTAGAGGACAAGTTCAATGGTCACGAGCTTAGTCACATCCCGAGGTGTCTCAACGAGGTGGCCGACACGCTGGCAAAAACAGTGTCCGACTGAGAGCCGGTGCTGACGGGCGTCTTCGCCAGCGATCAGTACAAGCCCTCGGTCCGCAACGAGGAGCCAGAACAGACCGATGACGGGTAAATTACTAAGCTTCCTGGGGTAGTATTGAACCGATTCCATCACTTGAATCAAGTCGGAAGCTTGTTCACAAGTAGATCAGGACCAAACCCTAAATCACCACAAACACAAATATTGCAAAGCAAATCACAAGAACACAAGTGAGACACCGATTTATCCTGTGGTTCAGCTCGCCACTAAGGCTTGCCTAAGTCCACGTTGTTGAGGAAGCCACTAAGGCTTGGGTTTCGCGGAACCCTATCATCATTCTCAAGTCAAGAGAATGAACTCTTGAGATGAGGGGTGATTTCACTAGAAGATTGGGGTGATTACAAAAATTTTAGGGCTGCCACAAGTTGGCAAGCTCCACGAGCAACGCTCTAGCCAGCTAGGAGCAAGTTCCAAGAGTAATAGATGCAATCCACCGGCTTGAACGCGAACCACGTGCTCTAGGAGTTGAAGAACAGTTGGAGCATCTCTCAATCGAAGATTTGAGGCTCAATCTCTCAAAGATTTGGAAGGGAATCAAGGGAGAGAAGCTTGGGAGCTTGGGAGCCTTGCAATGGAGAGAGAGGAGCTGCTCTGGTTGCTGAGTCTTGGAAATGGGTGAGGTAACCATTGGAGGGGATGAGGAAGAGATAAAATATCCCCTCAGCCCCAACGGTTATTTTAAGTCGCGACAGTGCCGCTCGCCTGAGTGATAGTGCCACTCTGTCCAGATAGCTCAAAAGATGGGATTGCGGAGTTTGCTGTCTTGGTATGGTTTGAGGATATTTTGGTGGGTATTTGAGCACATAGTTGCACATTGCATCCTCCTTTATAGTGCGATTTTTTCTAAACTCAATTTCAAAATAAAAATAAAATTAAATGCCATTGAGTCGATTACCACATCCTTTTGTAATTGGGGGGCTCCACCAACACATGTATTATCCTCCTTTTTTATTTTACCTGTCAACTCGATAAATCTCATTAGACTTCTAAATAGGCTTGATTGCACTTACATCCATGTACATCTTCGGGTACGACTAGTGCACGCTCAACACCGTCTCATTCTTCAAGGACCTCGGCGCTAACCATGGCGTCTTCTCGGGGCTCATCAACGAGGTGATGCCGTCGTGGGTGGTGGTCGCCATGGGCGCCACCGTGAAACTCTTCGGCTACCTCATGGTGGGGGTCACAGTGTGGCTCATGTGCCTCTACTTCTTGTGGGCGCCAACTCGCAGTCATTCGCCAACACGGGCACACTGGTGACCTGCGTGAAGAACTTTCCGAATAGCCACAGGGTGGTGCTCAGGATCCTCAAGGGCTTCGTCGGCCTCAGCGGCGCATGGCCTTGTGTGGCGGCGAGGACGTCGAGTTGCTGATACTGCTCATCGCGTGGCTTCCCGTGGCGGTGTCCGTCGTGTTCATCGACACCATAGGATATAGGAAGGAAAAGGAAGGATTTTACCACGAGATTTTCTGATCCGAGATGTTTTCATTTTCAATTCCTCAAACTTGCCATGAAATACGGCCACACCGATGGCAGGAGAAACTTTTTCAGAAAATGTGGCCGTGAGGAGGGAATTTGGGGGCGACATTGCGTCAGACACAGAGGAAAGCACGAGGGGCACTTGTAGCGGCACGAGGCGTCTAGGGACGGCGGCGCGGCATGCGGGCCGCACTGCGTTGGACACGGAGGGAAGCATGATGGAACTCCGAGCAGGGCGTGGCGTCTGGGTTCGGCGGCGTTGCGTGCGGACGGTAGCGCAGCGTGCGAGCGGATTTGGAATAGAACGAACGAAAAAAGGAAAGTCATGGGCTGAATGCGACTCCGAACAGAATTAGACCCAACACGAGTCCAAACGATTTTATGCCGAAACCAAGTGGATGATTGGGTTGGACGAAAATCTAAAGTGGCCAGAAATTTTGTTTCTTTATTATTAGGGATAAATTTGTTTTAGCTCTATACTTTTATTTGCCATGTATTTTGTGATAATAAAAAATATTCCCTAAGAGGTTGTTTGATGCACACTTAACCACATTAATCCATATACGTTAGAGTAAATTAGGGTGGAAATTTTTTTTTTGCCCTAATTCACTCCAACACACATAATTAAGATAATACATGTATATATATTTTTATTTTCGCGTTTTGTTCTGCTGGTTGCCAGTGCAATGGTCATCTTAGGAGCCACGCACGCCTCTATCGAGGACAGTGTAGGGGCAAATGTCTTTTGATCCTTGGTTTGTTTTCTCCTGGATATCCAAGAATTGCTTACTTCTCGGATAGACGGAGTAATAAGTTGAATGTCACATAAATAAGTACTCCCTCCCTTCCAAACAAAAAAAGTTAAAACGACTTATAATTTGGAACGGAGGGAGTACCAAAAAGACATCAGACACTTATGCATGTCATGCAAATACAATTGGACAACTAACGCATTATCCATCGTATTATTTTGCTTCCTTAATCGTAATTCGTCAGATTTTCAAAGAAGTCTAAATGACCTCTGACGTTTAGCCGTGTGTCTATTTCACCATCCGACATATAAAACTAGATAATTTTATCTCCTCGCCTATCAAAAATCATTTGATCTACCCATTAAGCGGTTTTAGTAGGTGGTTTTGCCTCGCTGGGCCTACATGCAAGGCGTCTCTTATATCAATAATTCATAACTTTTCCATATGAAATCAAATGAAGAAAAACTTTATATCAAAACTATAAAGCTTGATTATCTATAATTTTGTAGTTGATAGTTATTTTATTTGAGATCATTTAGAAGCCCAAATATTTAAGAAAAGATTACATGACTTCTAAATAATCTGACATGAACAATTTTCAACGGGTACAGCTTTGGTCTAGATCATTTCTCCGTCCTAAGTTGTTAAAAAAATCAAAAATCAAAATATAATAATTTAAAATAAATATTTGAGCCTCAAAAAGTTTATCAACTATACATTTATAGATCTCATTAAGGGCTACAAGTTTGATATAGACAATGTCAACATCTGAAGTCATTTGAATTTAAAATTCTAATAACTTATAAATGAATATTTGTGCATCTAAACTATCTCAAATAAAAAATTTGAGAACTACAAATTTATAGATCACATTTAAGGACTATAATTTTGGTATAGACAATGTCAACATTTGAAGTCATGTGAAAAATTCAAAAAAGTGAATTTCAAAATCCAATAACTTAAAATGAATATTTAAGCCTATAAACTATCTCAAACAAAAATTTTGTGAACTACAGATTTATGGATCACATTATGTGCTACAACGTTGGTATAGACAGTATGTCAATGTCAACATTTGAAGTCATTTGAAAAATTTAAAAAAAAAGTACTCAAAATCTAACTGATAAAACAAATATTTGGGCTTCTAAATGATCCCAAATAAAATAGTTTTCAACTACAAACTTGTAGACGCGTCGAGCTTTATAATTTTGATACAAAGTTTGTCTTCATTTGATTTTATATATAAAAAGTTATGAATTATTTTGATATAAGAGACCACCTGACATATGGGCCTACGTAGGCAAAGCTACCCACTAAAACCACCTAAAGGGTAGATCAAACAGTTCTTTATAGATAAGTAAGAGAGGTATAATACCAGGTTTTGTAGGTCAGAGGAACGTCTGTTTCAAACAAAAAAAAAAGGTCAGAGGAACGTCAGAGGGTTATAGAATTTTTCCTTTGAATTTGAAATTGATGTGCTTGAATGATTGCTATACATGTAATATATATGAATGTTGCTTTTACTTCGTATCCAAAAAAAATATTCGCGTCTAGTTAATTTTCGACTCATCCTTGATTCGGTACACATTTATTCGTATTTGTAACTGGGACTATCCGTAATTCCACATTTGTATATAGATATTGATAGATATCAGTGTCGACCCTAAATCCGAGAGAAAATATGAAAACAGTACAAGATCAGTAATATCTGTCCATATCCATTTCGATTATACCTAGTCCTCCTCTGATCGCACAGTTTGCCGTATCCGATTCGATTATACCTCTAGTCTCCACTGATCACATAGTTCGCCGGGACACAACAATATGCACTGACGTCGGGCTTGGCCAGCAGCCGGTAGGAAATACTACAATGCTACCCAGTCAGAACTTCGAATTTCAGAATCCATTCAAACTGGTGCTAGTTCTCACTAGCATCTCAGTATCTGATTACAAAGAAGAAGAAGAAAAGGTGCAGGTCCCTTGAGCACACGCTAGCTGTCTAGCAAAGGTTTGCACATCAATTCCCTAAAGACATCATTTCTAACACGAGCATTACCACTTTGCTTGTTCTGCATTGATTAAGCCCGTGTTTAGTTGGTGGAAAGTTGGAAATTTGGCTACTGTAGCACTTTCATTTTTATTTGGCAATTAGTGTTCAATCATAGACTAATTAGGCTCAAAACGTTCGTCTCGCAATTTCCAACCAAACTGTGCAATTAATTTTTTTTCGTCTACATTTAATGTTCCATGCACGTATCGCAAGATTCGATGTGATGGGTACTGTAGCACTTTTTGGAAAAACTTTTCACGAACTAAACAAGGGCTAAAACAAAAACTTCAGAATCAAGCAATTTATCGGGCACACTTCAATTTGTTGCGCATAGAACTGTGAATCCGCATGCATACCAAATTAATAAAATCCAAGACTTAACATCATTCATAAACCACGTCCATTAAACCATTCAGGTTTAAGCATGCTCCAGTACCAGTACGGCACATGACCTTACAAAAACTTAACCAATCTGGAAGAAACTAGGTAGCACTGTAAAAAGAAGAAACAGACATCCAAATTTGAGTTCATGAGGACTCAAACCTGGGTGATAGCTATGCTCAGTACATAACCTTATTAACCAAACAGATTCAGTAACCTTCTCAGCTGGACCACCACACATACTGAGTCTTAACACAACCAAAAGAGAACAGATAGCCAACAACCAGGGAACTAAGTAAATCAACAGCCTGTAGAACGGTAGCAGAGGCAGGCCTCAGTGTGACCTGCCGCTGGTCTACCACCCTTCTAACTTTGTCATTACTTTGTGCACATCATAGGGGCCATAATCCGCAGCCGGATCATACCCTGCATTGTTCATGACGGTTAGGAGGGTGGTGAAGCCAGGGGCCTGGAGGCGGGCCACATTCTGGAACTGCTCTGAGACTTCATCTATGCTGTACTTGTTGCCCATCATGATCCTGAGGAGATCGGTGGGATCAGGTGATTCGAGGTTAAGGATGCTGTTGTAGGCGACCTCGCCGACGTTTTCCTCGTCGTCGTTGGTTGCGATAACAGGCCAACAGAAGTCTCCTGCAGGGTTGCTTATTGGTGCCTCGCTCCCATAGGCAGACTCACCAATGTCTTCCCCGTATTCATTGGTCGCAACAACGGGCCAACAGAAGTATCCTGCAGGGTTGCCGATGTTTTCCTCGTATCCACTGGCCATGATGAGGGGCCAAAAGAAGCCGCTTGGGGCATTGCTGCTTGGCACCTCACTGCCAGAGGCGACGTCACCAGCATTTTCCCCGCCATTGGTTGTGATGAAGGGATAATAGAAGCCTATTCCAGCAGGGGTGCTGCTTTCCCCACCTTCATTGGTTGTGAAAACATACCAATAGAAGCCTAATGGGGTGCTGCTTTGCGCCTCGCTGCCAACAGTGGTCACTTGCTGGTATCGATTGGTTAGGGCAGGGTTCCATTCCACCATGCTGCCTCCACTGGGCCCTTCCTGATCGTCCTTGATCGTGACAAAGCGCCCATTAGGACCTCTTGGGCGGAGCTTCTGCATCAGCACATTATAGATGCAGAGACAACAGAAAGAAAGCAGAAGAAATGCTGAATTAACATGACGGGAACAAACATAGAATCCCACTATCGCCAAAATAGAGCCCTGTCCAAAATTTAAGTGGAACACACCTTGACTTGGAGCAACCTTCGCTCCCTTGCTTCTTTGATACGAAGCCGACGTTCACGCAGACGAAGGATAGCAGCATACTGCTTTTCACACACAAAAATTGGTTCATCACCTGCTACGATTGGTGGAAGCAGCTTCCGGCCAATAACCTACATTTCATGAAAGAGAAAATAAACAAATATTGAAGGATTTATTAGCAAGCCACAAACTGCTTTGTCAGATAGCTCTCCAACTAATATTTCTACTATTCTCTCATGATATTTACTTTGTACATCACTCATGGCAGGATATTACTGGAGGTCATTCATTATTTTCTTATGTTATTGGCAGGTCATGCCACTGCTAAAAGAAAAGGCAATTTAAAGAAACAGTCAAACCATCAATGAACCTAACCTGCTAACCATTACATATTATATCACAAGAAAAGGTCAAATGTGGTTAATTTCACCCTTTTCAAGAAAAGAAAATTGAAAGAATAACTTACCATTGGCTGACCAACACCCATCTCAGACGGACCATTATCATCAGACATATTCAGAACTGCAGGAGTAGAGCACTCAAATGCCTTTGTTGTGTTCCCTGGATATAAATGCCACAAATCAGCTACTACTACATGTCAATATCTGTAAAATTCATCAAGGATCCTTAATAAGAAAGAAGTGAAGTCAGACATCAATGAATAAGATCTAAGTCAGATCATGCCCTGTTACTGCAGGGAATTCTCAAGAAACAGTTAAGTAATTCAATTCCTACTAGTAATTCAGATATAGGTCATATTTGAAGCAGCCACAGAGAAACCAATGGCCATTGGATATGCAGAGTAGATTGCTCGCTATGCATCTTGACTATATCCCATAGAATTCCAAAGAGATGAATACGCGACATATCATATACTAATCATCGCTTAGAAAGTACATCCCATGCGGATTTTTCCATATCTACTATTGGATCATGCATAAATCATTCTTTCCATTTTCACCATGGCCTGTGCAAAAAGTATAAATATGTACTAAAGTTAGATATTAGAGCATCCTCACCTTGAGACATCGATGAAGTAACAGGTTCAAATCGGACCCGTGAAGCTCGTCGCTACCTCGCTGAGATAGATCAGAGTTGATGCATAATCATCAGGAGGCATCATATAGTATTAGAACAAAGAGATTGAATTAAAAACTCGGAAGGAACACAACATATTAAGTTGAAGTATGGGGGTTGTCCTAGCACAAAAGAATCAGATAGAGTCTAGAAAGTAGAAACCAAGAACAAAGCCTGGCTATGCAAAATAGCGGAACAATAGCCGCACACATCAGAAACAGAAGATATCAAAGATACAGGAAAGGAGGTTAAGAAAACAAATACCTTTCCTGGTGAAGGAGCAACAAGGAGATTATGAGGCAACTGACAGAGGACACTAGCGCGGCGGATATAAATAGCCAGCAGGTGCATAGGAGCGGTAACGTTCGCCTTCTAAAAAATGATATCCAAGATATAACACAGATTCGCTCCTTAATGTGGAAGGACATCATATCATCAGTATATAAATGCCACGGGTAGAACACCATCATATCATCAGGATATAAATGTTATGGCTAGAATGAAGCTGTATCATGTATTGCTGTGGCAAGAGAAACTTCTGCATGGCTGATTAAATGCTAGAGCTTAGAATACAAGATATGCATTAATAGATGGAAAGTTATTAACAAAATCATGTTTTTGCGGCGTTGTAGTGTCATGTAGCGTTGGGGTACGCCTGGACACCCAGGTGGCGACACCTAGGCGATATGGCGTAACTAAAACCTTGTGCCGTCCTGTGGCACCTCGGGTACGCCTCAACGCCTAGGCGATGACTCAAAAATCATGCTGGTCAAATCACACCAAAGTGACAAATACCCATTTATTGTATCCAAAAAAACTCGAGCCACGGGGAAGAGACGTCCCCACGGTGTTTCATTAAGAAGATGAACTTCTCACGCAGCTCAAGAAAATCCCCAAACCCCGGCCCCACCCATATACAGCGGCACCTGCATCCCCGTGAGACGGGACGGCCAACGAGGGGACAGACGAGGGGATTTTTTTTACCCTCAAGCCTGAAGTTCGTCCCCGTGGGGAATCGAACTCAGGACCTGAGGGGTGCCGCCGGAGCCATCCAACAATGTACTGAAACTTAACTGATAGTATACAATGAATTCAGTATTTGGCACAGAAGTTGGTTTAATTTAAAAAAAAAAACAAAATAGTCATTACCGATTTTACTGAGCCAACAAAATGGAACATGCTGAAGTATAATGTTTTGAGTTGACTTTGACTTGTCTAATATTCTTTTATAAACTTATTGGATTGTCATATGTAAGTGTGGATATTACAATGTATGTGCTCTGTTTAATAGCCATTGTGTCATCATTTAAGCTATAGCTATCGGCTAATGGGAAAACATCAATTCCTACTACTAGGTCCATTGGTGCTACGTTTGTATGTTAGGTATATTACAATGGAACTCAATTACCATTCTGTTTCATGTAAATTTGTAATTTACTCCCTCCGTTCCAAATTATAAGTCACTTTGACTTTTTTGGTTCATCCATTTTTATGTATCTATAGTGACTTATAATTTGGAACGGAGGGAGTAATATTTAGAGGAACCATACCTAGGTCCAGAAACTCCAGATAGGTTTGCTGTGTGAATATGTCATACCATCACATTCTATCTGGATTGTGTAATCATTAACGTAAGAAATTATCTATTCTCACTTCATCATACAACCTGAAGTCTATATTTGAAAATTAAAATAGCATGAATGTCAACTATTTCACAGTTTTATATGCACCCAAAGCTAACCCTTTTCCTGTTGGAGAAGCTTCCAAAGAAAGTTGATAACTTCATTCTGGGAAAATATAGTATCCTAAAACCATAGATAACAAAATCTAAGGCATACCTTATTAAACCACATAAACCTTTCAAAATGTCCAATGCTCAGTTTTGTTTATTTCCTAACACTCGAAGAAAAAAAATAACAAGTGGGATTCTACGGATGATGGAAGACCTCCCATCTCTCCATGCAGGCAATCATTCTCCAATGCTTAATATACCAAACTTTTGCTAGTAGTGCTGACTAGTAAATACCCTTCCTTCTTCAACAAGGAACTTGTCCTCATTCCATCAGGGACAAACTTCTGGTAACTTCAGGTTCAGCAGACCTCTTATGATCGCCCTCCTTTGTTTCACTTGCAACTCCTACAAACGAAACTGCAGGATGCACCTCAATTTAAGTGATTTGTCATTTATTTACGCTAATCCTTCATTGGCATGGAAAAACCCTAGTTGTTAATTAACTGCAACCAATACTTTCACTGTTGTATGGTGCCACACCCATGAATCCTCCCCAATGTTCATCTCAATGAGCAATGCTACCTGCACCCAACCATTCTACTCTTATTCCTGCCAAACAACACTGACAAATGACAACTTCGCTTGTTTGTGGCATCCTTAGTTGAGGATCAAGTGACCATGCTACTCGGTGACCACCATGTTCCTCAAGCGGGCTATTTTTACAGCATGTACTGTCCATCACTATCACCAGTGACTCATTCGTAATCGTAACAAACAACACATTCAGGCCATTGCAATCGTAACAAACTGCTTGAGAAATTGGATCTATGATTACAAGTGGAACTAAAATTTCCCACATAAAAACAAGTCGTCAAGAGGCCTTAAACACCAAGGTACGGTATGGTTCCTAAATTGCCGGTTTGTTTTCTTACGAACCGCTTGGCAATACGTGTTTTCTTTGCATAATTGTTCCTTCCTGGCGTTCTTCTGAGACGTTTCCTTGACTTCAATCAAGTTGGCACTTACAAGTTGCGTTTCACTGCAGTCTAGCTGTACATGAAAACAAGACCCTTTAACATGTCACTGATCTTCATTGACTACCGCAAAAACCACTCTGGTTCCATCATAGGGCAGCTCCAGATCAACTGACAGTGAATATACAGAGTGGAGACTTAATACCATACATCCTTTTTCAGTTGTCACGGGTTACAGAGAAACCAATATCATGCAAATGCCCAAAATGATGCCAAAAAGTGCAGATACGGTAAGATCTCAGTTCCTGCTAACCTCGCAAAGTTGCTCCATTGATCTGAGGCAAGATCACCATTTGTCTGTAATCACATCCATGATCATCCAAGAATTCCATGACAGATAGTCTGCAAGAAACAACCCCAAAGACACTATTTCATACAACAATGTGGAACGAAAACGCCTCGCATTGCGAAATAGATGATCACAAGTGAACTGCTCACTACCATGGATACCGGAGACCCCTCACGCTCGGTACTCCGGCTCGACCCCTTGCCGCATCCGCCACTCCTCCTTATCCACCTATCAAATCCCAAGAGCACAATAGCGCGCTGATCAGGCGCCAGGCTGGTGATGAGCGCCCGTACGCTCTCCGCACCGCCGGCGGCCCGCCATGCTCCCTACGCACCCTGACCAGCTCGCGGCCCATCCGAACAACATGTCACCTCCCGCCGCCGCCACCACCAAGGTGGTAGCAGAACGCCCTGACCCGACCATTGGCGGGGAGTTGGAGCGCAAAGCCCTAGCCGGGGTCGACTGTTGAACGGAGGTGGGTGAAGACGGAGACGGCGAAGCGCCGCCGCGGCCGGAGCCGACGGCGGACGAAGGTGAGGCCAGCAGGTGGATCTAACGGCGGTCTGAATTTTGTAAAATGGCCCCTGGTTTTGGTCGCCACTATTCACCGCGGTCCAAATATTTGTAAATTAGTCCACAGATATTCCAAATGGGTCCTTAATTGTAAATTTGTAATCGATCGCAATAAGTCGTGTTCTAGCCGAATTTTGTTTGTACACGTCAAATGTTGGAGGATTGGATTCGCACTTGTCTTGCATTTTGCACATTTGCTCACTTTTTCTATTCTGAAATCTTGGTTATGCCAAGAACTCAAGAGTATCAGCAACAAAAGAAATGGATAATTCTGATCATGTGACTGTCGTTGCAAATCAAGCACGGAAACACAATTCAGTTTTTAGCCTAGTTCCCGATCCATTTAGTTCAAGAACTAATTTCCAAAGATCGGTCAGAAATAGCATTCTTGCAGATTTGTTATTTCCAAGCTTCAAACAGAATTCCTCCTGGCATTGAGAAACAACTCCAAAGCCATGGCGCAAGAGAGCAAAGAGACATGCAACAGCAACAAAATACAAACCAAACCCGAGTTTCATTACATTACGATTACATTACTGAGTTCAAGTTTTCAGCACACCACAAAAGTACGAATCAAGACCACACAAGCTTCAAGCACACTACAATTCATCACCAACAAAGCCGTAGTCTTGACGCTTAACAGACTCCACACATAGCACAGTTCCAGTACCTCTGAAACTTCAGACGAGTCCGAAGAGAGCTAAGGTGAAACCATTTAGAAGTTGGTTGGTCGATAGTACAACCAACTAGGGTTTTTTTTTTTAGGCAAAGGATGTTCCACCCACCACAGGATCCCAGAAACTAGGTTTCAGAGTTTCTAGGAGAATTAGGAGGGACGAGTGGAACGCTCAACAGTGCCTTCAGCCAAGAATGATTTGCCTACCGGGAGCCAAACGATGGGAGGGACAATCCCTGACCCTGGAGCTGGAAACTGCCAGCAGTCACCAGCTCCTAGCATTTGGCTGTCCGGCAACCCCTCTAGTCATGCTTTCAGGAGGTCGCAGCAGACTTCAGAGGCTGCTGCCCATTTGAAGGGGTTACCGACGACCCCATGATCGCTGTCCATGATGCTCGGGAGTGGGGTGAAGAAGGGCGTGCGGAGGTGATCCAAGCTGTGGTAGTGATCCATGTCTTCACGATCGTACATGCTTGACACCTCCGAACCCGACAGGCTGGAGACGCTGCTCGGGTTGCCCAGGTCTGACTGCTGGATCTCTGAACTTGGAGACACCACCTGGCGCATGAGGGGGTTGCTGAACGTTGCCTTGCTGCCTCCACCAGCATCCTTCCCGTTGGATTCTTTCTTTGTGTTCAGGAAACGTCCACCAGAGCCTCGTAGGCGATGCACTGCATGCTGATGGCGTGACTCATGGAGATATGGCTGCATCATGAAGGCAGTAACATGAATGTAGTGGTAGAAGACAACAGAAGATATGCATGGCATGGTGATACAGCATCATTCAGTCAAAGGTGACAATTAAGGATTTCAGTTCATAGTTTGAGATGTGAGAGAGTGATTCATGGAGATATGGATGCACCATCAGATGCAAGACGACAGAAGATATGATGCATGGCATGGTGATATAGCATCATTCAATCATACGTGACAATTAAGTAGTTCAATTAATAGTTTTAGATATGAGAGCATGACTCATAGAGACAGATGACTGCATAAATGCTACTAAGACAACAGAAGATTTGTTGCATGGCATGGTGATATAGCATCAGTAAAAAGTGACAGTTAAGGTGTTCAATTAATAGTTTGAGATGTGCAAGATACCTTTCTGGCTTTGACCAGCCTATTTTCCCTCTCTGCTTTGGCACGGGCACGGCGTCGACGCATAATAGCGTCATATTGCTTAGCATTCACATAAATTGGTGCTTCTGTTGGCATATTCAGTGGTATAAGCATACGACCTCCAGGCTGCATCCACAAACATAAATGCTGGAAGATAAGCAATAAGATCTACTCATAAATATTCTACAGATTTCCTACTTGAAAAGGGAAGAATCAAACAAAGATATCTCCTTTCTTCTATATCCTCATTAATTAGGATGCAATCCATGGAAAAGATATTGCTTCAGCATAGCATTTATAAAGAAATCTCACCAGATTATAGCTATATTATATCTGCTCATTTAAGGACAGACATTCATTCCCTGGGTTACATTGTATTCCTTTTATTTTTTATGGTATAATATCCCTTTCTACATCCTCATTAATCATAATGCAATCCATGGAAAAGATATGGCTTCAGCCCTGTATTTATAAATAAAATATCACCAGATTATAGCTATTATTACACCTGCTCATCCAACTATAGTACATTTGTTCTATGGGTTACATTGTATTTCTTTTATTTTTTTCATGGTAGAATACTATATTAGCCTATTATTTTTATTTATTTATGAAATAGATAGGCACTAAAAGGTAAGTTTACAGTACATTTAAGGTACAGGTGAATTCCGTGTTCATTAAACAATACACACAGCATTAAAAACAGTTTGAGAAAGAGAAGGAAAACTGAAAAGAACTATCACATAAATCGCTGAAAATGTGGAATTAACCACTGAAATGAGTTCTCCTTTTTACATATATCATATATGTATTACCATATTAGTTTTGTGATATATTGGTATATTACCACAACAACAAAATCAGGCAAACAAATTTCATATGGGAAATGCTCCGGTACTCCTCTTTTCTAAAATTGCACGCATCTTAAAGCGGCCCACCTAATTAACTGATTAATTATTTTCTTACTTAATTTATTATGGATCTGCATGGTTCCAGCCTCCGCCCAGCCCAAACCCAATCGATACCCATCGACATCGCCGGTCCCCTTTGTTCGGACGTTTCGTTTGCGTGTGCGTGCGCAGCGGCAAGAACGGACTTCGTCGACGGCACATCCACAGCGGCACAAGGCACATGCATCCCCTCTGAATCTCTTTGTTCAGTGCCATTCATTTCGCATGAGGAGGTCCACAGCGTCTGCTGCCTCTTCCTGATGGACGTCCACTATAGCTGCGTCATGAACGCCGCCGCGCGAGGCCACAGCGAAGTAGCACCAAAATCTGAACGCATGGCTGCCTTCACATCCCCCGGCACCAGTGAAGAGGGCCATCCATGGATGGCTGCGGTGATGGCCGGTGATACCAGGAGCAGCCTCGGCCAGCGCCCGGCAGTGTCCACGGTGCAGCCGTGGCCGTCCTCACCAACCTGCATTCCTGCAACTGCGGACGTTCATCACGAAAAGGCTGATCTGGAGGGAGATGGATACGGGACCCACTTGGGCTGGGCTCGCTTTGGGGCTGGGCCTTGTGCGACCCAGGTTATAATACCCCGAATTGAGAAATAATAATTAATTAATTCGGTAGCTGCTTTAAGATGCGTGTAATTTCCTAATAGAGGAGTACCGGAGCAGTTCCCATTTCATATATGTCTGACCCAAAACCAACAGAACATACCGTTGCCCCCATTGGATAAGGAGAAAGCAGGCCATAGTGTTGGTCAGCATAAGAATTATCAGCAGAAATCTAACACCACAGAAAATCAGTCAGCAGTTGAGAGTGAAGATGCATTTTGAATTCTGAAGACAGGGAAAATGCACTACAATTTTAATCACAAAGAGGTAAATGGACAATCATACCATTGATTGACCAAGGCCCAACTCAAAACGACCATTGTATATTGCAAATGGTGATTGCAAAGCAACAGTGGCAGAGTGCTCAGAACCTTTCTTCCCTTTACCTGAAACCAAATGCCACAAAACATAGAAGCACTCAGGAATGGTCCTTGTACTTTAAAACGGAAGTAAAGTATGCATGCATCAACATTCAAGTTGCCATAGCCAAGGAACTGTTCAAGCAAAACTGATAATTCCGATAACTAAGAAAAGAAACCTATTTAGTATCATGAACAATTAAATGACAGTACATATGAAAGAACATCATCTATGAGTTCCTGAACCGATGACACTGTAATTTGTGGTGTTCGATTAGCAATACCAGGGCCTGTTTGTATCCTATCCAACATGAACCTCAGCAGTTTTTGGTGTCAGTGTTTTCAAAACTTGGACAGCACCAACACACTAGCAAAAGTCAGTTGTTTGGCTTGTGACCCTGACAATTCATTGCCATTGGCAAAACATGGGATGGAAAATTAATGTTTGCATAGTAACCTTACCAACACTTGCTAAACTTGTTAAAAAAGGGCGTACCCAGTGCAGAGAGCTCCCGCTCTGTGCGGGGTCTGGGGAAGGGTGTTAGTGGCAAGCCTTACCCTCGCCTGTGCAATGCGAGGAGACCACGACTCGAACCCGGGACCTTCCGGTCACAGGCGGTAAGACTCTACCGCTTGCACCAGGCCCGCCCTTCACTTGCTAAAATTGTTAGCGACACATATCATTTTGGAGGCTGTGTGTGGTGCGATGTTATCAAATTGTCTAATTGATCAGCCATGGCACCGATCATCCCAACTAATCGGGATTAGTCATGATTGATCGTGACTAATCATAGTGCATAGCTGATAACCATGGCACCGATCAGCCCGACTAATCGCGGCTAGTTAGACGACTTGATAACATTGACTGTGGACTGTGGGTTGTGTGTGTGGGTGGGTGGGGGGTGGGGGCAAAGTATAGCTAAATAAGGTCTTGTTTTGTGTGTTGAACTGCAAGGAATATAATGGTGTAACCTTATTGCAAATCAGATAAACTCCAGGATTCAAAATCATTTGAAGTTTGCTAAAGCAAAGACAAATAATCCAACCAACAGCAGCATGCCATATTTGGTATGGTGTGCACAGGAACCAAACCAAATAAGCCCGACGTGTGCAAGTATAAAGAGGATCAAGTTTGTGTAACAACTAGAAATGTCTTTTTTTTCAGATAATCCTTGTTTAATTGCATAGCAAACACATGATTCAGCATGTTATAGTTGTTTCTAGGGTCACACCAGCTCGGAATGAGAGAAAAATTCTTATCATCAGAAAATTTCAATATTTGTATGGCACCTAACAAAGATTTTGGTTTCATACCAGGTGCCTGTCATATAACAGAAACCATATGTATGCTACTTATGGCATGTATATCAAACTTACAGCAAGTCAGCAACCATACCAAGTATTGGTGTGTATTAAGAAAGCACCAAAGAACTTACAGCATGTATGCTACTTCTCTGAATCAAACGCATTAGTCTGTGAGGAAAATCTAAGTGCAGCATATCATGATTATTGGAGAAGAAGAGTACATCACTCTTTTCCCATTCTAGCAACTACCAACCGTTGGACACAAGGACAAGTCAAATTTAGAAACAAACAGGAAGCATCCACCCTTGTACCAGGTACCATAAATAGATGAAATCATGGAAACTTTCTATTTGGCATGATGGATGCCACTATGCTCCTCTTGTTCTAGCCTCTCCTTGGTAGTGACAGGTATGGATAAGAAACTTTGCCACACTCCTACAAAACCTGCTTTCAGTCATGTCAACTACAGATAATCTTTGCTCAAGATTAACACAATATAATTGTGCCTAATATGCATCATGGATTTGTGAACAAAAACTTAATTCTAAACATTTTCTGCATATCGAACCGTCCCTAACTGTGAAATAAGGACAGCAAACAAATACTGCCAGATTCGTGTTTGAAATCTAGATCACTGGAATCTGAATGTTGTGTGTCGTCACATCCCTGCCAAATTATTTCAGCAGATTAAACTAGCCCGGTAGTCCCTGCCATGTTCTTGCCTAATTTTACTTACAATTACAATCTTACTGTAGAAACACACAGGCACAGAAGCATATCCTCACCTTGATGAGCCACGGAGAGGTTGAGGAGTTCAGGGAGCCCCCTCTCCGGCTGCTGCGCCGCAGGAGCCTTGAGCGACGGCACGGGAGGATCCAGCGGTCCCGGGAGGACCTGGAAGCGGCCATCCCGGCAGTGGTCCTCCGGCGACAGGGACGCGACCGACCTCCCCAGGCCCAACGGCTCGCCGCACAGCATCGGGGCCGCCGTCGGCCCTGCCCACCACGGCAACGGCGCTCCGCTGGCGGCGGCGTGGCCGAACCCGGCCCCCTCATGGGTGCTCCTGAAGCTCATCATCTTGCTGGTGGTGCTGCTGGCAACGTTGACGAGGGATGTGTGTGAGGGTGAGAGCACCTAACCGAACCCGAACCACCAGCTGCTACAATGAAGAGCACCAAAAAAGGGAAAAAAAAAAGTGGAGTGAGCATAGCAAGCACCATACCAGGTTGTGGCAAGAACAAGATGCAGGAGCATTAAAAAACAAAAAAGAAAAGTGGGAGGAAAAAGAAGAACAAGATGCGGAGGAGAGGTGAAAGTGAAACTGTAAAAATGAATTGGAGAGTAAAAAAAAATGGTTTAGTTGAAGCAGTGAGGATTGAGGAGGAAAGAGGGAGTGTTGAAAAAGGAAAGGGGAACATAAATAAGGCGCATGGGGAAATGCAGCAGAGCAGTGAAGGCGAGGGAAGCGCGTGGGTCAGTCAGACCAAGAACCGAGGAGACGGGACCCAACTGCTCTGCTCCAAGAAACCCATGAACCAAGGGGGCAACAAAAACCATGATTTGTGATGAAAAAAAAATTGGAGCGCCGTAGAACTCGAATCGAAGTCATATGAATTGTGTGGGTGTGGGTGTGGGTGGGTGGGTGTGTGGGGTGGGGGTGGGGGGGGGGGGGGGGGGGCGGGGGGGCATGCAAAGATTTTCAGTTGAATTTACCCCCTCAGAATCCAGAGACCAGCACGGAGAGGAACACGGGGCTCCCTACCAGGCCTGGAGCTCCGTTTGGATTGGAGGGGCAAGAGCCCGAGCAGGAGGTGTATCAAGAACGCGAGGGCATTCCCGCACAGCAGCAGAAGCAGGAGGAGGAGATGGAAGAATCTGAGTAGGCGCCGCAAGGCACCAAACGGGAAGGATCCAATCCAATTCCAGGAGGAGGAGGAGGAGAAGGAAGGCAACAAGAGGCACTCACGTTTCGCTATCCCAGTCAGGCTCCCCAGCAGCAGCAGCAGCGGGCGGGCCGGCGGGGCCGGAACAGGACAAGAAGAACCACCGCAGCTAGCGCTGCCACTGAGCACTGCACTGCACTGCTGCAGAGAGCAGAGAGAGAGAGAGATGTGTGTGACCGTGTGAGTGGCCAAGACGAGGCGGGAGGGGAGAGAGAGGACTAGACGGGACGTGCGAAAATGGGGGAAGGGGAAGGCTGGAGAAGGCAGCGAGCGTCACTGACACCAAGAAAAGGCACGCAGCTGGCTCGGCTGCAATGCAAGTTGTTGAGCGAGGCACCAGCCACGCACCGCGCACGGACGGGGACGATGCAATGGTGTTTGTGTTGGATGGCAAATAAAAAAGAAAAGGTGGTGTTTTTCTACTCCCTCAACTTTAAGCCGATTCGTTTGGTCGTAAACGATCGTAAATTTTCAGTTAAAATAATATTTTTTTTCTCACACCAAATCAGCCAGCAGTAATAATCTACATTTTTACGATCATTTCAGCCCCAGCCGAACAAACTACTCGATGAGTGGAAGAGAAGAAGAAAGAAAGAGAAAAGGGACGGACGGCACCCTTTCCGAGAGCACCATCCATCTTCATTGCTACCCCTACCCCTACCCCTACCGGTAGTAGCAGGAGAAGCAATTAATACCTCAAGTGCTACAAAGCATGTTCGGTTGGGCTGAAACGATCGTATATGATTGTGGATTATTACTATTGATCGGTTTAGTGTGAAAGAAAAATATTATTCTAACTAAAAATTTACGATCGTTTACGGCGAAGCGAACATGCCAACAGCTACCTCGCTGACTCTTCCACGGTCACCCTTGATCCTGCTCACTCGCCCAGTCACCCGTGCCCCAGCGACCATACGCGATGCATGTATATAGATGGTTTGTTGGCTATTTCCCTTCGTCGTCAAACAAACAAACAAGTACTTGCTCATGGCATGGCCTGCATGCTCATCTTTTGCTTTTGCACCACCAACCAACCAGGGTTCGTTTTACACGCTCGCTCTCGCTCTCTGCTTTTGCTTCTCAACACGGATCCCGCCGTAAGATTCGTCCTCCCCAACAACTGTACTAGGACTATGACTTCTTGTTCATCCTCTAACACCACCACTGCACCAAAAAACTGGTGATTTTTGTGCGGGGAAGGCAGGCTTCCAACAGCAGCCTCTGTTCTAGCTGATGATGGCGGAGACCGGTGGTGATATATATTGCGATGGCGGCAACACGGATACACCGCCCGCCTAGCTACATCTCCGACGATAATGAAACTCTAGTAGTCAAAATCCTTAGCTGCCGAATTATATTTACAGCGACTCAAGATGTTGGTGGCTCAAATTAACCCCGGCCTTCATGCACTTTATTTAAGTAAATAAATACATCATACGTATGTTAGAAAAAAAAAATATATATATACCCTATATATGTTCATTGCAGCTTGAGTACGTGAAAATATGTACGCATGCAACACTAGTTATTACAGTCTCTATGCCGCATATATAGGGATCTACGTCGTATGTAGACTACTACGCTCACTTGGGCCCGTTAGTTTGGTGTGCCTCCGGCAGCGGAGCGGACGAAGCAACATCAAACGAGTATATGCGGAGCCAGAGTTCTAAAAACTGGCTCCGCCGCCCGGAAGAGCGCTGCCAAACATGTCCGCCCGAAAGTTTCAACACCGTACCTGCATTATTATGTTTTCATTGATGAGATAATCATAACCTTTTATGCCCCAAAAAAATGACCGTATATACTCCTATAGTGATATAAGAGGTTGCATTGGAGCAGTGGCGGATCTAGAAAAAATATTTAGGAGGGGCTGGGCCAAAAAGAGCTAGACCAACTTCACTCAATTATATCCCATACAAATCTAAGATATAACAGTTTTAAATATTTTACATGATAACTACGATCTCCATTGACCATTTTGCCATTTACGAGCAAAGGTAAGATTTGAGGTTGGGTCAGACATCTCAAAGCATATGCCCTTCTAACTTGGTCTCTAGTTTCTGGCGGATATTCTTCAATTGGTATGCGATTTTCTGGATCACCAATTACTCCACTCTACGCCGAATTGGTTGATTTATGTTGTCATTAGTGCCTGGAGTTGATGTACTACTTATACCAGAAAAATATGTGTGCAATGTTCTTTTGGACATTTTAAATAATCTGCAATTTATTAAATCCTAATCAAATTTTGAACGATTACAAAGTTCAAAAGGCAAATCTAAAGAAAAAGAGTATACCTGCTGGCCTCTGCCCTGCTGTTTGGTCTTGAAGAACTGACGATGACAGATAGTCCACTGATGACAGAGATGCAATACAATGCAGCAATGTTTCAGTGCTGACAGTTTCCATGGCGTGTTTGTTGTTCTAATGAAAAACTGACGAGAGTTGCTTAATTACCTCGCTGTCCAGAGCAGAGGCCACCGTGCCCCGTGCCGACGGCTCGATGGCGAGCAGCATGTCCAGGAGCGCCAGGACCGTGGGGGTAAAGTCCTTGAACGTCTCGACGATCTTGCGCCGGTACGGCCGCTGCAGCTTGAAGAGCGTCACGTCCGGTAGTCCTCGGACAGTCGGACGGAGAGCCGCAGAGCTTGAAGATCTTGTGCAGCTGCGCGGGCGCGGCCGCTGCTGCCTGCTGCCTCCGCCCGCTGGGATCCCGGCGCCTCCGTCGGCCGTTGGGTTGGAGACTTGGAGTTGGAGCCAACCCTAGCTGGAGCCGCCGCCGCTCGCCCAGTTGCTCGAGTCGAGTGCGAGTGCGAGTGTGCGACTCCGCTGCTCCCGTGAGGCCGTGACCGGTCTTCTTGATGGGCTGTGAACTGGGCCAATGAAACTGAAAGTAAAACATACACATTCCGGCCCAGGAAGCAGACAACTCCATCCACCGCTCGTCTTCAACCTCTGTCATCAGCGAGGCAGCGACGGAAACGTCTCCGGCTCCTCCTTCCTAGTGATTAATGGCTGAAATTTTTATGGAGGGGCTGAGGGGGGGCTCCAATGGCGCGGCCAGGGTAGGGGGGCTTGAGCCCCGACAGCCCCCCCCCCCCCCCCCCCCCTAAGATCCGCCACTGCATTGGAGTGCTTTCTAGTTAGCTAGTAGTACAACATAGCTCGTAAATTTATAGTACATTTTAACCGTCTTTCTATAGCTACATCTACCTCCTAAGTCTTAAGCCTGCTAATAGTGTGCCTCCTACAGTCCTACTTAACTTCCTCCAATCTACTAAAATGTAAGTCCATTCGGACATAGACACGTTACTCCTCCATTCTCCATTCTAAATTGTGGTCGCTTTGATTTTTTGAGATGTTCTCTGAGTATCAAAATAAAACTCATCTCGTATTTCGAGAAGACAGCTGCACTTTTAAGTTTGACTATCAACATTTATTATCTCTAAATAACAAGTTTATTATAAAAATATATGATGTAATTAATATAATGATACTCAAGATGCGAGATGAACACTTACTATAGGAAGGAGATCTAGAGACTAGAGTACGTAGCTTTTACTATGCAGTTATATACGTTATCTTTAGATACGTAATGAAAATTAAATTATACATCTTAAAAATTTAAAATGACTTACAATTTGGAACGTAGGAGAATACTTTGACCTGCATTATAGGTAAACAAATTATTATATGGTGGAAAAAAACATTTGTTAAATATTTAGCAATACTCATCTTAGGTTATCAATATGTACAAAAAAAATTATGCATTGATATTCAAGAGTAGAAATATTTGATTTCCGACATACCTATTAGTCGAAGCTTTTAAAACAAAACCTAGCTAGAGGGCAACCTACGTTTGTGATTGACTGATTGCCTGATTGGAGAAGAATCCTCACTCTGGGCACAGTTACGACCTCAAGGTCATCACATATTTCACCGATAACCTCATTGGCTAATAAGGATGGCAAAAATGCGTTTTTGTTTGAACAGAGTAGGTCTATCAAGTGACGATGGTTCACAGCATGCAACACTAGTAATAACAAAACAAAATAGGTGAGTCACTACTCAATTGTTATCAGCAGAAAAGGGACAGCTATTTACACACACTATATACGTCATAAATCTAGAGATATATGTATGGGAGTAACTGCTCTTTGAAAGTAGAAAATAATTTACATATATATATATATATATATATATATATATATATATATAGGGAGAGGCTATTCAGTAGCCAGCTACAGAATAAGTTATTCTGTAGCCACCTCCATTTACCATAATTTTATATACTAATTTACGATAATGTCAATATATATTTACTATAGTTGGGTTACTATAACACATAGGGATATTTACCATAACGTTATAGTAAACCACTTAGTAAGGAGTTACTATAATCTCATAAATTAACATAGTAATTATAGTAACTCAAGGTGGCTACAGAATAGGTTATTTTGTAGCCAGCTATAGAGTAGTTGTTCTATATATATATATATATATATATATATATATATATATATATATATATATATATATATATATATATATAGGGCTAGTGATTCGGGAGTAGGATTGCTCATTCAGCTAGTGGATGCACACAAGACACAAGAGGTAGAGGCTCTCCTCCACTGGCAAGGTAACATTGAAATAAGTGAAATCAGGATGAAAGATGAGTAAAGTTTCACATAAAGGATAAAAAAGAATTAAAGGTAGGTAATGAGGATCAGTTTTTAGGGTAGTGAGTAGTGACGCTGTGTTGGAGTCCACATTACATTGAGGTGGCTACCACTACTACAAAAAGTATTTCTAAGAGCGGCTGGTAAGCCTTTCTAGGGGCGGTTTGGCCAGCCGTCCCTACCGAACCGTCTCTACAAATCATACATTTGTCGGGGCGGTTCCCAGGTGTAGTACCAGCCGTCCCTACAAACAGGTATTTGTAGGGGCGGTTCAATCTAGAACCGCCCCTACAATACGTTTTCCCGCAAAAAAAATCAAATTTACAATTCAAAATCGCGTTGCCGAACGTCCCGCGACCAACGTTCCGAACCGCGTTCGCATTGCCGAACGCCCCGCGACCAACGTTCCGAACCGCGTTCGCGTTGCCGAACGCCCCGCGACCGCGACTACAAGCACAAGAGTATTCTATAAACTACAATTACAAGTCCAATTCACAAGAATATATACAATCCATCATTAAATATACAAATTCCATACACATTGTTATCAACGTCCTAGAGCTAGCCTTTTAGTCTCACGAAGTTGTTGGTACTGAGGATTTGTACCTAACTCAGACTCTCGGTCATGGTAGGCGCCTCTGACGTGTACAATCTGGTCCAATATAAAGTTGCAAAGGTCACCGACGAGCTCTAAGAGTTGGTCATCCTTGTATGGGTCTCTTTTCATTCCTTTCTCTTCTCTCAACTACAAGAGAACAAGTTTCGGTTTAGTATTTCATACCATGTATGAAGTTTTTATACTACGGGTGAAGAGGTTCAAACTTACCCTTAAGGGGTGTCTCCTGTAGGCACCGGTGTTACAACAGCTAGCCAACACTTGAGTAGTATAGAGTAGTAGTAGAACAACAGCAGTAGCAGAAGGACAGTAGTATAGAAGTAGTAGCCAGCAGTGTAGTTAAGAGCAGCAGCCAATGTGTTTCAGGAAATAAAGTCATTAATAAGAACAATGTGACATAATACAAGCATCAGTAGTACCATGTTGACAATGTAATAGGAAATAAAGCCAATTTGCTGACAGTTTAAATGAGCAATGGAGGAAATATGATTTATTAACTCGAGCATAGAAATTCTTAATAATACAACAGCAAGCAACTTCTCTCTTAATAATACAGCAGCATGCAATTTGGGGCAGAACTGTACTGTGAGCAAATTCAAAACCCCTTCAACCTTCATCATTCAATGAACAGAATTGGAAAATAACAAATTCAGACTTCTTGTATTATACTAGCATAAATAATTATAACTTCTTATTACTGTAGGCAAAGTTCATGGCGAGAGTGACCAAAATAAGCACACAAATAAGCATGAAACTTATTAGTGTCATTGTGATCAAAATAATTATACTATCAAGCATAAATAATTACTGTCAAGCATGCAATGAGCATTTACACAAAAAAGCACACAAGCTGATGACTGCATTGCCCACTATTTCACTGTCATATCTAAACAAGCTCAAGCAACAATGCACATATCTAAAAGTAGTGGGCATTTTTAAAAATAGTGAGCCTTCTTGCAAGTTGCACTAACTGACTCAAGTTGCATTAACTGACAGTTTAAATGAGCAGTGGAGACCACAAAGATGAAAAATTTGACAACAATCCCCATGTTAAAAGTTTTTTTTTTTTGAGGGGTAAAGGATGACAAGTTGACAACAGAGAGATGAGCCATGCATGTTTGAACGAAGAAAGAAAACATGTAATAAACTGACCCGTGTTTTCCGCCCAGCATTACACTCACTATATAATACTATATATGTTGTTTTAATTTAGAATCATGAGATGATGCATTACAAAATGCATGAGTCATATAGGCATCACATATATAAAAAATCTAGATCTTAGTTTCGAGAAAAAGCCCACTGGTATCAAGCGAGTTACTGAAAGATGTGCAAGATTATCAAAGTGGTACTGCACTAGCATCCCAAATTCAGATTCAGAGTTCTAATCCTGGGTGGCTGGGTATCACAACCAAATGGAAAGTGGTTGGGTGTCACAACCAAATGGAAAGGCTCTGCATCCATAGTTCAATTTAGTAGTTCAGATTTTCGTCAGCAGCTGAACTTGGGCTGGTTTCAATAGAATGAATTGCATGATTGGAATATAATTGTTATGTGCGTGCTACAAACTGCTGCAAGCTGCTACCTTGGTTAAGGAGAAGGGCTAAAAATCAGTGCATAGTGCTGACTATAAATCATTTATTTGAACCTCAACTGATTCGAGTCAACTCAATTTTCAATTTACATCTTAAATCATATATGCAGTGTCTACTTTTTTTTTGCTCAACTGATTCAAGTCAACTCAGTTTTGCTCACTAACCATTCATCCTACTAGAGACGTTCTTGTATGCACGCAATAGAGAAGAGGGAGAGAAAGGGTGAGGAAAATGAGCACCTAGCGGGAGTCGCACGTCAGATTGGGCAGATACGATCTGAGCGGGGAGTTCGTCACCAGTGGGCTCAGCTCCTCCAGCAGATCGAGATGTGGCGGGGACTAGTGGAGGCTGGAGACGAGGTGCCGGCGATGTGCACAGGTTGAAGACGGCCGTCAACCACCGCGCAAAACAGAGCTAGAGCAGGTGAAAGGTCCTAATATGGCTAGAGGGGGTGAATAGCCTATTTAAAATTCTACAAATCAACTAGAGCAATTTGATTAGTATGACAAATAGTGAAATGCAAACTTGCTCTAGCTCTACGAGGGTTGCAAGCCACATATCCAATAATTCTAGTTGCAATGATTACTAGGCACACAACTTATAATGTTACTACTCACTAAGAGCTCTCAAACTTGCTATTCTAAAGAGCTCCACTAGATGAACTTAAAATAACAAAGCAAGCTCTCAATTCTAATTACACTAAAGAGCTTGCCGCAACTAGTTTGCAAGAATATAAAAGAATGAGTAGGGTGATTATACCGCCATGTAGAGGGATGAACCAATCACAAGATGAAGATGAAATCAATCACCGAGAGAATGCCAAATGGCAAGAGAACCGATTTTCTCCTGAGGTTCACATGCTTGCCAACACGCTACGTCCCTGTTGTGTCGACCAACACTTGGTGGTTCGGTGGCTAAGAGGTGTTGCACAAACCTTGTCCACACGATTGGACACCACAAGAACCTACCCACAAGTGATGTAACTCAATGACACGAGCAATCCACTAGAGTTACCTTTCGGCGCTCTGCCGGGGAAGGTACAAATCCCCTCACAATCACCGGAGATGGCCACGAACAACACCGACCTCATGCCAATCCTCCACCGCTTCACCAGCCGTCTAGGTTGGTGGCAACCACCAAGAGCACAAAGTGAATCCCATAGCGAAAACACGAATACCAAGTCCTCTAGATGCAATCACTCAAGCAATGCACTTGGATTCTCTCCCAATCTCCCACATGATGATGAATCAATGATGGAGATGAGTGGGAGGACTTTGGATAAACTCATAAGGTTGCTATGTCAATGCAAATGGCCAGAGTGTGAGCTTGAGCCGCCGCTATGGGCTTAAATAGAAGCCCCCATAAAATAGAGTGTTGGGCTACTCACTGCACTGAAAACGGGCCGACCGGACGCTCCATTCAGATTGACCAGACCGCTGGACCCCCCAGCGTCCGGTCACGCAGATAACACGCCACGTGTCCCCTCTCTTCAAATATTGAGCGCCCGATCCCCACTGGTTAGTGATGATTGGACGCGCTGCTACCTGGTGACCGAACGCTGGACCTCAGCGTCCGATCGTTTCCAGTAAGATTCTATTCGCGTAAATCATGACCGGACGGGTGTGCGATCATGCTCGAACGGATCACCCCCAACGTCTGCGTCACTCAATGTCTCCACTTTGCACCACATGTCAGTGTACATCAGCATTGACCGGACGCACCCTGCCAGCGTCCGGTCACTCTTCGTGCTAGCATCCTGGTCACAAGACCGAGACGCGTGCTCTCACTGCTGCTACTGACCGAACTCTGAACACCCAAAGTCCGGTCACAACACCACCAGCGTCTGAACACTCCGCTTGGTGAAGTTTCTAACCCTTACTCAAATGTGCCAACCACCAAGTGTATCACCTTGTGCACATTGTTTTGTGTTAGCATATTTTCCACAAGCATTTTTCAAGGGCTCTGTTAGCACTCCACTAGATCCTAAATGCCATATGCACGAGTTAGAGCATCTAGTGGGTACTGTTGATAACCGCATTTCAATATGAGTTTCACCCCTATCTTAATAGTATGACTATCTAACCTAAATATGATCACACTCGCTAAGTGGTCTTGATCACCGAAACAAAATGGCTCCTACTATTTATACCTTTGCCTTGAGCCTTTTATTTTTCTTTTTCTTTTTTTCAAGTTCAAGCATTTGATCATTACCATGCCAATCACCATCGTCATGATCTTCGCCATTGCTCCATCACTTGGAGTAGTGTTTACCTATCTTATAATCACTTTGATAAACTAGGTTAGCACTTAGGGTTTCATCAATTAACCAAAATCAAACCTAGAGCTTTCAGCAGGTCCTGGGACGGGCGACATGCACAGGGGAAACTCCCCGCAACGGGCTATCTAGGGCGGCAAGAAAGGTGGGGGAAAAAAAGAGGGTGAGGAGAGCGGGGGAGGGGACTAAAGAGAAGGCAGGCGGGGGGGGCTCTCTGGGAGGGGGGCGATGTGTGGATGGGGGGCTGTGGAGGAGAGAGGGCGAGGTCTGTGGAGGGGGCTGTGGAGGTGGCGCGCGTCGTGTGAATGGAGCGGAAGCAAAGGGAAAGAGAGCGACTGTGTATTGGGTCTTCTAACTTAGTGAGCAGAGGCCGCCCGTCGGTGGAAACCCTAGGGAGGGCGCCGTCAGCGGCGGAACCCTAGGGGGGGAGGAGCAGGAGCGTGGGGGCGGGGGAGGGGGAGGCGCGGGTGCGAGATGGGGTGCGAAGGTGCAAGGAGGGCGTGGGCTGGGCGTCGGTGGGGAAGGGGAGCGGGCTGCGTCGGCGGGGCAGCCTAACGGCATCGGAGGAGAAGAGAGCGCCCAACAGCAGACAACACCCGTGCGCCCTTGAATTTATAGTTGGGATAATTTGTAGGGGCGGTTTTGTCCAGCCGCCCTACAAATGTTTTGTAGGGACGGTTCCTGATCCAACCGCCCCTACAAATATTTTTATTTTTTAAAATTATTAATTCTGTATTATAAAAAACAATTGTGTATATATAAAACAATTGTGACCAAATAAAAGTAATATAAAAACAGTTGGTATATGCATAAATATAATATTTGTATTATTCTATATATGAAGAAATATATATATATATTATATATATATATATATATATAAACAATTGTAGTCAAAACAATATAGAAAACAAAAACAAAAATTAAAAATTTGAATTTAAAACTTCGACTACAATTTTATGACATTAAATGAAATAAAATAAAAATGTTGTAAATATAAAAGTTGTATATAACTCATCAACAATGTACACAACTTTATTTTGGTCATCTTGTCATGTGACTTTGTTTGAACGATTCAAATTTTGAAATTCAAACAATTTCAACTTAAAACAATATTTGAAAGAGTAAATGATTTCAGATGAAAAACTCATGAATACCAAAGTTGTAGAACTCATCAATATATACAACTTTTTTATCATATTTTATTGATCAAATTTGAACAGTTGAAATTTTGAATTTCAATAATTGGCAACTTCAAACAAGATTTTGAAACCTTAAATGATTTGAACAATAACAGTCGTGAACATAAAAGTTGTTGAACTCATCAGTATCTACAAACTTTTATTTTGGTCAGTTCTTTATGTGACAAAGTATTAGTAAACATTGTTATAAATTCACATATGACTCATAGTTTCCTAAACTATACGAGAAACATGTTGATTTGTGAACAATGTTAATTTACTTTATCAGATGAAGAAATGATCAAAATAAAAGTTATAGATCTTGATGAGTTATATACAAACTTTGGTATTCATCACTTTTTCAGCTGAAATCATTAATGGTTGAAAATCTCGTTCGAACTTGTCTTTTTTTAAATTTGAAAAAATTTGAAGTGCTCAAACTTTGTCAAATGAAAAGAATGACCAAATCAATACACTAACTTGGATTAGGGCGAGATTTAGAAAATTAGAAAAAAAAAATCATCACATTTGGAGTTAGAATGAGGGAGAAAAGACTAGTTATATAGTACTCACAACGTACTAATGTAGTTTTACACCACGACATAAAATATATAGCCTCGCACGCATCCATATAATAAAGTCTTACAAACATTACACTTACATAAACAATCCACAGTTCAACATAGCATAGCACCGCTTGTGATGTAATGACTTTTTCATTGAAAGTATTTTCGTCCCCATGGCATTGTCTTTGGGTGAGGTTCTTTTCCACAACACTGATACTTCTTAGGAAAGTATCTGAATAGCGGCATCTACATTGTAGTATTGTAAGCTTCACCATAGTCCACGCATTCAACTCCAATAATATGCTTTCCTGGAGGAAACCACGTGCTTTGTCTTCTTCTTTAGGGGGAGGTTTAATTTGGGTCAGACATATAGAAAATTGTGCGACACGTGAAACGAGCACCCAAGGGTCATCTTGGTAGCCTAGATTCTCAGAGGTCCAGGACTCTCAATCGATCTCGTTCAGTTGGTGGTGTTTGAGAAGCGGCATCGAAACAGGGCCACCGTTATATCCTTCCATAGTTAAGTTCTCATATATCTTCAATGATGCTAAAGTATTGGATCTTTCGCCCTAATCCATCGAGAGCCTCTATTCGAACACCATATTTTGTGTTCACATATTACTATCCTTTGTGTGGGTATAGTAGCTTAACCCATTGAATGTCATAAGCATTCAAGATGTCACTTGTCTCGATGGCCCCTCCGCTAACCTACTGATGGTAATAGAGTCTATGGTTCTATGCGGTATGTTTTGGTCCTTCAACACCATGTAGTTAGTCGTTGCTTTGTGTTTCATGACCCAATCATCCGAATGGCTATTTTCTCT